>NC_052533.1:7894177-8202638 GCF_016699485.2 Gallus gallus
GGAAAGCCATTGTTAGGGCGTCACTCTCCTGACCAACAGCTTGTAGGGTAAGATGCCAGTCCTCCACCTGTAATTACATCTGATCACATCACAGGGGGAATGAAAAGGTGATGCTGCGAGTGCAGGGGCATATAGCTGTTTTGATAAAGGCACTGAAGCACTGGCATAGGTTGCCCAGAGAGGTGGTGGATGCCCCATCCTTGGACATACTCAAGGTCAGACTGGATGGGACTCTGAGTACCTGATGGAGCTGTAGGTGCCCCTGTTCCCTGCAGGGGAGTTGGACCAGATGGCCATTAAGGGTCCCTTCCAACTCAAACAATTCTATGGCTCTATGACCCTAACTTATATCTCCCACCAAGGCGATGTGTCTGCTTTTCATTCCTTGGTCCCAAGCAAGGTTGCTGGCTGCTATGCTGTCAGTATTATTACCAGTGCATTTGCCAGACCCTGAGGGTATGAACCTGTGGCCAAAAAGTCTGGTGTTTGATGTGGAGGATGGAGAGTGGCCACAGGATTGGTGAGTCATAGAATCATAGGCTCATAAAACCATATAGGTTAGAAAAGACCCTCATGATCATCCAACACAGTTAAGAGTGGCTCTGAAAGTCACCTTTGTGATGCCATCCCATAATGCGTCCTGCATCCTAACGATCCATGCTGCCCATCCTGTGGGGCTGCTGCATTGCGCTTAGCCCAGCCCTTTCACTCTGAGCCAATGCCCAGGGATGGGGATTTGCCCTTCTCTGGTTCTGCACCTCCTGTGCAATCCTGAAGATGGAAACGGCCTCCAGAGCTGAGTGAGTCCCTGTCTGCACCCATTTCCTGGGGTCTGACCTTGAAAAGCCAATATGTGCACGTCACTTTTGGTAGAATGGGATGATAAGCATTATTTTGTATTTATGACGCTACCATAAGAATGAAGCTGCCCTTCTCCTCGTGTTCAACCTAAATGCTCTCTTGTCTCCCAGGATGAATGTTCCTCTTTTGCAACTTTTCTACTTGTGAGCCCTGAACACTCTCAATAACTGATTTCTGTGTGTCTAAGACAAAGTGCAATCAGCAGCTGGTGTGGAGGAGCAGTGTGAAATGACAGAGGGACGTTCTATGCTTAAACAAATGAACTATACCCAAATCTAACAACGGATGGGAAATATTTCCTTAATACAGGTGCACAAATTATCCTCATTATCAGAAAGCCCTTCCTTGCACCTTACCAGTGTTCTGCAAAAAAAAGTCATGGGCAATGGATCCCAGTGGAGTGACAGCACTTCAGAAAGGTGAGCTGGTGGTTTCCAGCATGCAATCTGTGTTGGTTACACATGTAGGTGTAAATACGAGCTGTAAAGATGAGATGTAAATATGCATGTGTGCCATGAGCTGGACCCAGAGCATGGCTCAGCCCTGGGCTGTGTTTTGAGGACTTGCTGGCCAGCTCCAAGGTGTGCAATGACCTTTTTTATTTTATGAGCTCTTACAGTCTGAAAAACAGCAACGTCTCGTTTTTTTTTTTCTTTCCTTTAAAGGGAAATCATGACACAGTTTTGCTAAAAATAGAGCCCTTGTCATTTTTTTTCCTAAGACAATACATTCCATCACGTTTTGTCTTTTTTTTTTTTTCTTAAATATTTTGTTTTGGTTGAATACAACCAGCAATATAAAACTACACAGAGTCAGCTTAGAATTAGTCTGGAAAACGATGATATTGATAACTGAAAACGAAGATAAAAAGATCAAGAAATGCAAGGAGATACGGTTTGCTCTAAATTTCATGGCTGGATTTCTCATTTTGCCAAGGGAACGTAACCTGCTCCTTGTTACATTTGCTGGGTTCATGTAAAACATTCAGTTAACTTTATTTTAGCAGTATGGAATTCTTGAAGAGATATTTCTAAAATCAGTCAACACAAATCAGCAACTCAGAGATGCCTTAAAGGATTGTTACAAATTGATTTTAACATGTGACAGGACAATGAATTTGCACGGTATTATTTTTATTACAAACATATGTGCGGAGCAAGTTTGGAAATCATCCACAGGCAGTGAAGTACAAATGGTAAAACAGCAGTACAAGCCATAACCAACCTTAGTTTTCCAAATTTTGTTCCATTTTAATGAGCCACGTGGTTCTGAGTGAACAAAGGGCATTGCTTGTATTTCAAATTAACCACAGAAGGTCCTTCCTCTCACCTGAAAACCTGACCCATACGCAGCAATTCTGGATGGTAATTTGTACTGCGGAGTTCTTAACATCTGACAGTGGCTGTAACATTACAGGTTTGGATATGACTTTATTAAGGCACGATTTCCAAAGCCCTAAAGAATACTTACGATGTTGTAATATGTATTTCAAAAGAGGATTATGTCTGCGATGCTAAAACCTAGACATTTTAAAAGCGAGTTTACTGAAACGAAAAAGATTACATACGTTCATTTGTGTGGCACCAGGTAGAGATTTTTCACCTTCTTTTCAGCTGTGTTGCAAACCTCAGCTGTGTCACAGCAGAGAAATGCATTTAAAATCCATCAGAGTGTCATTACCAAAATGCGATTCCATAGCAGTATTCCAGCGAAGGAGCCGGGGTTTGCACTGAACCACAAATGATGGGGAAAAGAATGGGGAAAGAGGAGAAAGCCCGTTCTGTGTTGTGATCATTGGAGAGCTGGATCAGGTTGATCGGCAGCGGGGAGCTGGGTTTCAAGGGCTGTGCCCCATTTTGGATGCTGAACTTCAAAAAGGATGGGAGAAAAGTTTGGAGAAGGGCAAGAACAAGGAAGAAGTTTAGAAACATTAACCTAGGAGAATAGACCAATGAAACTGGGTTTGTTTAATTTAGGAACGAGGAGGTGGTAACAGTATTCCAAGATGTAAAAGGCTGTTGCAGAGAAAAACACGATGAGTTGTTCTCTGGATCCACTGGGGGTAGAACGAGAAATAATCAGCTTAATTTGCAGCATAAAAAAAAAAAGAAAAAAGAAATGTAGGTTAGATATGAGCTAAAATGTCAAACTATAAAGAGAGTTCAGCGCCAGGAGAGGTTACCTGGGGGTTTTGTAAAAAGTCTGGCACTGGAGGTTTCTGAGGCTGGGATGGGCGCGAGTGCCCCATATCGCGGTGCGGCCCCAACACTGTCACCCAAGCATGAGTCAGGTGATGTGACTTCATTGCAGAATGTCCTGGTGGCTTTGGGGTTTTCAGACCACGACATTTTGCTTGAAATAGCCCATTTTTTGGCTGTCAGTGTCACAATAAATGCTTGTTTTTCATCAATCTAGGCACACTTTTTTTGATATTTCCCCCCTCCGGTCAGTCCATTTCTTCATACGCACATATATGTCCATCCATACAGATACAACAAGGTCCCTGCATGTTCCTGGAATGAGGAAATACTGGGTATTGGTCAGTACTGGGAAAGGAAGGGAAGGGAAGGGAAGGGGAGGGAAGGGAAGGGAAGGATATATATTTTTTTTTCTTCTGATTGCATCAAAGAATAGCTCAATCACATGTACAACAGAAGCATTTGTTAATGCTCACTAAGACAGCATCAAGTAATAATATCAACAAAAGACTGCAAGGTATCAAGAACAAAGATTCCACTTCCAGGTTTAGCATAACGCTGTGGCCTGACTCCTATTCTCTGTCATGACTGCCCTTCGTAGCTTTCTGCTCCCTTCCACACCTGGGGTGGCACTGCCATGGGCAGTGTGCCCAGGAGCTCACAGCCCCATGGTCAGAGCTGTCAGGCTCCTACTCCTTGCATTGACTCTGGGTTTCAATAAACGAGTGTCGAGCCAAACTGGGGAAGCCTCGAAGAGGGACAGTCCCTTGGCTAGCAGTGAAATCTCCTTGGTGGCAATGCTGGGTGTTGGTTTCTCATTCTGATAATGGAATCAGTCCTTTGCAACCAGTTTTCTAACTGCAGGAACACATGCCTTTGTCCTCATCATGGATGCAGAAAACCTGTATGCATTCCAAATGTGTATTAAATTATGAGATGAAAAATAAAGGTGGGGGGAATGCGAATGGTGCACATTTGCACAGTGGCTCAACTTGAGAAGAAGTGTGTAAATCTGCACTCTTTTCATCCGGCTCTGTTCTGTTCTCAAAGAAAATCCCCTGTGAAATAGTATTCAGAAAAGAGTCACTTTCAAATACGGAAAATGACAGTGCTTTTAAAGTGACATCTACATGCTCCAAATCCTTGGAAATCTTAAAGATACAGAATCAATCTTCTCTCCATCTCTGACGTGATCATATCTTCAGAGTCATCATAAAACTGTATCTGATACACAAGCTGCCTGCTAGGGTCTATGTGCCAAATGGACCATGATTGTATCCTGTCCATGAGACCAAATACTTCTCTTGCACAGTCAAAATGCAGCATAGACAAACAAGAACAGATGTATGTTGAAATAGGCACGCAGAGGTGCTACTGGGAACTGAGGTTGCCACATGTGGGCTATGTGCTATCATCTCACAGTAGCTCATCTGAACACATGAAACACTTTTGGGCCCATAGATACATAGATGGAGGATAGCTTCCTTCGTCCTGTTTTCAAGTTCCACTCCATGCTCATTATTTTCAAACTACTCATTGCTTTGAATTGTGCTTTTTATCATTCCTCTTGACAAAGAGCATCAAAGGATGATTTAACAGATTATGAAGATTTTGGAGATGAGCATCTATGTTTGCCCTTGCTAGCAGAAAGACAACGCTCAGAACTGTACCCTAGTACCCTTATCTTGTTGTTCCCTAATGTTGTCGATATTTGCCAAATTTTCAGTGCCAGATTTTCCCATCGTGCTCTTTACTGTAACAAAGAGCTTTCATTATAGTCCTTTCTTATTATTCCCACCCAGCAAATTTTGCTTTTCAGAAGTAAAGCAAAACGAGGCATGAATGTACCTCCTCTTCCCCTCCACAAACCCTTTTATTAGCTCACAACACCATCTGAGTACATCTGTCCTGGCTCCTCCTCCAATCTCATGGCTCCTCCTGCCTCATGTGAAGGACCTTCTTTCCACATTCTCCAACCTCAATAAATACACATGCATTCTGCCAAAAAGAAAAGCAAAATCCCAGCAGGTACAACAGCATCATTTTTCCAGCCTTCCCATTGTGTTGGGTATTGGAGCTGCAAAGACTTTGCTCTCCCATCCCTCAGCCCTCCCTCAGCATCCCTCCATCCTGCAGTCTTACCCCAGTGGGGTGTGAGCAAACTCTGTACCCACGTCACTTGGCCTTTGTTCATAACTCAATCCTGCCAGGCTCTGAACTATTTTTATTGCTCTCCTCTGAATAATTTTCAATCTGTCACTATCTTTCAGGTAATGTGGTGCCCATAATTAAATACTGCAGGCACTACCGCACCAGAGCCATATGCAGACGGACTATTACCTCCTCGCGCTGTGATGTGATGTCTTCAGCCCCAAATCAAATTGGCCTTTTTTGCTGCCATATCTCAAGGCAAACTCATGTCTAATTTACTCCACACTATCATCTCCAGATCTCTTGCAGCATTACTGCTTCTCGGGTTTTTATCACTGATTGAATATCTGGGTTTTAGATTATTTTTCCACAAATGTAGTAGCTTCTATTTTCGATGTTGAATCTCATTTTATTCCTCACTCATTTTTCCAGTCTTTTCAGATACCTCTACATTATTTTTCTCTCATTGCCGGGCTTTCTAAATCCACTCAGCTTAGTTTAGTTTGCACATTGCATCAACAAACCACTCACTTTTTTTTCAGATCATTAAAATAGCTGGCAAAGAAGCTCTCCATCCAGCAAGTCATTTAAGCACATGCTTATAACCTTCAGGAGTCAATAGGATTCTGCCATGTGATGAAGTGCACACTGGCATGCTCATTAGTTAGGTGATAATTACAAAAAATGTTGCGTCACCAGCAATACTTGGTGCAGCCTTTTGGTTCAGATCTGTGCCCCTCAGCATCCCACTCCCCATTGGCCTCCAGGCTGTGGACCCACCATGAGGGCCTGCAGCACTCACACTGTGGGGATGCTCTCCCCATGGAAAGATTCCCAATGTCTTCAAATTTGGGTGCAAGGATCAAGAATTTGGCTGCAGGGGGAAATTGCCTGGGATATCCATAGAGAATCAGTACATCCTTTAGGTGATCTGCTCTAAAATAAAAGATATTCAGTTCTGGAAAGCTCCACAAGGTGATCCAGTGACTATTTCGAATCCTGATGATGTTTATCTGGGGATATAGCCCATGTGGGAGGTGCTCCAGAGCTGGTATTCCTTATTCTGCCTTTTTTTTTTTTTTTTTTTTGTCAGAATGGCTTATTTTGGCTAATTTCCCTAAGCAAACAAGCCTCAGCTGACATTTCCCTTACTATATTTGCTCCTTTACTTTAACTGGTACAGTAGATCTGTTGCCTTTACTAGAAAACAAGCTGGTCCGGCTTCCTTCTGGCACTGTTAACATTTTCCTCCTCATTTTCCTACAGCTCTTCAGATTTACATTAGGAAAAGAAAAGAAATTGGCAGTGCTTTAGGAAATTTGTTAGCTAATTCCCTTAGCAGCAAAGAAATCCAGGTTAGTTAGTTGATCTATATGGGTGTATTTGTAGGATGGCTCTGGGCTGCCTTATTTGTTGTGCATAGCCTTAAGAAATTCTTGTTTAGATCCTACCGACTGTTGGGAAAACTGGTTTGTGGTAGGAATCCTTGTGAGAAGCCAGTGTTAAAAGAATGTGTTTGGAAAATGAAGCGTGCAGATGAGCAGGCCGGCGGGTGGCAAGCTGTGCCTGGCGGGGAGGTGACACACGCATAGGTGGGGAGCAACCCGGCACCAAGGCATGCCCGTCCCAAAACCCAGGAATATTGCATGATGGGCAGCTCAGGGACTGGGCACACCCTCGGAGAGCTTGTGACAAAAAAGATTTTGGGCTATAATCCAATGGATAATTTGCCATGTGGCTTTTTTCTATTGTTTGCACGTTTTGTTTTACTGAGCTTTCTGACCTCCCTACAAAATTTGTCCTAACGACTTCTTTTATTTTTCTTATTAAGGATAGATCTTAAAAAAAAAAAAAAAAAAAAAAAAAAAGTTCAGCAGCCCAGCCATTTTTGATTCACCCTTAATTTAATGCCCTTCTAATTAATTAATGGGCCTACTGTCTCTCCAGAATGCCCTTTCCCTTTGATACAGGTTTTAAAGCCCTTTTTAAGTTCTTTGGCTAGCTCTACATTCTTCCCCCCCTTATCCTTATTATTTCCCCTATAATCCCTAACTGAACCTGAGTGTGCTTGTTTGATTCCTTCCCCACCCCCTCCTGCTTTCTAATTTTGAGTACAGCTTTTTTTTTTTTTTTTTAATTAAAAAAAATTAAAGCCTCAGATCTTTGCATGGTCCCACATGAAGCCGCGTTGGCCGCTCCTCGTTCTCTCCGCTCTTCGTTTCGAGGGGAGCAGCCATCTCTTGCAGCTTAATTACGGCTTCTTGCAGGAGTCCCCCTGCTTCCCCGCCTGTACAGCGCTCGTCGCCTGCAGTCTGCTGACTTTTGTTAAGTACAGTACGTGGCGTACACCTTCCATCCACCGTGCATGCTGCAGACCATGCTGCTCTCCTATTGAATCTAATAATGTGTCTCTACGCTCAGGTTTTTTGCCTTTTTTTCTTTCTTTTTTTTTTAAATAGCTGTCTGCCTCTTGCCTTTGTCATATTTCTGGAATTAAGAAATAAAGGAATGGGGAACCTCGCTCCTTTTCTTAGATTCCTTGCTCATTATTTAATTGTTTCCCAGCAAACGCAGATAATAGGTTACCACTCGTCCAACATTTTGGCACCTTTTCCAGCTCTCACTGCTCAACAGCTGAAAGCAGGGCCAGGCTGTGGGCAGGGGTGAATTTGTGCAGCCCCCTCTTTCTGGAGGCCTCACTGCAGCCCCTGAGTTCCCCCAGGCACTTGGGACAACTCTGAGAGCCCTTCCTGTTTTCCTGCTAATATTGGCCCTCCTGGGTGACCGTTTCCCAGCAGCTGAATTCTTTTTCTCCCCTCTATATATAAACCTGCAAATGTTGATAGCTTGAGCTTCTGGAAGCAACTCTCAGTCCTCATGAATCTATTTTAATTAGAATGGGAGGGCTCTGTTAACTAAAAGTGGAGGAAATAGCAGCGTGAGGATACTCTGAATGCAGCATGAGGATACCAGGGCCAGGCAGCATCGTGTAACTCTTTGTGAATGCTGAATGCTGAGCCACAACACCTTTTACATACAGTTTGAGAGAGGTGCTTTTATTTTTCTTCGTTTCCACCACCCACTATTACTGCCTAAAATCTTTTTTTCTCCCCTCTGTGAAACACCCTGACACCAACCACCCTCTTTACAGCCTGCATTTAAAACCAGCAGCTCTGTAATATCTTCCCCATCTCCAAGTCCATTTTGGCTGCCTCGCAGTCTTGTCACATTTGTTTATATCCACTTGCTTCTGCTTCCCACCTTCAGAGCTTTGCTCCCATTTCCTCAGAGCTGGCTCTCCTTCCCTGTACATTCAGGATGGCCCAGGGCCGAGCAGGGCTGGGGTTCACCTCCTCATACCATGGGTGTTATGGGGCTGCTCTCTGCTGCACGCTTGGCTGAGTTTCCTCGCGCCCAGCTCAGCACTGGCTCTTTGAGCACACGCTCTGCTCACTTACCCTTTGCTGAGGATTTCCTCTGTGTTACAGCAGATTTTCTGCCATTCAGGCCTGGTTTTTGTTTCACAATCCTCCACCATGGCTGCGAGTTTTGTCACGGAGTTGGTGCTACATGGGCTGCCCCAGTATTGACTTCCAGTCCTCCTGGACATTTATTTTATTTCACTTCATGTTGGCACCATATGGCAACTATAGCAACTGAATATATATCCCCATCCACCTTCTGACTCGAGTCTGGCCTGTTAAGGGGCTCCATGCTCTGGATAAATGGATCCATCCATGGTTTGGATAAAAATAGTGATTCAAGTAGGACACTGTGGTGACGAAGTTAAAATAACACCCAATCAGGGTTGAAGTGCCCCCTTTCTGATATAACAAACACACAAAAAAGCAAATATATTTAACGAGGTTTCACATGGGGCAGACCTGTATAATGGAGAAAGCGAATGAATTAGTAAAAAAATACAGCATGTATAAAATCGCAGTGTATGGAAGTTATGTCAACAGCACACTCATGTTTATTTTTGTGTTTGCAAAGCTGGGAGCCCCTCCCAGTTGCCTTATTAGCAGCCTGCTGATAAAGGGCAGAAATAAATGGCTGAGGGAAATACAGGGAAGCATCCCAGTGACCTATAGACACGTGCCAGTCGGGACACATCACTTATTTGGGAATTTTCAGAAGGTGTGAGTGGTTCCACTCGCACCCTCTCTGTGAATCCAAGTGAAGGTTGCTCATGTGCACAGCTCTGCCAGGACCGGGCCCTATGGCTGTTTCTTCTTACTGAGCAGATACTGAGGGAACTAATTTTTCTGATGATTAATCTCAAACACTGCACCTGCAGTGCCTGTTTTCACTTGAATGAGAAGAGATTGATTTATCTGTCTATCTTTCTGTCTGTCTCATTATACATCTCCCGTAGCATCTCAGGATCTCAAAAAATGATGACAAACTTATCTTCCCAATAGCCTGATGAGACAGAGAGGTATTATCTCCTCTTGCCAGATGGGAGACCAAGGCAGGGAAGAGAGAAGTGCTATGCCTGAGGTTATGGGAGAAGTTGTTGGCAGAGCCATGCAATGAGAAGAGTTGCCTGGACCACCGGATCTGTACCATAAATCCTGAGCCATCCAGATTGCTTTTAGGATCATCCAGAAAGGATCAGTGAATCGTGACATTCACATCCCTGTGCCTGCTGCTGGAGTAGCAAACCTTGCACTGGTTCTGCACACTCACCCTACCATGCTGGTAGCCAACAGGAGCAGTTCCTCTGGATGCATTTTAGGAATAAAAAAAATACTGCCATCAGATAAAACAGAAGTTCCTTGACATTCCTTCACCCAATAACCATGGCCACGGGCTCATCCCTTGTGTGCTTCAGAAGCAGCATGAGACAAACTAAGGTTAGGGGCTTCTCCGATCCCCTATGTATTCCTATAACATGCCTGACTCCAAATTGCAGCTTGAAACCATGCTCCTTGTAGGACCCTGCTCTTGTGCCTGACCTGTTGGGATGCAGTTCCAGAGAGGACCTGGTTTCGCAGTGGTGCCACCCTGAATCCAAGGCCATTTGATCAGCTCTCCCAGGGCTGGTAGAGGGGATGTTTTTGGTGATATCAGTAAAGGCAGATACAAACCAGAACACCAAGACTCCTTGCAGAGCTGTTCTCCTGATATGGTGGTAGCAGAACTCAATTCAAGCAGGTGAGACTGTGCCATTGCACTGCTGGCTGCGCTGAAATCCTACAGCTAATGGACAAACAGTGTTAATTAAATTCCCAGAGCACCATCTTTAATTAACCCCTCTGCTGTCCCTGTGCCTAGAAGCTGTTCCAGCCTAGCACCAGGAAGATCACGTTGCTGGTGGCCACCAGCTGACTGAGGTGGCATTGAACCTGTCTGGGTGCAGGACCTGGCAGGCCATCTCACTCTCAGTACCAGGGGGTGCCTGCTGAAAGCATTTTTTGGGATGTACCAGAGAAACTGTCTCACTGCAAGTTAGCTTTTCTGTGCACACCAGCTACATTGCCTCCAGTAGAGCTATGACCATGGAGGACCTCATTTTCTCTATGTTCCTTAATGTACATCTACAATGTACTACAGCCCTGCATCCATTACAAATAAATTGGGAAGGTTTAGGATGGATATCAGAAAAATAATTCTTCAATGAAAGAGCTGTGAAGCATTAGAACAAGCTACCCAGGGAAGGAGTTGAGTCACCACCCCTGGAGGAATTTAAAAGATGAGTAGATGTGATGCTTAGATACATGATTTAGTGAGTGACTTGGCAGCTCTAGGTTAATGGTTGGACTTGATAATCTTGAGAGGTCTTTTCCAACCTAAATGACTCTGTGAAATAATTATGTGCATGTCCCAGGGCAAGAACACAAACACTTGGAGCTATGGCAAGAATGATTAAGCAGCAGACCTCTGAGACACAATGCATGCCCGCAGTGTGGGACTGTCTGTAGGCTTCCTACAGCCATCATCTGTACCCAGTGCCCTGAGCAGCGCATTCCATGCCCACCACCCTCTGGGGCAGAGCCTTTGCTTCATTTGTTTTCAACAATTTCAGTGCTGCAAACATCAGGGCACCCATTGCTGAATGTGGTATTGAGTGCAGAACCATGACCTAGCCCTACTTGAGGTACTTATTTTTCCTTTGCCTTAGTCCAGAAGCCTCCATATTGGTGGAGAACATCAGGTTCCAGGGCTGGAAATCAGCAGGTATCTCCAGTGTGGTATGCAAAGAAGATCTAGAAGATCTCTGTGTCTCTCCTTTCCCATTGGGTTCCAATGTTCCACAAGCTCTGTAGCCCTTGGACAGGATTGACCAGAATCCAAGACATTCCAGACAGAGGTCAGTCTTTTTCCATGAGTCCTGCCCTGCTCTCCTTCAGTTTACTCAAGTTTTGACCAGTAAGAGTTGCTGTTTCTGGTGACTTTACCTAAGGCACTTGTCTGTCTTTGTATTAGCTATCCCAAACATTGTCCTCCTGTGTGTAGTGTATGGCAAGATAGTAGGAGGCTGATGGGTTAATGGAGGTAAGAAATTATCTTATCCACAAAATTCTGGGAGCAAAGATGAAGTTGTTTCTCATTTGAATACCAAATCAAATCATATCAAGTGCTACAACTGGATCTCGTTGTGAGGGTTGTTTCAGGAACTAATTTGGAGCCTATACCTATACTTGGCATAAACACATTCCCTTAAAAAGTTTATATCAGGTGCCAGAGTTTTTGGCTCTGAGGAAATAATAAGGAATTGGTATGTGGGACTTAACCCTACATGAATGTAAGTGCTGAATAGCAGTACAGTGATTCAACATGCCCCCCAGCGTCAGTCATGGTCTAGACTCCATGTAAGAGAATTGGTGCCAACGTTGCTCTTCCATTGCCAGATATCTTTGTCTGACACTTCTCCATCTTAAAGACCCAAGGCTTCTTTTGTAAAAGCACCCACGTCTCCTGGATCTAAAAATGTCTGGGACCAAACTGCTTCTGATATGAATGCTTTTTCTTTTGGCATAGAAGAAGCAGAAGAGTTGGCTGTTGAGTTGGAGGTTTGTGATGTCAAGACTCAGAGGTGCAAAAGAAACAGAACTAAAGCTCAGACATTCCAGCCTTATTGATTTCTGCAAGGTTCTGAAATAGTAAAGACCTCAGGAAACAACTTCCATCCAGAAAGACAGTGTTTGTGAGGGAGCCTTCTTATCCTGGAGCAGAGCTAAAAGAACTTTCTGTTTTCCTTCATAAAACAGAGATTTTTGCAATTCCTTCCCCTTTGTAGGAAAAAGAAGTGGGAAGGAACTCTCAGAAATAGAAGACTCAAGCTATGTATGCATTAGCTCATTCTTCACCTGAGATGCAATCCTGAATAGGAGCTAATAGAGGTGGGAACTTGTGCTGAGAAGACTGTTCCCGGGTCTTTGCAGACAAAGAGAAAGAAACTTATGTCAATATGGACAACCTCCATGAAGAATCAGTTAAAATTTCTGTTGATTTGTTCTTAAACTAAGGAAGAAAAGCTCCCAGTATGAACTGAGTTACCTTCATTTGGTAATAAAGTTTTGCACAGAGAACTAAGTTCTTTATCTGTTCATACACAACCTGGCTTTCTGAGGAATCACCCACCCCCATGAAGTCTAACCTAACCACTATTTTCTGCCTGAAGCATCTCTTAGAAATGCCTTCAATGGTAGAGAACCATGAAAAGGTCTATCAGAACACAGGAGCTTAAATTATTTGAGGTATGTTTAAAAAAAAACACTGTATGTCCTGTTGAGGTTATTTTCAGGCTTATGAAAGTCAAATTTATAGCAAAGCAAATATCAGAGTTCCTGTAGAATCAACTATTTTAGTCAGAAATACTGGACAATTAATCAGTGAGAAAAACTCTTTCTTGAGACTATGTCAAGACGTTTGTTTCATTTCTCTTTCAGGAGCACTTTAAATCAAGAGGAAAGTCAATCAGATCACTGGCATTTTCCTGGTATGGAACAACTTTCAGTAAGAGGATAATTGGGTACTTGCAGCATTTCAGAGAAGAGTCTGGATACCTTCTGGAGGTGTTCCCATAAACCTTAGCCAAATGAGGCCTTTCATACAAACCTGTGGCTTACAAAGAGTCTAAAAACTCTGAAAGAATTGCTGGAAACTGACTTATTTTGAGGATTTGAAGAGCATCTCACATCTCAGAACAACACCAGCTGCTCCAGACCACATTTCAATGCTCTAAGCTACAGACACATTATACCCAAGGTACTACTGATCTCTATCTGAATGCTTTTCTTTAGTTATCTAGGAAAAAAAATGCTTTTCTTAAGTTATCTAGGAAAAAAAAAAAAAAAGAACAAACAAACAAACAAACACCCCTCCCCCCCGAAAATAAAAACAAAAACAAGCAAGCAAGCAAGCAAACAAACAAAAAAACAAACTAAAACAAAAAACATTCGCAGTATGAATCTGCCACGAGATCATACTCCTTCCTTACAGTTTTCTACTTATGGAAAATGTCTGGATTCTTAAACTGTTGACAATATTGTTCCCCCCATTGTGTTTCAAAACACATCTGACACTCTTCATGATTTCTCACATAGACAAGACCTGTTCTTGATCTCTGTGGGGCAGGTAACAATACTGTCCATCCAAACACCAACTTTTTGCTGCTCAAGTGGTGTAACCATCTGCCTTCTTGACTACAGCCATGAAAAATCAGCTTCCTATCCAGTTAAATACAATTTTTATTAAGAACACTTGTCATCTAGAACTAAATCCCGTAGCTGTGAAGTATAAAAGAAGCTTTCTGGCTGACTTTCCTTGAACTGTGGCAGCTTAAGCCTTGTTGCCATTGCTGAAGCTCATCAGGAAATCATTTGAAGGGCTCAAAGGTTAAGAATCTGTGTTTTCATCTGGACACAAAGGTGAAAGATCAGATGGCTGATCTCAGCTACTTGTGTTTTGTCTTTTTATCATCATCTTCAAATGAATCACGGAGCTGTTCATTCAGTTTCATGAGGACAGGGCTTTCTTAGACATATCCAAGATTGTTTACAGGCTTTTGGGGGGAGATGAAAGATCTTTCCTGAAGAGAAATGGCCAGAGCTGGTGATACTCTTTGTTATTTCTATCACAGCAATACTTCTGGAGACCTCTGAAATGAGACAGGTAGGTTTTGTACTAATGTGTAATAAAAAAAATTGAGCTCTGTCCTTATGATCAGAAAAAAGGCAACAGGTGGATAAAAATAAGCAGATTAGGGTAAAATTATAAAAAATGGTGAAAGAATATAAAAAGCAACAGGGAAGTAAAGCCCACATGTCAATCAAGGGCTCTGATGGGAGAAACCAAGTCTTTGAATGCAAAGTTTTATCATAGAATCACAGAATCATTTGAGTTGGAAGGGACCTTCAAAGGCCATCCATCCAACCCCCTGCAATGAATGGGGACATTACAGCTACACCAGGTAGCTCAGAGCCCCATTCAACCTGATAGCCCCAACCATGGAAAAGTAGAGATAAAGATAATTATCATAACTGATTATAAAATCAAGGTACATCTGCATGCTGGTACCTATGCCTGATTCAATAATGCCATGCAGCAAGCCATTTATCAGACAAGGAATGAGGATGTGTCCCATTGTTGCCAAATTTTGTCACCATGTCTTGTTCTTTTAAGCTGTGGGTAAAGATGTGTAGGTACCCCAATGAAGTGTTTTTGCATGTTCACATTGCTCTGACGAAAAGTGCAGGGGAAGACCCTGTGAGTCATGAAGATGACTCAGACCCAGAAAACACCAAAATCTCAAAATTCCTTTTGTGGTCCCACTTGGTTGTACAAGGCAAAACTTTCTGAAGACAAAACAAAATTACCCTGAGAAAAACAGCCCTGAGACTCCAGTGCCACCCCTGTCACCAGCCCCAGGTGGCCAAGACTGCCTCTTCTCACAGACAGGCACATGGCACAGCCTGAGCCTGCTCCAGTGGGTGAGCCTTAAAGCATCAGGTTGTGCTGCAGTTTACTTAATTATACATGGGAAGCTTCTTTAGGAAAGACAGCATTGCTGTTTGGGGGCTGAGAGCTGGCAATGCTGACCGCGCTGGAATTAAGCCCAGGGGACTGGAAGGAAGGAAGATATTTGAAACTCTAAGATCTACCAAACCTAGAAAGCTCTGTTTTCTATTCTGAAATTCAGTGGTAATGGGGGAATTAGGAGGAAAGAACCCACATGGGGGTATATAGGTAACCAAAGCCTAATGCCAGGCATAGCTCCATCTCCCCTGCCTTTAGCCATGTAGGCACAAGGCACCTGGAGGCTCACAAGGCTCTCGGGTCCTCTCTTTGCATGCATCACTTTAGACATAAAATCTGCTCATGCTCTGCTTCTTTTGTTGGGTGCAGCTTTGTCTGAGCCTTACGGGATAAGCGCGAGGCTGCTCCTCGGGGATCCGCAGTGGCTGCACAGAGAGGGGACAGCCCCGTCCCGGCACCAGGATGGCAGCACAGTGCTCAACAAATGGGAAGAAGTTGTTAACTATCCAGGTGCATCTCCCGTGGTGGAAGAAGTTAAAACACTCCTGATGAGCACCAGGGCATCCTGAGCTCTCACCTTTAATAGGGCAGGGAAGATTTTTTATTTTTACCGTTTGAGAAACATTGCCATATTGGAATCTTTTCTTTCTTCCTTCATTAATGTCTGTGCCACCTCTAGGGTTGTTATAATTTCTCACTGGTTGCTCCTCCAGAATTTGCTTTAAGAAAACTTCAGCTGGTTTTGAATGCGGCTGCGAGGCTAACTAGAAATATAAAATGTCACGGGCATGCTGGATACATATCCCTTCTGCTTCCCTGCCACTAAGCCAGCTTTCATAAAGTTTGAAACTGATATTAATATTTAGCTTTTAACTCACAAGATCCTTCATGGTCTCAGCTCTGCTTAATTAGCTGACATTTAGCTCCCTCTATTCCACGGCACACACCTAGGAGTCCTTGGGTACCCGTTTATTAACATTCCCCAAAGTAGATTGGAGCAGGCGGTAACCAGAACCTTTATCAATTGCTCCCGAAGGCTATGGAATTTATTGCTGAATGCCATTAAACCAGCCAGGTCTGTAAATACGTCAAAAGGCACAGAGACACCCGTGTGTTCCAGCACTCTTCGGCAGCTTTAAATGAGCTTTGTGAATTGGTCGCTCTCTTTCTCTTCCTCCTGCAAGCAGCCTTGTTGAGGCGCTCCTACAGAAAGACTCTGCATTAACCTGAGTTGCATTAAGCACAGTTCTGCTGTTAATCAACGCTCTGACAGCACTACGTGCTGCTGCAGCACATGTATGTATGCGTGGAAGGTGTCAGTGTAGCAGCTCCACCACTTGCTTGCTTGCAAACCTGTCATGCTCTTTGCTTACCAAGAGCTTTCTTCCTTTTCATACTTGGCATGCAGCCTCAGAAATCCCCCGATATACTGGGGTTAGATGTACATCGTCCCCATGGTAGCACAGCAAGAGCATCACTGATGCTCCCCACTGCCATCCCCATCCCCAGGTGGCATGGGGGTTCCCCCAGACACAGAGCACATCCCCACTGCCAGCACCACAAGCACGGGCAGTGTGCAGAGGCTGACATCATGTGGGATAGCGCACAACTCCAGAACCGCAATGCCAATTACCTACTTAAGCCTCCATAACAAAGTACGCCGTACATGGATGTGTATGCTGTAATTATGAGGTATTCCTCACCGTTCCCGCTGGAAGAGCCATTAATAGTATTTCATTAAAGGCGTATCTGGCTCTCCTCATTTCGGGTAAACTTAATATGCATTAGGAATACCGTACAAGTCAATGTTTTGTTCATAAAATTCTAACATGATTGTTCTCTGTGTCAATGAAACAGTGACAAGCAATATGCTTTTTCTAAAAAATGTATTTTGATGAAGCTATCACAGCATGAGCAAATGTCAAACCACAAAGACAAACACAAACAGAAAATACGACTAGTTAGTGATAAACCTGGGTTTAGGGTTTATTGTAGTAAATAAAACATTGGTCTTTCCCTTTTAGGATCTTGCTTCATCCACTTTCTGCTTCTCAGTGGCCCCAACTTGTTCAGCATAGGACCAATTTCAGATGAAATCTGGCACCAGGAAAGCACTCCTTGCTTGGCATATTTGGCATGAAAGGGGAAATAAAGCATTTTAAACAAAACGCATTAACAGCCGTCATGAACGGGACCCCTTGTCTCCCCACGTCAAGCACAACACCTCAATACCAAGTCAACACACTGGGCAAGGATCTGGCCCTGCTGTCTTACAAAAAACCTTATGTTGCTGTTGTATTGATAAAAGGCTAGATTGTGCCTTTGGTGCCTCTCTGCCATTCTCTGAGCTCATTAGAGCAAAGTGAGATAAACAGGGGAGCAAAGACAGGGGCAGGAGCCGGGACATGTTTCTTTTACTTCCATATAGGGCTAAGGTGCTCAGCTCTTGGAGGGAGCTGAGGAGACCAGGTGTACAAAGATCACGATAGATGGGATCCCAAGCAGTTCATATCTTGTAGCATACTGCAGCATATCCTATCACATCACTGCATCGTTTACCCGTTCTGCTAATTCACAGAAGACAACGTGCACAAATCTTCTTTGAGACATGCACTTCTCCCTGAACCTTCACAAAGGACCTCATAAAATTTATTCCTCAGTATTTGTTTCAATGAGGCAATAATGAAGTAACCCAAACATTACCCTGCACGTTACAGAAAGACGCAATGCACAGTACCTTCAGCACTAGGACATGTGCACTCAACATGGCACCGGGGGACTGGGTGCTCAGTGAAACAACACAGCCAGGTGCTCAGGAGCTCTTTTGTACCATGACTGTGATAAATTCTGAGGGCATATCTAACAAAGTGTAAAGGAAGCACTAAAATTTAAAAAGACAGATAAAAAAACTCCAACATATCTGTCTGAAATAATTTACCTGTCATTACGGAGAGCATCTAAAGAGAAAAACAAAACTAAGAAGGGACACAATAAATGAGAAACAAAGGAAGAAAGTAAGAGGAAAAAAAAAAAGAAAAAAAGAAGAAAAAAAGAAAAAAGGAAAAGAAAAAAGAAAAGCCCACAATTACACTCTATTGCTGTCCTGGTTTGTTTGTTTTGATCACCGGATAATGCTTGGTTGCTCTCATGATGCTGCTGTCCTGGATAATCAATTGCCTTTGTTACTTCTATGAGTCTTTCATGTTGAACAGTAAAAAGATGATATTAGGGAGGGGCGAAATATTTTTAAATTTGGAGAAAAAATGAAATTAAAAATAAGGTGATTGCAACATTCTGAAAATTAGCTCGGCTTTGCAATCTGTTTGTGCATTCCCAGCACCTGAGGTCCTTTTATGAGGCCTTATTGCATACCTTTTTATAAACAAACTTTTGGACAAATCTGGCTGTTCTACCCACTCACAAAATCAACAGATACCACAGAGTGGAATCCAAAGCTTTCAATTCAGTTTTACCTGAAAGTGTGGATCAGAAACATTTTCCTGTTCTCAGGATTTAAATGTAGTCAAATGAAGTTTTAGGTTTTCTACTCTGGGATGAGTTTAATGTTAGTAGTGAAACCCCAACCTCGATGTAAATCGGGCATTCCAACCCCACATTGTGGCAGGAGTTAAAATACTTAAAGCTAGTTTAAATAGCTGTTCACATATGTAGTGTTAGTGTTAAATAGTGTTCACATATACTTGAGAGATGCTTTGAATCAGAATAAGTGTGAAGACACGGAAGGTGTTCCCACTTTGCACGGCATCGTGCCCTGTGGTTCTCAGCCTACAGTTAGTTCAAGTATACAGAAAAACTGGTCTGTGGGTAGGAAGGGCCAGCAATAATCCATGATGGAGAAAATCTTCAGAGTCCACTTGGACGTATTCAACAATGGCCAACAAGTCCACATGTGATGAACGTAGGGATGCTCTAAGTCAGTATTGCCTCAGTGAAGATGTAACAATTCATGCAAACTGATGGGCAGTGTTCTTGTTTGAAAATTTAATTTTATAGATGTTGTAAAATTCTATATATAAAATTTCCAATGCATGGCATACATTAAGAGGTTTTAAATTCGTTTTGTGTTTATGCTATCATGCAGCCCATTGTTTTACATTCTTCAGGGGTTACTAAATCTGCAGGAAAGGTGACATAAACCAATGTAGAAAAAATATTTTGGCTACAAATCTTACTTTTCCTCTGAACATTTTACCAGCCCACCACACTGCTTTGCATGACTGTTGCTCACTACCTCCAAGCCCTGCTTTGGAAGTTTCAGTCTTTTCAAACGGTGTTTTTGCAGAGCCTGCAGCCCTTAATCTCACGTTTCGCCTTCTGAGGACACAGATACACTCCGAATTGAGCCACAGCTCTGCAGGGATTTGTGAACTCATGTTTTATCCTGATTAATAAATATTTTGGACCAAAAAATCCCACCCTGGTGATGAAAAGGCAGAACTCCTTTCAGGAATATTTTCTTTCTTTCTTTCTTTCTTTTTTCTTTTCTTTTCTTTTTTTTTTTTTTTTGACATTTCTTCAGCAAGAAAGCTCTGATTTAAAAAAGTTATTATTCCAGTGCTGCTCAGGTTCAGTGAACGCTTATATTGGGTTCGGTAGTACTTTGATATGGAAATTGTAAAGGAATGGCTTGTTTAAAGGAAACTGCACGCATGCCTTTAAGTTACCTCACCTTTAAAAGGATAAATATTTGGAAAGTTTCCCATCCCCATCTCCACAGCAGCAATATATAATTAGCAGCTCTCAACTATAAACTCTTTTCTGGGACAGAAGTACACACAAAGTGATCGTCTGCTTAAAGAAACAAATGAACCCAAGGAAATAAGAGGTTCACTGAGAGGGGGCTTCAGATTTAGGGGCTCTGGTTCTGCTACAATCAGATGTTGTAAAAATTGACGCAACCGAGACAAATACCCTAGGGCTAAAAAATCCCCTGACCACAGAAATAAGGCCGATCACCTTGTTAAACTTCACATTCTCACCAAAACTCTGCAGATTTCACTCAAAATATTTTAATTGAATGTTGCTTCGAATGACAAAAAAAAAGAAAAAAAAAAAAAGATGGGGAAATGTGTGCACATCTATTGACAGCAGTAGAAAATACAGAAGGTTTTACAGGAAAAAAACAATCAATACATAAGTTACATAAAAAAACAAACCTTGTTGCCATCTTACTTTGCTCTGCAAAATGAGCAGCTGATCCCTTTCAGGCCTTGGGTGAGCAGCAGGCACATGGGCACCTAAGGAAGGAAGAGTTGTATCTGATTTAGTGGTGTCCCGAGCAGCAGCACCAAGCTACATTCTGTTAACAAAAATACATGTTCTCTAACTAGAAAAGTGCAAGTTTTCTTCTGGAGGCAACAATGTCACTACAAGTGTTCAGGTAAAAATAAAACCGTGTAAAAATGCTTTACCCAATAAATCAGTGCTGAATATGAGACATAGCCATGACTCTCCGACATCGAGTCAGGATTTTCTAGACGTACCCTTTGAAATAGAGCAAGGCAAATTTTTTTAAAATATAGAAGTAAATCAATCCATTTTCAACCCCTTTCCACAAATGTATGGAATATTTTGGAGTTCAACTCTTCACTCAGGGGCACTGACCATAACCATAACCACAACCATAACCATAAACCCACATGAAGTGGCTCTTTTTTCTGCAAAACTCTTAAAACCCTACAGAGTAAGCTGAGTTCTCTCTGTGACCAAAAAGGAGCCACACAGTGCCACGGTCTCACCACCAGAATGTGGCCGAGGAGCCATCAAGGGGTTCCCAACCCCACTGCTGCTGCCCCTTGACTTTGTCATGGCTCGTCCCCAAGCACGTAGTGACCGTGGAAACATATAACTGCGCTACAGACATACAAAGCACCCCTCATCTCTCCCGTGGGGCTCAGGTTAGGGCTTAAATTCACATTTTTGTGTCGTTTTCCCACCATGGTGCTACACTTAAAATCTATTTCTTAAAATAAAACTTGGGATTCTCAAACAAGAAGCCTTATAGCCCAATTGTTTTGTAGGAGTCACCAACATGGAGCCTTCAGACCCTGGTAGGGCTCCCCCAAAACCGTCACCACCAGCTCCTATTCCAGGGCAGGGGTCCGTAGCATAATCTCCCTATGAACTGCTCTTGTGCTGAGCAGCACAGTGAGAAAAACGTGACAAAATGTGTAATTCCAGAGTCCTTCGGCCCCTCTAAATCACAGCTTTGCCCCCCATACACTCCCTTTCTTTTCCATAATCGTGCAGATGGCATTAAGGTAAATGGTGACTGGTTTAATGGCAGTTTAATATTCTGCACATACACATAGCAGACATTTTAGCTGCTTTTAATTGATGTAGCTGCGAGCTTTGTTAAGCTCTCCAGGAGAGTGGTTCTTGCTGGGAATGAGCCTCCTAGAAAGTATCACTTTGCAAAAACACAATAGTTTGGGCGATAATTGTGCAGAAAGAGACTTCTATATTTCCTTGCGGCTGAATGAGAGCGTTTTGTTTCACTTTTGTATAACCCAGCCTTGGGTGCCCAAATCATATTCAAACTTTCCAAACAGCTACATAAAGAAATACATGGGTTGTCACTTGTTGGATAAAATGGGGACTGGAAAATTTTAGTCCAACAGCACATTTTTATAGTTGTGAACACAGTAAAAAATAATAGTAATAAAAAATAAACAAGTAGCAGAAGTGCTGGTGTTACTTAAACAGCTTTAAGACCCCTTCCAACTCAACCTGTTCTACAATTTTATGATTCTATGATTCTTTCAGCACTCCTGAGTGATGCAATATTAAATTCTTTTCCATGTGTAAATCAGTCAGCCATGGCCTGCACATCAGCACAAGGCTTTGCCGGTGCTTGGCCTCCTATGGGTTAGCCCCATGGCCAGGCAGGGCTTGCAGCCACCACGGACAGAGGCACTCAGAGCCAGGACAGCGCCAGGAATGCCATTTAGACTAATTTTAAATAAGCAATGGAAATCTGAGGGGTGAAGGATGAAAACAAACTCAGTTATTACACTGGTCCATGTGGCCTCATGCTTTCTGTCCCAGGGAGAAATAAAAGCAATCTCCTCGAAAATGAACTTTTCGGTTTTTGAGCTGGGAAGGAGTGCGGCGGATCTGAAGGTGTGTCTCAGCAGGTGCTGCCTGCCTGTCTGGCATGCAGACTTTTTGCCTGATCAAAGAATACATGACAGAAAACGGATCCCTGCTTGTAAATATCAAACGATTTGATCTTTCTAAAAGACTTTATTGAAGTTTGCTGCTTTTTAATGAAACGCGAAGCATCCACCTACGTCTACCATACAGAAAGGTCTGGGAGGATGTTAGAATAAAACAAGCGCTACCCATGACTTATGGATAAGGGTTTCTCCTCATACATGCATATGGCTTCCAAGGAAACTGTATCCCTCATTATTTTCCTATCGCACAGCATAAAGAGGATTTGATTATGGCAATATTAATAACTCCGCAATGGGCACGAGAAATAAGCCATGCTCACCTACGCAGCCTTTTAAAGCAAATTAAAAGCATCACAAGGAAATGAATACATCATACATTGCTGACTTTTTTTTTTTCCCCTTGCATTATGGTGAAATCCACAGCATCAAAATCTGTGACTGGCCCACGGAGGGGTTTTATCCACGATTCCTGTCGCTTAGTATGATAATTCGCCAAAAAAAAGTTTCAGATGGCATTCTGGCTGAGCGTGCGGAGCTCTGAATCAAAGGAACCAATAATTTACAGTCGGGCGATAAGAGCGCGATATTGCTTTCATAGGACGTATTAATGAAAATTGCCATTGTGAGGCAGATAAGGCTTAATAACAGCGCTCTCATTGTGCTCTGTGAGCTGGGCGCGCTGTGCGGCGGATGCAGAGCTTGGTGCTGGCGCTCAGCCCGACACCACTCCCAGTGCCACCAGAGCCCCAGTTTGCTGGGGCAAAGCCTGGGCAGGCGTTGCTGCTCCGCCATGTATCCCTGCTCCCAAGCACACAGCCCTCCTGCCGCCTTGCTTATCGTGCAATTTAATACTTTTATTTTCACTCCAGGTATCAGTTTAAAAAAATGGCTCTGACTTTTTAGAGCCTGGTTATCCTTCAGTATCCTGCATTTTGTAAATGGGCAATGGGTTGGCATGGGAAGGGAGGTTTAATTTCTTGCCCTTGTTTATTTTGCCTGGGTGTCTTGGTGTTCCTGTTCTGCAAGCATTGCACCGCTGAGGGCTTGCACTACTCAATGGCTGTGCATCCATCTGTGCCCATGGCCCAGAGAAGGAATGGAGCTACTCGTACGAGTGCAGTCTGAAGAAACTGGCCCATGATATGAGCACAGCCAGAAGGGAACCAGGCTTTAAACCCAAAATGGGACCTCAAATGGGAAAAGAAGCTTTCAAGCAGCATGTCCATGAAAAATAAATTATGAAGAAAAAAAAAAAAAGAAAAATATTCAGAAAGTGTGATCTGTGATATCATTATTTGGTGTGCATCCTTTGCGAGCGCTTTTGTAGCGTTACCGAAGATGCACGAAAGTGCAAATTGTTCCCCAAAGCAGTAACGGTGTGGTCAAGGGAGAGAGGGGCTCTATCCCGCTCTGCTCTCAGAAAATGCTCACCCACAGACGGTGAACACTGCCACACACATTTGTGTTTTGCCTACAAAGTTTTGCTCCCAGGAACGGTGCGTCCATGTTGGACCGCATGTCCACTGCTCAGTGCGCAGAGATCTGCTCCATAAGGACACACAGGACAAATGAAAGATGTATTTAAAACATGGAAACTGTCCTGAAAAGTGTGTTTTCTACAGATATGTGCAGATTCCAATGGTAACTTGGTGTCCTTGAAGAGCTTTCCAGCACTCTGGGCTATACTGCTCCAATAAGTACTACAAATCCTCTGGTGCTTCAGAGTGCTCCAACTCATTTCTATGAGTACTGTCTTGGAGCTTGTTTGTGGACCACATTTATCACATCACCAACAATTATCACAGCCCTTAAATCCCCCCAAAACACACACCAATATTTACAAGAATTGATTCTGGGATCAATACATCTGTGAATTTTCTATCACTAAAGGTAGCACGTTGAGAAAGGGTAATGCTGCTTCATTTATAGCCTGAAAACACTTTTAGAAGTGTAAGTGACGTGCTTCCAGATTGAGGACTGAACGTAAAAGTTACAAACAAAACCACAACGAAAGACTAAAGCCAAGGGCAACAAACAGTGGAATGAGAGAAGCATTGTAAGGAGCTGAAATTAATTTCTGACAGCGTTCCCCCAGTCTGCCAGCATTTAAAAGAGGCCTTGCTCATCTGGATGCTGCATTTTACAGCCATTTCTCAACCCGTTCTCTCTACAGCTCGGGCAGAGCAGTGCTGAGCGTGAGTCTGCACCACTGTGCTCCTCTGCTCACAGCTCTGCAACATACCAGGAGGATCATCCCCAGCCCTCTGCTGCGTTCATCCCTGGCTTTGCAACGGCGGCACAGACACACAGGGAGCGACGCTCACACGGCACCAGGAGGTAAAACACACCGCGTTTGCTGCGATGCTAAAATTACACCGCATTAATATGCACAAAAAGAATCAAGAACGGCGGTTAAACCTTCAGAAAGGGCCGTTTCTTAAAAGTCGTGTCATGTCATTGCTTATTCACAACAGAACTCCTCCGGAGTGCTTTGCTGCACCAAAGCGGTACGCTGGGTTTGGAAAAAAAAAAAAAAAAAAAAGGCAAAAAAAAAAAAAAAAAAAGAAAGCCACGCTGCAGAGAGAGAGCACATGTTACATCAGACACAGTACCTGGTTTTTCACCGCACAGCTTGTCAGCTAGATAGCCTGCCTCTGGGGCGATAAGTGGGGATGGTGCGTCTTCAGGCTCCTCGAGCAGACTTTCGCCCTGCAAGAAGGAGAAAAGGAGGATGCTCACACTGGGGTTGTGTTTTCCGTGTGTGTGTTTTTTCTTTTTCTTTTTCTTTTTTTTTTTTTTGGGGGGGGGGGTGGGGGTGGGGGTGGGGGCCGGGGGGAGAGAGAGAAGCCCAACGGTGTGCAGAGCATCACTTGAATGGGACTTCACGACCACCACAATACATGGGGGAGTACCTTCCACCCAGCTGGGCACCCCCTGTTCACATCTGCAGTAGAAACGGTGGCTGCTCCTGGCACAGCCCTGCACCCACCGAGGCTTCTGCCTGCATCCCAACACCATGCTGGGCTGGGGGATGCTCAGGGAGTGGCACAACTCCTTTTGGGGACCCCTGAGGAAGACTGCGTGTGTGCTAGGAGGGAACCCAGAAAAAAAAAAAAAAAAAAAAAAAGCAAACCAAAATCAACAACACAAAACAAGAGGGTAAAATAAAACGGACAGTGCAAAATTCATGCCCAGCACAAACGCAAGGCCTTGCGGGACCGCGCTGCGTTTTTCCAGGACAAACAAAAGCACTGAGGGCCGGAGGGCAGCAGGATTGCAACCACACTACCATGGCTGAGCCTACAGCAACCCAGGGCTGCAACCCGCACTGTCCTGCAGCCAACAGCACAGCAATCACATCACAAACCCATCTGTGCTGGGGGGGCTGCAGGGCACCCCGCACCCGGGGCGGAAACGGCTGAGAAAATCGGTCTGCGCACAGCGAGGCCTTGGGAAAAAAAAAAACATGACATTCCTCTCTCCTCCCATAACAGGTCCATAAATATTTGAAACTGCTTCAGCAGTAATTTGGGGTTTGGGCCAATGCTGATTCCCCGATTTCCTATACATAAATCAACAGAGATATTTGCTGGGCAGCGCTGAGTTGTATTTAATCGCGGGTAAAAACGCCCCCGGTAAAATGTAGTTCAGAACAGTTTAGGAAATTTGTAACGTGTAAACTGCGAGCAGCTGGCATAATCCACGGTTACTTCTGCGGTGACGTGCCTTTTGTAAACGCTTTATTCATATTTATGAAGCACTAAATAGATCCGAGCACGTCTCTAAACAACGTTATAAAGCATCTGACAAAACGCAGTGTTATCTCGGAGCGCTCAGCTTGTTCCTGCGAGCAGCCAACACGGCAGAGGTTAAAATATGGCAAGAATTCCAAACAATGCCCGATGCGCACGGGCTCCATCGGGATGTTACCACCGCACCGTTTTCACTTGAAAGCAAAGGTTACTCATTGCTTCCCTCGGCTTACCGCAGGCTGCAAAGGTTTGGAAGCGTCACATTACACTCTGAGTGTTTTAAGGCTGCCCAGGTTTTCTCTCCTCGCCTGGCAATGCTCGCCGGTGGGAGGCTCCGCTCGCGGCCGGCCGTCCTCTGTCCAGCACAGCTCTCCCAACCGCTCTGCTACGCTGCTCTTTGCAGAGGAACCTAGTGGAGGCAAAGATTGATTTTTACCCCCTTCCTTCCATCCCCCGAACCCTACAGCCAGCACCCAGCCAGCCAGACGTCACCGACAGCCAGACCCAGCGCCCGCGTCCCGGCGTTGTGTCCCGCGGCAGCCACGTTACATTACACCCATCATTGGAGAGGGGCTGCGGGGCCGGGGCTGCTCCACCTGCGGCCGTGCGCTGAGCCACGCGCCCGCTGCTCGACGGCGAGGCGGTGGGATCCCGGCCTTTGGGTCGCTCCGTCGTTTGGATGCAGCTGTTTAATACCTCCCGAGGGTTTTGCGGCGAAAATAATAGCTCCCCCAAGCTAACTTCTCTCCCAGGTTCTACTATTTCAGCTTTATTCCCGAACAGCTGCTCCGTGTCTTTGTCCGCATCCCGGCGCGGATCCGGCTTTCCCGACAAAACCGGGCTCCCCGACCAACCCGAGGGTCAAAGAGCGGCGCCCGCCCCCGGTACCGGAGCCGCCCCGGCCCGGCCCGCCCGGTGCCGCCGGTCAAGGTGCGGAGCGCCGCGCTCCGGGTGCCCCGCGGAGGGGGCGGACCGGCCGCCAAGTGCACGGCGCGCCCGGCCCCCTCGCCACCCTCTGCTGATCAAAGCAGGAAGTTTTCATGACAACCGCAGTCAAAGGGCCTGCATCGCGAATGAACTCGATTTCGGCGATGTTGATATATCCCGGCTCCATTGTCTCTTTTCAGACACAGTATGAACCCTTCCGGTCTCAATGATTACATTACAGAAGCACTTTCACATGTGTGCTTCGTGGGCACAAAGGGTTTCCTTGCTTCACCACCATCTGGCCACAAATCAGATAAATAAAGGCAGGAGAATTAAAATTAAAGCTTAGGGTTTTTTTTTTTTTTCTTTTCCTCTCTTCGTCTTCTTCTCGAAGCATTATGAAACCCCTCTCTCCCCCCGTCCCATTCGGGATGTGGAGGCGGCTTCTTAGGAGAGCTGGGAAAAGAGAAAAAAAAAGACTGTGAAGCAAATAGAAGAGGGGTAAAAAAAAAAAAGAAAGAAAGAAAAGAAAAAGAAACAAAAAGGGAAAAAAAGAGGAAAAAAGGAGGAAAAATTTGAAAGAGAAAGAGAGAAAAGAAGGAAGGAAGGAAGGAAGGAATGAAAGAAGGAAGGAAAGATGAAGGAAGGAAGGGAAGAGAGAGAGAGAGAGAGGAAGGATGGAAGGAAGGAAGGAAGGAAGGAAGGAAGGAAGGAAGGAAGGAAGGAAGGAAGGAAGGGAAAGAAAGAAAGAAAGAAAGAAAGAAAGAAAGAAAGAAAGAAAGAAAGAAAGAAAGAAAGAAAGAAAGAAAGAAAGAAAGAAAGAAAGAAAGAAAGAAAGAAAGAAAGAAAGAAAGAAAGAAAGAGAAAGAAAGAAAGAAAGAAAGAAAGAAAGAAAGAAAAGAGGAAGGGAAAGAAAGAAAGGGAAAGAATGAAAGAGAAAAAGAGAAAGAAAGAAGGAAAACAATAAAAAGAAAAGAAAAAAGGGAAAAGGAGAATAAAAGGAAATGAGTAAGAGAAAGAGAAAGAGAACAATATTTGTGATTCTATGATTTTGTGGAAAAGGGAGAAAAAAGAGAAGGAAGGAAGGGAGGTAGGAGGGAAGGAAGGAAGGAAGGAAGGAAGAAGAAAAGAAAAAAGAAAGAAAGAGAAATAAGAGAAAAAAGAGAGAAAAAAGAGAAAAAGAAAAAAAAAAGGAAAATGGAGATGAAGCAAAGCAAAAAGGAAAGAAAAAATAGGATAAAAAAAGGAAACAAACAAAAAGAATATTTCAGTCTTTCACTCCCAAATCCATTTGTAGGGCAGAGTAACCTATTTTCCAGTAAAGATCCCACAAACCACATTTTGCTATTAAAAGTCTGTTTCATCCGCTGGGATGCAAACACTTTGTGCAGGAAAACACCACATTCCCCGGGCGAGGAGGGCCGGGTGCTGCGGGTGGGAGCTGTGCTCCAAGTTGTGCTGCGAACCGCGCGGCACCGTCCGGCCACCGTGGGGATGAATGGGGCCGGCACCCCATCGGGGTGTGAGTTTAGCAAAGTGAGAGCCCCGGCAAATGCAGAAGGAAGGCCGTGCAGCCCTTACGACAGAAGGTGAGACTCAACCTCACAATCTAATTTCAGCCCTGGCATCACTTCTATTGAGGTCAGTGTTGCTCCGGGAGGGATTTTTTTTTTCTTCTTCTTTTTTTTTTTTTTTTTTGCAATCTGATTGCTGTAGCAATGCGTTGCACTAAATTTAATCCCCCCTCTAAGCTTCTGCTGCAACAGTAACTTAAGTGAGCTGAGGGGGGAAGGCACTTTTAGTGCCCTCGGTTCTTTACGCATAGAGAAACCCTGTACCATAGGAAGAAGCGTTTCACCCTTTAACTCCTGGAAAATAAAGGGTTTTCCATGTCAGTATTCCAAGTGATATTCAGGTGTGCAGCATAGCCCTCAGCCCTTCCTTGGCTTCCCATCCACTCTTGGCCAAGGCCCACACATGCCCGAACACAGGGCGTGCACATCACCATGAGTGGGGAAATGAAGTGCCAAACCCTTCGAAAAAAGCCTCAAACGTATGAAAAAAAATAATTGAATGAGCCCTCACAGTGCCTATTTATAGAAATGCTGGAGCTATGTGTGCTTCCTTTTGGGGGCACGAGAAAGTTTTTGCACCAATTGCTACATGATAGGGCTCAGGCAGAGCTCATCTTGCATTTACCCCCAGATTTAGTTTTGGGATGCATCCCCTGGTGCCATCATGAAAAATGCTTTAGTGATAGTGTAAATAAGGGGACTAATAAAACCTTGGAGCACGACTTGCCAGCAGTTGGGTTTGCCCATTTTTCATTTCTTTTTGCTGAGGTTTCCGTTGGCTGTGGGATCCTTGAGTAAACTTTCTCTCTCCCTGTTTGTTGGGAGGCAGACTCCAATCATTAGTGACTGCTATTCTGTCAGCGTGCTGCTTGTAAACCCGCTGCCAGTGCAACCTCCTGATTTCTGCTGGCTGTTTGTTGGGCTTTGCCCAGCGAGTTTTCTGCAGAAATAAATGCAGTTGGGACTGAAAGGCGTTGGGGCTGAGCCGCGCTCTGCCCGGCCGTGCGGGGCTCTACACAGTCGAGAGTGCTCTTTCTGAAAGTGTTTTAATAGTAAGAGAGGAATAAGTATTTGGACAAGTGGTGGAAAACTAAAGCCTTTCTTTCTATACTGTGAAGATTTTGAATAGTACTTGTCAATAAAGCAACTCCTATTGTAATCGTACCGGAGACATGGGCCTCCACCCCGAAAAAGCTGTCTCAGAGATACTAACCTCATTAAAATATGAATGAAAAGGCAGCCATCATTGTAACGGAGAAAACCATTTACTCTGCAACAAACTTTATCTGCTATCTTTTGTAAAGATAGAAATATGATGCCGAGCAGATTTCTCATTACATTTGGCGAGGAGCTTGACAGGGAGGCAATTTATTGTAAGTTTTCTACCGAGTGGCAAAATCGTATCCCTACGTCCCTTCTTTTTCCACTGGGCGTTTCGAAATTGGGAGAACCTTCAGCGCATCTGAAATCTTTAAAGAGAGAGAGGAAGAGGGAAAAAAAAAAAAAAAAGCAGGCTTTGTTTCTGCCGGCCTTTTCCTGAGGTCTGAGGAAACTTTGGCATCCAGTTTTGCTTTTCCAGAATATCTCATCCAACTTGGAAACAAAACAAGAGAATTAATTACAGAGCGCTGTGACGACACCGTAATAACAGTCAATTATAGGGCGCCCGAACGCCTGTTCATTACTGTGCCTCTGTTAATCTAGCCCTAAATTTCTTCCTTGATAGATACCGCGACCGGCCGAGAATACAACCGCGTTACAAAGCGCAGTGAGAAATATACAAAATGTAACTGCAGGAAGTGGGCAGTTTCCAAATAACCAAGCTGTCAATCAGCCGTTTGTCAAAACAATTCGCCATATCTGGTCATTTTGTAAGGGTACAGCCGGGCGCGGGGTGGGTAACAGGGGAGGCTTGACGTGGAAATAGAAATTGTTTCAAAGACTTTTAAAGTAAGTCTTCTAAAATGTTTCCTGTAGTTTAATCATTGTCTTTTCATCCACAAAAGCGTTCCAATCGTTTTTGATATTAGTTAAAAGTCAATATTTAGAAGCGAATGTTCAAACCTCCTTTGCTCTAGGCTAAAACAGGAGCAACATGAATGCTGAGCCGCTCGAAAGGCTGATGGGATATATAATTAGCTATTATGTTAATTGAATCCATTGTGAGTTTGTTGTATGAGATTTCTTCATATAATATGCAAATCGCTTCGAAGGTTTAGTTTTATTAGACAATATAATTAGAAATCTTCTAAAGGAGTGAATCCTAATGAGGCGTAATAAAGCTTTGTAAAATATCTGTTTGCTGTGTGAGTAGACCACCTGGGCTTAATCAATAACGGGAACTTCATTCTGTGCCAGCCCCTTCTAGAGAAAGTTGAAGAATTTACCTTTCGGGCTCCGTTCATAAACGTTTTTATATTCAGAATAGGAGAGTTCATTCTGGTGAGGAAAGAGGTGAAATCCTGGTCATCTGAGGGGAAAATAAACAATGTGAATTCTGTTCATTTAAAATAAAATAGAAATGAATTTAAAAACAAAACAAAACAAAACAAACCTCAACCTCCCAGCTGTAGTGGAGATGCTTGAAGTGAAATGTTCTGTGAGCAAAGTTAGCCATTGCTCCTGCTATTAAATGCCAGATTCAAGCAGATGTACATAGTTTAGCTTCTGCAGTGTAACTAATCGGCGTAACTTCACTTTTAGCGAGATAGCCCGACATGTTAATAGGTGGAATTGAGCACTCTCTTATAAAGGAAGAAATTCACACCAGGGTATTCCGGAGCTAGTTCCAAATTCCACACTCACATTCCTTCTGCTTTAAGACCACCACCAAAGACAAAGCTGAAACTATTTCAGCTAATGCCAGAATGCCAGAAATGTGTAATCTCTTGCCTGATTTGGCTTGTTCGCACTTTCAGCAGTGCCAAAACTCTACCAGACAGCTCTTCGTATTAATTGAACATACTAAGAGTAGTAGATTTTGTGCCAGTGAGGGAAAGCATGCATTATTTTCCCCCCCTACAACAATAATCAGCAGCAACGTATTAATAAGCTGCCCCGACCTCTGTCCCCTCCTTTGTTCTGTGCCCGCAGAACCGAAAATACTTCCTCCGGCAAACCCACGCCTAAAGAAGGCGATGTTGGGAACGCAATGCAAATGCAGAGAGCCTGCTGTGGTTTAGAATACAGCCATCGTACCTGGGTCTCAGCGGAGACCGCACTGAGAAAGCGTATGTCTAGAGTTCATTAACACCTCCTGGATCCATTCACTTAAAATCTGCAGCTCTTTCCTCGGAACAATACAAGAATGACATCGCAGCATCATCTCCAGCTGAAAAACCACTCGGTTTGTTTTCCTGAATTCTTCTCTGAACTGCTCAGAAGTTGCTTACAGCCTCTCAGAAACTTCCCCCTGCTTGGGGAAGCCATCAGTCAGGCCAAGCCAACCATCCTCTCAAAATGCACGCTTCCTTTTCACCCTGGTTTTTGATTTCTTCCTTAGGTTCAAAGTGTCCCGAGAAGGCAGCCAGGAGCTGCCTTCGGAAGTCAGGGTTGTGCCCTGGAGAATTTGTGTCAGAAGAGGATGTTACCTGCTTGCCTTTCCTGCTCTCCTCCGCTTACCTCCTTAGGGAACAAAGCAGCATGGATTCTGCCTAATGTTAATTAAATCACTCTGTTAATGAGAAGTAAGGTGCTTTAGCAACAAGCAAACAAAGGGCCGTATTCAGCCCTTGGAGTTCTATCCTGACCAGATGCAAAAAGGATGCAAAACAAGCAAGCAGAGAGAAATCAGGAACAATTCATATACAGCTTTAAGTCTCAATCAAATGAGAGAAAATATGAAGAAAAAATATTTTTTATTCTCCCCTGCACTTGTGGAGCCTTATCCTGATGGCCACAGCTGGGTTGTAGTTTTATGACTGCTGTATCATTGTTGGCACAGACTGGGCTTGGGGCAACTCTTTGCTAGGGACAGCTGGGAAGGTCTGCAGGGTGAGTGACTGAGGGGTCAGATGGGCTGAGCACCCTCTTTGGGGTGTTGGATGGACGTCATTGCTCACCTGGAATTCTTGGTGCTGGAGAGCAGTGCAAGGTGTGTCAGTCCCAAGGGACCCCAGTTTGGGTTGAGTTTGGTGCATCCCAGAGCTGAATGTGAACCTTGTCAGGCACAGAGGCATCACCACCCCTCCTGCCACCAGCTGTGACCTTCCTTTCCCAGACCTCTGTTCTATCCTCAGGATTGGAGCAGTGGAAAGAAATGTTATTCTCTCATGTTCAGCATAAAACAGCAAGTCCTTCTCATTGCTCTATGAAAGTCAGAATTTTAAAGCAGCAACATGGCTGCTGAGGGACAGGCTGGGACTGCAGCCCAGGAAATAACACTGATAAAAGGAAAACCCACTGGAAATTTTTAGCTAGTCTTATATATAACAACAGAAAATGTTTCCTAATCCACTGACATGTTGGTGCTTCATAGATCTCCTTCCTAAAAACTCAGAATTTCTCAGAAGTCTTCTGCCTTTCTCCACCAGCAACCTCCACTCAGAAGCAGAGCTCTGCAGCCTCCTCGCACACCCACTGGTGCATCCCAGCTGTCTGTGGCAAGGCTAACATTTACTTGGGTTCAGCTTTAGGTTTTAGGGTTTTAATTAACTGAGGGTTCTGAAGCTGATCTCTGCCCTATGAGACAGAAGACATCCCAGAGAAGTTGTAGATGTCCCATTCCTGGAGGTGCTCAAGGCCAGGTTGGATGGGGCCATGGGCAGCCTGATCTGGTGGGAGGTGTCCCTGCCCACAGCAGGGGGTGGATCTGGATGAGATTTAAGGTCCATTCCAACCCAAACCATTCTATGATCCTATAATTCTGACCCCAGAGGTCATCCCATCACCAGATGACAGCAGTGGCCAGGGCTGCAGAACAGACCATGCGTCCCCACCTCAGCTCCTCCAGCCTAGAGAAGCAGCAAACATCCATTGCCTTCAGATATCAGTCAGAAATGTCAGTGATAACTTACATGACAATTATTTCTACCTCCACAGAAGAAAACTCACCTGACCCTGCCAACACACAGCCTCAGCTTGCAGTGGGGCCAGGCCATGCACGATGCAGCTCCGATGCAGCACACTGTACTATGTTTTGTTACCGAGTGCCCCTGTGCTGCCTGAAAGCCTTAAAGTGCTGCTTGCATGCTCCCAAGGCAAATCAAGGGTGGAGATTTCAGCTACTGGACTGCAGCCTGCTGAGACCACCTATAGACTTAAGCCTGTTAAATTAACCTTAATTCCACCATTATTCCTCTGCTGGATGGCAACCATCTGGCCGCGACTTTGTGTTGCAGTTTACCTAAGCTCTTGGCTAGGTTTTAGCTGAAATCCCTTTATTTTTGCCCATGCTGGAACAGCAGTGCTGGGGCTGGGGCAGACTTTAAGCAGGAGTACTTCCCATTTACAGCCCATGTACTGTGCCCTTCCCAGCCCCGCAGCACAGATTGCCTGCACTGGGAATGGGATGTCCCTAAGCCAGAGCTGTTGCTTTCCTTATGGTTCCGTGTGTGCACATCCTCAACTGAGGTGCATTTTGAAGCACTGCACAGCACTATGTCATCTCCTCCTTGCAGGGAAGCACTTCAGCACGCTGATGCCTTGACCTCAGTGGGACACAACCCATACTTATATGCTTGGTGTACAGGAGGAATCAAAGAGCACTGGAACCAGAATGTCCCAGAAGATCCTGAGAAGCATCATCCAGTAGTGGACCCAGATGGGATCTTGATGGCCATTGCAGGAGCTCAGTGCACCCCTTCAGAGCAGGACCTGTGGGAAGCAGGCTGTTCCCAGGGGCATCCTTGGGATAATAGCTCTGCACAGTCAGCAGGGCACAGGGCTTTGAAATCTCAGCCGCTGCTTGAGGTTCCCCTCAGTGAGCTTGGGGTAATTTAACTCGCAAAGCTGCGATGCTTGCGATGTGGAAAGGTGCACAACAGCTGTGGGAATGCTGTTGGTGCTCCATGTGCTCTGGTGAGAGGCAGCACAGCTCAGCACCTTCAAGAAAGCCAGGTACAGCCTGCCTGGGCTGAAGTAAAACAGTGGCTACAGTTTCACATTTAGGAAGGTATTTCAGGAATGTTTAACTTTTGGTATTTTTTTTTTTGCTGCTTCTTTCTTAAAAAAGTAATGGAACCTTTTCAAGCTTCTCTGCATCACATCTACCCATATGCCTGCTGAGGGCAAGCCAGCAGAAATTAATAATGTTACATAGGAACCACACAAACTGAGCCTCCCCATCCAAGAAGTCAACTCCGTGTAACTTAGCGCTGGTGCAAAGAGCCCTGGTTGATAAATAAACATCACAAACTACTCCTACCCAGACTTATCAGCTATCGCTGAGCAGAGACAAGGAGGATTATCGCCCCAGCTGCCAGGAAAGGCAGCCTGCCCACTGCGCTCACTGCTACCAAAGGTCAGCAGCTCTCTGCAGCCCCCGGGACCAGGCAGGGCAGTTTGCACACATTCTGCAGAGAGCTGAGAGCTGATGGCAGTGAAACACTGGGAAATGTTTGTGCACGAGGGGAAATCAGCAGTAAAAATTTCCTTATAGTTTTAACTTCAGGGAGTGGTTGCTGCTAAAGCATCCTTTTTTTGCAAAGGCAAAATGCAAGGCTGGCTGCTTCCCAGCTCAGTGCGAGTGCATTTCTGTTATAGTTGGAAGTTGAGAGTGGTTGATTTCTAGAATTAAGGCCAGTTGTCAAGAAGGAAACATTTCTGATTTCTAGTTTGGTTTATCACGGGGTCATAGCATCATAGAATTGTTTGAGTTGAAAGGGATCATTAAAGGTCACCTAGTCCAACTGCCCTGGAACATCACTGGAGATGGTTAAGCTGAATATTCACAACACATGCACAGCGTGATGAGCCATCTGGCTTAAGGAGATGTTTGATAACGCCTTAGCTACAGCTGTCTCACCATTCCAGGTTACTGTAAGTATTCGTGGTTGTTTTCCACGGTAAAAGCGTGTGCAAATCTACAAACACCAAAGTCATCTATTTTCAAAGCAAATGTAAATGAGTGAGGATGACTGCATACGTAACACTGTGATATATCCAGGCATAACCACATGCCACGAGATGAATACCACAAACCTGTGCTGAGCCTCAGGCACCGTACCCCCAAACATCCATCCATCACCAATTCCCAACCAGCAGCAGCAGACCCCGTGCGCTGTTTAAGAGACGATTGTGAGAGCATTCACCCCACCCAGCACTGCTGAAGAAGGGCTCCCACGCTGAAGGGAGTCACAAATAATTAAATGTTTCAAAACACAATGGATATGACATGCTTTCAAAATAGCATCTCTAGAATCGCTTCCACTAGGGCGAGGAGCTCTCGGGAGGGAAAGCCCTTTCACTCACTTCACTTGATTACCTGTATTAAAGGGCTTAATTTCTCCGGTGCATTTCCTTCCCAAATCACCTCTTTCTGCCAGCATCATTGTGGCAGATGCTCTCTCAGCCCCACACACAGCCATGAGGATATGAGTGCTGGGTAGGTCTATTTTTCTAATGTGCAACAATTAACAAACAATTAAAAAACAACAACAAAAAAAGGCAAAAAATTTGTCATTGCTAGGCTTAAAGTGTATGGATAAAATGCTCAATTCTTAATGAAAAGAAATCTGACAGTGGCTCAAGACTTCAACTCAAGATGTGTCAGAGCTGTCTATGAGCTGTTGCAGGGAAATTATTTTTCCTCTCCCAATCCTGCTGACCAAGACCTGCCAAGTGATGGCCTTCCCTCTCCCAGTTGGATGGGCAGAGAGTTCCTGAAGGGTTTTGACACCTCCAGGGTGGGAGCCAGCTCGTCTTCTGTGGGTTGAACCTGAAGATCTCCGGAGGTCCCTTCCAACCCTCATGATTCTGTGATTCTGCAATCCTCAGTGCCCATTTGAGAGGAAGGGGCTGCCCAGCCACAGACATGACAGTGTAAAGCCGAGTAAAACAATGAAATACTAAAAACCATCCAAGAAATCAGCGCAGAATGCACAAACAAATCTAATCCCAGCTTTCTATTATTATTATTATTTATATTATTATTAGCCAATAGCAGCTGCTATTGGCTTTCTGTGATCCACATTCAGAACAACTTCATCTCCAGCTCTGACGTTCTGGAGCCAATTTAGGATCCATGTCCCATTGACAGTAGTAGTATTCTCAGTTTTGTCGGATGGGAGCCAGGTCAGATCATCAGATTGTTCTGTATATATCTACACAATATACTTACGATTCTTCAATAGTGTGAGTTTATAACCAGAATTCCTGTGTTGTTTTTTCTTTTGTGCTCAAAAGTTCAATAAATACACTCTCAGCTCTGACCTTCTATTTAGAATCATAGAATCATAGAATGGCCTGGGTTGAAAAGGACCACAACGATCATTGAGTTTCAACCCCCCTGCTATGTGCAGGGCTGCCAACAGATGCTCTGTCCGGGATTTCTCATTAAACAAACAAACAAATAAATAAATAAAAATACATATGTAAAGAAGCCATAGTAAGAGATGCAGAGGTTTTGGGTCAGTATTGCTGAAATATTTGTAACACTGTGGACTTTCCTCTTGGATTTAGTAGGATATAAACAGTCTTACAAGGTACAGCGTGCATCGTTTCTAGAGATAATGCAGCCAAACTCAAGTTTACCATTGCCAACGTTGTATTTCAGGTGGAAGCTCATAAGAACAGACTGCTAGTGGCCGGGTGTGTGGGCAGGCTGGGGTTGGAGTGTGACTGCGGGGACACGCTCAGCTCACAGTGACTGACCGTGGTTTGTCCCCACCCACAGTGCCCTCTCTTGGAAAGTGAAAACTGGAGCCACGGAGCAACCAAACAGCTGAAAGCTCAGGGAGGGACGGAGATAAGAACAAAAGAAGAATAATTAATCATTGAAAATCCTATGTGAAAATGACTTCATTCTCAAGTGGGTATAAAACTAATATACGTGTGGGACATTTGAAGAGCACCAAAGGCTCATGAGATGCTGCAGTGAAATTTAGACCACAGCTAATTTTATCTTCTCTGATGGAATGGTTTTTCCTTTTATCCTCTGCTTTCTGAAGTTTCAGGGCAAACTCTTATTCCAACTAGTTCCAAAACATCCACTCCTGCTGTCATCTGACCAAATTATTTGGATTAGTAACAGCTTTGGGCTGGTTTTCTGCAGCTTTACACTGGGTGGTGTGAAGCTGGTTGCTCCGTGGTTAAGGCAAATGGTACAGCTTTTTGGTACAACAGCTAGGGAAATCTGGGGAAGCAGACCACGAGGATGCTCTCTACCTGCATTTTGGCACATCAGTAGCATATCCAAGGTGTTGGTCCATGCCTTTATCTTCTCTTTGCACTGCAGAAAGATGGGTGGCTCCCAGGGTGGGGGATTAGACCTGCTCCCACCCCGGGGGATATTGGAAGTGATAAGAATATCTAAGAGGAGCTTTAGAAGTGCAGCTTATTCTCCTTATATTGCCAATCTGCCTTTCACTGAGCGCTGCCCAGGAAGGGATTTCCCTCTGGATTAATTAATTCCAATTATGACCTCCCATCATCTACCCATAAATTGGCTTGGTGTGGATGTAGGTGAGATTTCAAACACGGGCTGCACATTAAATATAAATATATATGAATGTGTGTATATTTCTGTGTGTGTACATACATACACGAGCAAGTCTCTATCTGGGGCTGTGAGGCAGCTCCCACCACCAAAGGATACTTGTGTCTCCATCAGATAACAGAAGCCAAGCAGGCTGACTGATAGGTGGAAAGAGACCTGTCTATTCAATAGCAGGTGCTGGGTTTGGGCCAGATTTCTTTCTTCTTGGTCTGCTTTTCAGCAAACCAGCCTCAGCTTTCCTCTGTCATTGGTTTTATCTGTGGGTTAGATTTCTCCTCTCACCTGTGTTTTCTTGCTTCCAATGTACTGTAGCATCTCAGTGAGCATTCCTGGGGCAGCAGCAGTGCCTTGGAGGCTGTCCCCAGGGCCGTTGTACAGGTCTGCTGAAAGCACATGCAGCCTCCACTTCCATTTCACCACACAGCATTAAACATATGGATACAGATCAGACACTGACATATGAATTAATATTAAGGTTGCTGTTTAAAATAATGCACTGAGTAGGGCCTAAGGGGCAATGAGGCAAGAAAATGACTTCAAACCTCCCATCTGCAACTCACCCTGTTGAATGTGGGCTGTGCAATGTATCCACACCTGGAAATCTTTGCTTCCCAAATTGGATCAAGATGGGGCTGCCCCTGGTCTTGCTGTTGCTTGCCCTCAGCAGCATCGAGCAGGCTACACTCTCCCTGCTAAAAGGCATCAACCTCATAGTCTCAGAAGTGAACACAGGTTTAGCATATCTGGATTGTTTGGGTGACATGTGGCACTGTCTAATATTATATAATATTTTGTTGTTTGGTCCAGTGTTTTCCTTCCACAGCTGGTGGGACCTCTGTGCGTAGGACTGGAGAGCCCCAAAGAGAATCCAATTTTCCATCTGATCTTGGAGACGAGGAGATGAGGGTGCCGAGGGAAGAACGTGCTCTTCCAACACCTCTGGGAGGAAGGGATGCTCCACACAAAAGCAGAAGTTTCTTTCAGAGGTCGTGACATTAATATCTCCCAAATTGCCCCCATAAGATTGTGGGGACATCTGCGTAGCTTAAGCAGAGTCATTGCTTCCAGCAAGTTCTTGTTGCACCAGAGCTTGTCATTTAAGGCACTGAAATGGAGGTCTCCTCTCACCTAGGATGAGTGGAGGGAGGAGATGTGGCTGTGTGTGGGCATCTGGGCCAACTAGATGGGTCAGCAGCTGGGTTTGTCAGACATAATTCCAGATGAGATGAACCTTTAAGTCAGAGCAGATATTGGATGAGTATCTCATTGTGGAGCCCTCACAGAATATTGAAGGCTCTCAGTTCCCATTCCCTGAGGTTAGACCAAGAAACACAAAGCGGAAAACCTGGGCATCCCTGACAGAGGATGTGGGGGACAGGTAACAAAGAAAGGCCATCAGTGTCAAAAGCAGCCCAATACTCCTCAGAAACATGTCTGTACAAGAAACTGAGTATTGTCTGTGCAGCATTAGGGTAAAAGTAGCGGCAAATTAAAGAAGAATAAGAGACAGGGCTGTGCTCATGGGCTGAATATCAGGATATCAGGAAAAACTTCTGGATATCAGGAAAAGCTTCTTTACAGAAAGGGTTGTTAAGCACCGGAAAAGGCTCCCCAGGGAGATGGTTGAGTCACCATTCCTGGGTGTGTTTAAAAACCATTTGGATGTGGTGCTCAGGGATGTGATTTAGAGGAGGGTTGTTAGAGTTAGGGTAGTATGGTTAGGTTGTGGTTGGACTCGATGATCTTTAAGGTCTTTTCCAACCTGAGCAATTCTGTGATTCTATGATTCTATTCTATGAATGCACACTGCTGAAATGATGAGAGCAAAGTTTTTCTCCTTTTGCTGCCACAGTTCAGTTAAGACCTGTTTGTGGGAGGCTGTAAGCACCATCACTGATCTACAAGTAAATGAGAGGGCTCTAATGCCTGCCGAGCATCCTGGATCATTTGACTTTTAAGGCTTGAAAGGACCTGGGACTGCTGATAGAGGAGGGCAAAATTGTTTCATTCTTTGAATGCAATCTGAAGCCTCTCCAAAGCATTAAGTACCACCATAGGGTTAAAAAAAACCCCATCTCGGAAGTCAGTCTGCAGATTTCTGCCATGGAAGACAGAAAGCACGAGCTTCAGTGCTGCAGAGCCAGGTTTCACATGCCAAGGCTGTAAGAGCATTTTACAGCTCCAGTGAGCAAACAGCACTACACCTGATGACACAGGAGGTGATGTCTGTCTGGTTACTTACACGCCGAAGTCTGATTCAGTCCTTCAGGGGAACTCAGGCTGGGAAATATGGAACGCTGGGGACTGAAAGGTAGCCAGGAGAAACAGGCAGTGCTTGTGCCAGAGCAGGCAGGGCAGGGCTCACAGCAGGGCTGCACAGAACACTGGATTACTCTCTGTAAGCACTGACACCCAGGCAATCCTCACTGCCTTCCGCCTGAAGTACACAGATGAATCTTGGGCATCTGGATAGTAAATGACAGAGATAAGGAAGACACATATATAAAGGAACTAACAAACTTGTTACGCTACAGAGCTCATCACGCTGAGATGTGTCCAGGACTTCTCTGATTGAATCATAGAAACAATCATCATAGAACCATTTGTGTTGGAAGATACCCTTAAAGGCCATCTGGTCCAACTCCCTGCAATGAAGAGGGACACCTACAGCTCCATCAGGTGCTCAGAGCCATGTCCAGCCTGACCTTGGGTGTCTCCAGGGATGGGGCATCCACCACCTCTCTGGGCAACGTGTGCCAATGCTTCAACACATTTATTGTAAAAAACTCCTTTCTTTTATGCAGTCTTAGTCTCCCCTCTTTTAGTCTGCAACCATTTCTCCTTGTCCTGTCACAGAGACCCTGCTGAAGAGTCTGTCCCCTTCCTTCTTACAGCCCCTTTAGATACTGAAAGGCCGCTATCAGGTCTCCCCAGAGACGTCTCCAGGAAATTTTATTTTTATTAAAACAATTTTCTCTATATATTATTTGATCCTGCAGTGTGACAGTTCCCAATCCATGGCAGAACTCAGGCTGTAAGGTGTTTGCTGTGGGGTAATGACATCAAGCTGGCCTACGGGCAGACAACCTTATGGAGAGCTGCACATTGCACAGGAGTTGCAAGCTACAGACTGGAACAACAGAGAACTGCAAAGCACACCTGCCCCTGGATTATGGAAGTGATTTCATGCTACCTGTCCAGAACAAATAAAGTTGTAGTGTGCAAAGGAAGGGAAGACTGGAAGTGGGAAGCCTACAAATACAGTTTTACTTCCAATTTCACCTCCCATAAGGCATTTGCCTCTACGAACAATTTCCTTTGAAGCCAAAGTGGTAATTCCGTTGAATCCAACAAGGGCTGACTTGAGCCCCATCAACTTGAGAACTGGCATTCTCACCCATGGTAACGGTGCTCTGTCTCTACTGGGAAGCGGAACATAAATGTTTGCTATCTCCAGGTACCTTGACCTGAACAGATGGGACCATGCAGAGTAAAAGCAAATTCTTCCCCTTCTTGAGGAAGGGAAGCTGTGTGGAAGTGAAATATCTGCTTGCTTTGGACTTTTCACTAAAGGACGATGTAAATGGGGGCACCTCATAAAATGCAAATATAACTTCTGAGTAAGGGGAAGAAGGGTTTGACTGTATAGTCTTTCTGGAAACAATTCCGGCAGAGGATTAGGAGCTATGGATGGTATTTCCATAAGCCCTTGTTTTTGGCCTGACGATGACTCCCAGAGAAGCTGATGGTAAATCTGCCATTGTATCCAAGAGGAACAGACTTGAGACAGCACTGAGCAAACTGAAGATCCCAGCCTTTGACTCAGAAGTGTAAATATTTTGCCTTTATAAGCAGAGATTAGTAAATTCAGGGACGTTATTCAAAATGCAATTTGGTAGCTGCTTCGCTGAGCACTGTCCATACACACTGAGCATACTTATCTCCCACGGCTTTAAGACGGCTCCGTGTTGTTAAGGAACAAGGAAATAAATCACAAAAGCGACAGCGATCGGTGTCGTGGCGGATAATCTCTGCACAAAGGGGACAAACGGGTCACAGACGCATTATTCCCTTTGCGCCCCTGGGGAGGGCCCCCCAGGAAGGGTGCGTGGCTGTTGGGGTGGGTGCTAGGAGGTGCAGGCCCTGCTCCTGGCACAGGGGCCCGCTGCTGCCTGAGAGCTGCTAGCTCTGGCCTTGCGTGTTGCCCGTGTGCTGTTTCCAAAGCTGTTGGAAACCAGAGTTGGGGAGGAACATAAATCCATGTTCGTGTCCAAAGTCAGAAATATTACTTCGTACGGATGGAGTTTAATCCACTCAGTAGAAAAGTCCCTGACTGAAAAGGTATCCAATAAAGATGTTCAGAGCTGCTTAACTGAGTCCGAGAGGGGATTTTTGCAGTTTTTTATTCAATGTATGTAGTGAGGAATAATGATCAGGAGATGAGTGCAACCTATCTTAGCTTGTAGCTGTATCAGAAGCCAGGGTGGCACACACAGAGATGTCCTCTGCAATTGTTCATTGTACCCACAGAATGCTTTGTGCACTCAGTGCTCAGGGGTGATGTGGGATCTGAAGGTGATAGATTAGACAAACTGGAAAATGTACTTGTGCTTTTCTGAACCGCCTTCTTTGGGTTAAGCAGCCTACAGATCCATACTGCTCTTCAAGAGAGCGTTCTGCCTGAGCTAAGTTCCTGTCTTATTACTGAGGGTTGGAATTCGGTCATTCACTGAAGGATCTTAAAGAATTTTTATAGTTTTGTATTTTGAGAGTTGTTAAGATTCTATATCTGTCTTAGAAATACAACAATGGGACGTGTCAAAGAAGCCAATTCAGACAAGAGCTGAATCCTAAGAAACTTTGTCATAGAATCATAGAGTGGCCTGGGTTGAAAAGGACCACAGCAATCATTGAGTTTCAACCCCCCTGCTATGTGCAGGGTCGCCAACCACCAGACCAGGCTGCTCAGAGCCACATCCAGCCTGGCCTTGAATGCTTCCAGGGATGGGGCATCCACAGCCTCCTAATATCTAACCTAAACCTCCCCTGTCTTAGTTGAAAACCATTCCCCCTTGTCCTATCACTATCCACCCTCATAAACAGCCGTTGCCCTTCCTGTTTATATGCTCCCTTCAAGTATTGGAAGGATATGGCAGAAAAGGATGAAAAGTACCAGAGGTTTACTGCTGCTGTATAGTTCTGGAGAGCAGTGGAAAAGTGGCAAGGCATGAGAAATGACCCAGGCTTATGAGAGGCTTATTTATTCTCATTTATTTTGGGCATTGGTAGATGGAGAAGAAGTCTGCCACTAGCAGCATAATTCCAAGGCGAATTATGTGAGGTAGGATAGCTGCCTGATTTAATTTATTTTAATGGAAACCTCCATGGCATCTGTCCTTGGCAGCACTGCATACTATGAGAGCACCTGGAAGAGGAAATTTCTCCCTACCTGAAACTAGGAAGTTGATGAATCTGTCTGGGGCTGTGCTAGCCTCGTTCCTCTTACTTTGCTCATGATCCCCATCAGGGATCTCCATGAATCATTGCTCCAGGTGCTGGAAACCTTCTCATTGTTCTGGAGATAAATTCTTAGTTTGAACTAGAATATGGAGTGATAACCACAGCTGGCATCAATATCACAGGAATGCTCATCTCTTCAGCAAATGGGGTTCCCCACTCAGACTTGGCCATGGAGGGAACAGAGAAGAAAAACTCTCCCTATCGCATCTCCTAGCAGTGAATGAGAAGAGGAAGGGACAAAGGCATACAGCTCTGGTGAGAACGTGAGGTCAGCAGCCATCCCAGGTCTCAATGGAAGCTGGACTGCTGTAGTTTTGAGGGTACTGCTTTCTTATATGGTCACGGTAGTTTTCAGTCAGTTTTCTTCTGAAGTGACACTTTGCATCCAGCAGCATTCAGCTGCATCCTAGATTCACTTCTTCAGCTCCATCATCATGCATTTATGGTGAATTCAGGTTCCTTCACAAATTGGTATTGTAGTGTATGGTCCAGCAGTCCTTTGAGTTGAAAACCCTAACCAAGACCCACAGTAACTGCCTGATGACTTTGTCTTCCTTAAAGCCTATGTTAGTATTACCCCAACCCAGAGAAAGAAGCATTTGTCAGACCAAACAGTAACGATCAGATGGAGGAGGAAGAGGGAAAGCTGTCCTCCAGATGTGAGGGAAGGCACAGTGGGAATGTGAACATAAACCTCCTTTGGGAGCTGACTGGGATGGGGAGCCCTGTGCTGCTGGTTCCTGATCCACACAGCTGGAAATTGGACAGAAGAAGGATTGTACTGTCTTGACCTGAAGCAGCTGAAAAAGGATTTCATTCACACCCCGGCATTTCCATGGATCGCTTGAGCACAGGAATGGCAAAGTGTTGTTGCATAACTCCAGAGGATAACTATTTGGACACCATCCAGTGACACTGGTCTGAATAAACTTAAATGTAACTGTTTCCCCCCAGACTGGAAAATAGTCTTGCTCTGGCTCTTGGGTGTGATGTAGGACAGGGCATAGATGCCTGGGACCAGGTTCTCCACCCTCACACCTTGCATTTGACCTAGTTACCAGTTTATTGTCTCGCAGCTCAAGGACTCTATTCCGTTTCCATATGGTATATATTCCTGCCAAGTACTGTAGGCTGAATTTTGTCTGATGTCTGATTAATCTGAGCTTTTGCACTATGACTTCTGTCCCCAAAGTAATTCCCCCTGTGTGCCAGCACCAATGCGTGCACAAAGACACTGAGAGCTTACTCTCTTCTTCAGCACGTCGCCCCTTGCACACCATGAAGGTGCTGAATGATGGTGACAAATCTTGGGATTTGATATCTCAGAAAAGAGTGAAATTCTTCCAAAAGTAGCTCAAATCAATACTCATTTCCAAGATACTGAACTTGTTCCCCCTCCCTGGCACAATATGGACCCTCTGGGGTTTGGTAAAGGACCTGAGCTTCCTTGTATTTCTTCCTGGTCATAGGATCATAGAATCATTAGGGTTGGAAAAGACCTCTAGGATCATCAAGTCCAACAGTCCACCTACCACCAACATTACCCACTAAACTATCTCCCTCAGTGCCACAGCTCCACGTTTCTTAAACACCTCTAGGGATGGTGACTCCACCATCTTCCTGGGCAGCCTGTGCCACTGCATCACCTCTCTTGGAGAAAAAACAATTTTTTTGAGAACCCTGCAAGGGAGCTGATTGCAGTGAATGTTTCAGTGGGAAAAGCTAAACTGAACAGAGCATTGCTTCTAATATAAGAACTGCTCTGCCCAGCATTTGGTTAAAACTTCAGCTCAGACATTAGTGATATCTTAGCATTACTTTCTTCCCTCATATAGGGGGGGATATAGGGATATCTGAGGGATATCCCTCAGATGGGGGGGGAAATAGCTTTGAGGATCATAGAAACATAGCATCACAAAATATCCTAAGTTGAAAGGGATCCACAAGGATCATCAAGTCTAACCATGTGACCTCCATCAGCCTCCTCTTCCCTGGGCTAAAGAAACCAAAGAGACCTCATCTGCCTCTCGTATATCTTGCTCTCAAGACCCTTCACCATCTTCAGAATGTAAATCCTAACCTAGCCACCAGCGTAGAGGTTTGGATGATGGACACAGGACTGGCCTCCAAACTTCAGGTTGGATATTGGGATGAACTTATTCCTTGAAAGAGTGTTTGGGTACTGGCACAGGCTGCCCGGGAAGATGGTGGAGTCACTGTCCCTGGAGGTGTTCAAGAAACGTGGAGATGTGGTTCAGAGGGACATGGTTTAGTGGGCAACACTGGTGGTAGATGGACAGTTGGATTAGATGATCTTAGAGGTCTTTTCAAACCTTAATGATTCTATGATTCTATGGTTCACTTGCTTGTGGGCTGCACTGTCATGCCAGTGAATACAGTGAAATCAGGGAAGCTGAGGAGTTGGCTCCTGCCTCCAGCCTCCCCTGCAGCCATTGTAGCTGTGCCTCCTGGCACAGGAAAGGAACCTTGCCCTCAGTGCTGCTTTAGATAAATAATTGTTGCTCACCCCATAGTCATACAAAAACAAAGATTTGGTTTTAATAAAACCAGAGTTCGGCAACACAAAAGGACAAATCTGCAGTTCCACATCATTCCTCCTTCTGCAAGGTGTGCGCATACCTTCAGCCAGCTGGGAAAACAACTGAGAAAGGCATCCATCCCTGAGCAACATTCCTTCCCGAGATGTGCCTGAACTCGCTCCTCCTGATGACTGCAGCATCTCCTGCCCGATGCCGCTGTTCCATCACTATACAGAGTGTATGTACTGACCGTGCCATGGACACGTGTAGCAGTTGACTTCAAAGGGCTGAGCAGTGAGAGTGGGGTCAGCTGTGCCTGGATCCATCCTGGCTGGCTCCGCTTGCTGGCTTGGGCTGCATAGAGGACGGTTTTATTCTCATTGCTTTCTGTTATGATGGAGCTCCTCTAGTCGACTCTACTATTTTTTAACCTCCTCTGACATTTAGGGCTTTCCTATGCTGGGGATTTAATTCAAATTATTTGAGGATGTGAATGTAGAGAGGAATAATTATTCTTGATTAACTCCCCACGTGGACATTCTTGTTCCAAAATAACAGTGCTTTATTTCAAATGGATTTAATTGGCTCCAAGAAAATCTGGATGTTGTTTTCCCTAAGAAAAAGGGAAAGGGGGGAAACAAAAGAGAGAACATTTCCTCCCCTTATATTTGTTGAAAAATGCAAGGACTTCTGCACATTGTAAAAGTTCTAACTGAAAATTGCTGTATGTTATTATGTATAATTTGCACCTCCAATAAAATGCATGCTGTTAAAATTATTGTTCCATGAAAATAATTACTCAGCAGCCAACATAATTAGACAAGCAACACAAAGTCATAGGCAGAGATGTAGGACGAGATGGGAAGGCTGCTTGAGGTGTGCTTTATCCTTGCACCCAAAACACTGCTGAATGTGACAAGCTTGACAAAAGCTTAATAAGAGGAGTTTCTGAGCTTTGGCATGAAATTCCTGCTCAAAACCACTACTCTCTGCACAGTACCCTTCATGTCACTTAGCTGCTAGCATTCCAAATACCACTATTCAAGAGCATAGAGGTGTTTGGGGGCAGTTTGGGGTGCAGTGAGCACTTCGGAGTGAAGAGCATTTAGCATGGATGTAGGTACAATTTGTGTCATGCCTTTTGACTACAGGACAGGTAACTGGTCCTTGCTTTGTCAGTAACCAGTGCAGACCTACTCACCTAACTTCCTATTTGTAAATAAGTGCTCTGTCCAGGTGGCAGTCCAGTGTTGGAGATGATTATGTAACTCTTTTAAAACCTGCTCTACATTTTACATGGTTAACAGCTCGCCTGAAAGGAGAAAGTTAATTTCTACATCTATCCATTCTCTACATCCACTTCAAAGTACTTCATACTCCTACCCACCTAAGCTGCCCAGGAAGATGGTGGAGTTGTTATCTCTGGAGATAAGAGATTAAGAGATGTGAATGACACTCAGGGATGTGTTTTAGTGGTGGACTTGGTACCCTTAGGTAATGGTTGGATTTTATAGTCTTAAGGGTCTTTTCCAATCTAAATTATTCTATGATTCTATTGTTCTTTAGCAAGCCAAACCTTTCCCTTATTTTTGGAGGGCAATATCCTGATAAAGAATGCTTTCCCACGTAACCATATTGTTATAATTGTGCAACCCATGGGACCATAATAGATAATGGCCAAAGCCTCAAGGAAGACAAACAGACTAAAAAGCACTGCATTAGCTTGAGTTCCCTAAACCTTACAACCATGGGCTATGTACAACGAGGGTGGGTATGTTTTGCTACACATCTCCCTGTCCTGATCACCTTCACCAGTTCTAGAAACAATGTGGGCAGTTACAGCCCTTTTCCAGCCTGGACACCCTCAGGTCTTCAGGGGAAGGAAGGTGATGGAAGCCCATGTCTTACTGTGGGATGGGAATGGGGTACGGCAGAGGCACATTTCTGAACTCAGAAGTATGAGAAAGTTCTCTGGTGCCACACTTTAGATATAGCATTCATAGCTTTGGGGACTTTCAGTAGAGCTTAGGCTCTTTGGGACCTGAGCTGTTCTGAAAATAGGACTTCCAGATGCTTTTGTAAATTGTAGTCAAGGTGAATTTATACTGAAGTCTAAATCCACAATTAATTACAATGAAGTAGAAATTGTACTGAGAGATTAGGGATGAGCTTTTGAAGGAGGCTTCTGAATTTTAACTAACTAGTTCTCATTGAAAGTCACTGGCTTTGGACATCTAACAGCCTTGTTCTCTTCTGAAGATCCAAACCAAGGTCTAAAGCTCATTCTGTTAACAAGTGTGCCAAGATTTCTTTCCTGGGAAAGCATTCTTTCGATATTTCAAAATTAAGACAAGAGAAGGCTGCATTTCTTGTTATATTCTCAAAGGTTAATACTGAAACAACATAGAAATCGTCGTGAAAAATAAACTACAGCGATTTAGATATTTAGTTTTCAAATCAGTTGACAGGCACAGAAAGGAAATGCTTTTGCCTCTGAAGAAATAAATGTAATAAAATACTGTTTAAATAATGTGTAAGTGATGTGGTGAAAGATGGGTTCACGAACCCTCAGTTATGTTAACAATTAGCACTGCAGGACATGGATTTTGTTTAATAAATGTCTACTGATAATATTGGGGTCAATATATGAATAAACTATAATGGCAGTATGCACTACAGTCAGATTATATTAGTGCATGCTTAGTTATTTGTATTGCTTTACTTCTTACACCAGTACCCACTGCAGTCATCCCAATTTTGCCTATATGTCCATAGGAATGTGTGGACACTCATTCATTCTCTTGTCCAAATTCAGGCCATCATTTGTGCACTGGACAGGCTTTCTTGCCCAAGATGAGGAAGACACATACATCTCAGCCCAGTACTGGATTCTGATGCCAACTCAGGTTCTTAGAGGAAGCAGAGCCCAAGAATGATGACCTGGGAGCCCCACGGGAGCAGCTGGGAGCTGCAACTTCTTCTGCTGTGGACTTTTTGTGTGAAACATCTCACTTGCTCTTAGCTTTCAGTCTCATTTTGACCATAAGCTGGTCTCTTGCTGTAGAGCACATTGATGGCCACAGTGGTACCCCGTATCTGAAGATCTCACTAACAGCAAAGATAAAATAGAGTACTTAGTAGTGTTAGAGTAGTAAATAAAGAGTCACAGAATCATAGAAATGCTGGAGTTGGAAGAGACTTCTGGAGATCCTCCAGTCCAACTCCCTGCTAAAGCAGCTCCCTACAGTAGCTTGCAAAGGACAGCATCCAGGTGGGTTTTGAATCTCCCCAGAGAAGGAGACTCCACGACCTCTCTGGGCAGGGGAGAAGACTCAGACATCTTGGACAGCTTCCTGTTCATCTTCTTTCCAGCTACTTTGTCAAGTTGCAGGCTCTTTCCAGGCATATTCTTGGTCAGCTTGGTCCTCAGTGCTTCTCAATGATGGGGTGAGAACAGGCATGCAAAGACAGCCCTGAGAAGCACCATCTTGAGAAGGCTGCTGCCAATTACAAAGAAACGGCTTTCATCCTTGTTATGCATTAAATACTCTCATAAGCCTTTTAATTTACAGATAGAGATGATAGAAAAGTCCATTATCTGAGTCAACAACAATCCTCTGCAATATTTGCTGAATGACCTAGTTCACCAAACATTTCCAGAGGCTTTTCTGTTTATATGTATCTGGTATGATCTACATATTCCATGCTGCAAAACACAGAGAGGACGACAAGCTCTGCTTCTACAAGCTGGCAGCACAAGGTCTTGGTCCAGCAAAAAGTTGACCATCTTCAGTTCCCACCACGGGCAATGGGAGCTGAAGGTATTCTGCACCCATAAGAAGCTGTTGGCCAGCAGTGGGCACTATGCAGTCCTCCATTGCAACGCCTCAGTAGATAATAGCTGCATATTCTCTCCCTTCCATATTCCCTTTTTCTTTCCCTGTCTCAATAATATGTGTAGCTCTGATACATTTTTTATCAAGATTAACAATGGAACAATGCTGCTTCAAATATTAAAAAGGCAAAGAAATGTAGGTACTGAAAAGGAAGGAAAATACCTCAATTTCAAGCCTAAAGATTACTTTGGGTCCCAGAGGAAGCAGAAGCAATTTAGTGGCTGATACCCTTAGCAAGAAAAAAGGTTGTAAGATTAAGACCAACTGCTGTTTGGATAAGTGGTTGGTAATTGCACATATCAGCAATTATGTGCTGTCATATCATTTTGCTGTTACCTTACTCCTCTCTTGTGTCCCGTCAGGGTTTACTTGGAATGACCCTACATCCATGGCCCTCTTTGGATTCACCTTCTTAATGTCCTACAGCAGTGCCTCACAAGTTCAGAGAAGAAAAGAAATCATTATTACACGAGATGCCTGGTGGAGGTGCTCCTCTTCACAGATGTAGCTAGAGGCTACTGCTGTAATAACAAGGCTTCCAGGCAGAGGGATAGAGACAGGCCTCCCTGACCTGCAAAAAGCCTCTTTGTCCTCCAGCCTCGCACCAGGAGAAGTGTGGGGGTGGATGGCTTTAGCAGGAAGAGGACTGGTTCTGAGTGGGGCTCCTGCAGCCCAAGGTGGGGTGCCAGAGAAAGGTCACCAGGAGGATCCCATACTGCAGACACACCTCCTGCCTGGGGGGCTGTTCTGCGGGCATAACCATTTCTGTATCTATTGAATCCTTTCAGACATAAAGCAGGAGCCTGAGCTTGCTATATGCACGTTGTTTATAACTTCTGCCCCAGCTGGAGGTGTTCTGGGGGTAGCAGGGGTTGCTCTTGAGCTGACAGAGTTCCCTTCCCCAGCCTGTCAGAAGGGCTAACACCGTTATAAACGCCTCTTGTCTTACAGAAGTAACTGATTCCCCACTAAAGTGTCAAAAGATAAGAATGTCTGTTAGAGCTAACCTCATCTGCTTATTGCCTGAGGGAAGCCTCCAGCTTATATGGCAGGGGGTGCTCCTGTGGAGCCGAACGTATTTAGCTCACTGATCAGGTTCAGGTAGCGGATAGAGCTGCTGCCTGCAGTGTGTTCATCCCATACCCACCGCAGGCAAGAGTTGGCTGTGGGATCCGTGGCACCAACCCACAGCGATGCCCCTGAGCTCAGTGACCTCGCACAACGCCCAGGAGAGCAGAGCTGTATACTCCAGGGCATACAGCAGGACAAGTCCCATCTGCAAGGGCAGCTCTGGGCTGCGCAGCTTTGGAAAGGAGCAGAAAATCCCTGGGGTGGGATATGGGAGCTGAGTCTCAGCAATGGTAGTGAGGTGCCACATCACAGCAAAGCGGCTGAAAGATTCATCAGCACAGATGAAGATATGAAGGCTTGGGCTTAGACAGCCCGCAGCTCCTGCCAAGAAATTGTGTGGAAGTTAGAAATGAATTTAAAAGGTTGAGTGGGGGCCAGCAAGTCAATAACTGAATAATCCCACCCAGATAGGAAACCAAAGCATAAACAAGAGTCTCCACATACTGACGAGTTAGCACTGGTTGCACTCTGGAAAGGATCCTAAAATAACAGAGATTCCTGGAGACAGAATAAACACATCTCTCAGTTGTCATCCCAAGCAGGGTAATTGCCTGGATGTCTGATTGACTCGCTGCTAGCACCAAATATGTAGCTCTCTGACATGCTGTCACCTTCTTCTCTGTACATGGGAGATTTTTCAGCAAAGCACATCAGGAATCAAAGCAAATGTCCAGGAGAAAAGATGCACCTCGACCTTGAACTTTAATCACTGGCAAAGGGCTGAAAATGAAGTTAAAAGAAGTGAAGTGTCTGCATTCCTGAGAGCACTTAATCCCCAAACTCCCCAGAGCTTTGCGTGCAAACGGTGCAGCCCCTGAGGAGTGGCCGTGGGGCTGCAGCCCCCACCTGAGAGTGGGGGGCTCTGAGCACCATAACACTGAGCCAGGCGGCTCTTTTACTTCAAGAAGTAAATTAAACTTTAAAAAGTGAAAGGGTGAGATGGTTAAACAGTGGGCTGGTGTGGGCCTGGGGGTGTGTGATGATGCACAGTGCCATTAATAACAGGTGAAAAACAATTTACTAAATGCAATGCGGCGTGAGCTCATGAAGTTAACCCTGATGACTTAAAGATGTAACAGTCTTCCTTAAAATAATTTACACAGCACTCTGTGATAGCTCGGGTACTGGATTGAAGCGAAAATGTACATGGTCCTTCTTAGGTGAAAGGATCAGTCATAGAGTCACAGGATCACTAAGGTTGGAAAAGACCACTAAGATCATCTAGTCCAACCATCAACTCATCAGAAACCTTTAAAGGTATTAAAAAAAAGCCCCACAGAACAAGCACAAAGCCAAAACATTTGCTGAGTACAGTTCTTGAAGAGTCATGGTTTTCAGTCTTTTGTATTATGCACTGAGGTAAAAATACAGTCACCATCAGCAGAGCTCAAAGGAGGCACAGCCACTGGGTGTGTGATTAGCAGGGGAAGGACAGGCACTGCTGCAGGGTGACCAGCGGGCTGGGAATCTAGCAGAAATCTGGGAGTGGCAGATGGAGAAGAGGTGTTGTTTTTTAACAGCAAGGGAGGTGAGGTGCTGGCACAGGCTGCCCAGAGAGATGGTAGATGCCCTGTCCTTGGAGACACCCAAGGTCAGGCTGGATGGGGCTCCTGATGGAGCTGTAGGTGTCCCTGTTCATTGCAGGGGGGTTGGGCCAGATGGCCTTTAAGGGTCCCTTCCAACTCAAACCATTCTATGATTCTGCGATTGCAAACCTGTTCCCTCCCCTCACCTCCAGTCCACACAGGAAAAAAGTGTTTTCTGACAGAAAGCACAACTGAGCTATCACTCTGTGTGCACTGCAAATACCTATAGACGAAGCGACTTGTCCAATATCTGTTCAAGATAGGAGTTTGAGATGTCAGAGAATTTTATCTGGGAAAAATATAAAAGGCATTCATGCACAAGAGGATAACTTGAAGCCTATCTGCCTATCTGCTCAGCACTAAGCTCTAGGTAGATAGAGAAGTCAAGCGGAAGGTAAGGCAGGAAGAAGAATGCGAAATGATTTCTGCAGGCAGAAAAGAGCAGGATGCCTCTGCTGCTTCCACTGAACTGAGCTTTGGAGAGGAAGGTGGGGATGACACAGCCTGTGCCTCCTGCCCTCACATGCACAACCTGGAGCAAAGCGGCGTGCTCAGCTGACAAAGGGAAACGTGCCCCGAGAGACAGGGATGGCACACATCTGTCCACAGACCCACAGCTGTGCAGCACGTTGGGGTGCCTCGCAGAGAAAGGTGCTGCTCCCCTGTCTGCAAACAGAACTTCTCCTCTGCCCCAGCTCCATAGGACTGACCTTGCCGGGCTCTCTTCCTGCCTGCTGGCCTCTCTGCCCAGAACCACACTGTGCAGAAGGCAGATCCTGCAGATGACATTTTGAAGTTACATTTTCTCTTTGGAGTGCCTTTTGGATTTATTTCTCCTCTCTCCCACCTTGTTTCATATTAAGTGTATTCAACTGCAGGGAGTGTCAGAAAATACTACCCCAGCTTGAGATTTGCTCTCAAGTGACTCCTTCCAATACTACTGATTTATACCCTTTTTCTGCATTGATCTGTTGGGAGCTTTCATCAGCTATATCTGACATAAACACTGCATTATTCTGTATTGCATTATACCCTAGAAATCCACTCAAATCCCTTTGCTCCTCAAATTAAAGCAATATGCCTTACAGTGTCCTGATTTCCTTCTCTTCTCGCATTTGCATTTTTGTATCATGCTCTAGATTACTCACTTATATTTTGGCATAAGCATCCCCCTGATCATTTAAGAATGTCGTCTTTAATCTTTTCAACACCTCAAAGTACCCCAAATCCCTGCCCAAGGGACAGGTGGAGATATTGGTTTCCCACAGTGGTTGAACTTCCATGGAGGTTGCTTAAAACCAAAGTCATGTTGCTCAGTAGCCCTCTTGCAAGGCTACCCTGTGAACACCCACAACGTGATCTCGCAACATGGGAGGTTCACCTGCAGCACTGCAGCTCTCTGCAGTCTTGTGAAGGGATTTATCTTCCCAAAATGCTTGTTGGTCCCAGCCAGATGTTGATCTGGTTATGCTGGAAACATATTCAGCCAGCCAGAGTCCTGACTTTAGTAAAGGTACATGACAACAGTGAGAAGGGCAGAGCTTTTCTTGGAAGAGGAGGTTCAAACTTTTCTGAGGTGGTATATATTAGACATGGTGGCTCAGAGTTGCTCCACCTCATAACTGATCTAGATTAACTGGCACATTCTTTATTCTATTTTTCATGAATTATTACATTATCCTCAGAATGTTGGCAAAAGTAGAGCTGGTAGGATAAAATGTATATAATTTGGAATAAAAGCATCAAATAAGTAGAAGGGAAGGGAGAAGAGCCAGGCTTTATTCCAGTTAGGTCTGAGTCTACCACGTTCAGAAGCCATCCCATTATTTACTCTTTAGTTCAGACATCCACTGTAAGATGTCTAAGATTCAACTTAAAAATCTGAGCACCTTGCTCTAAAAGCAATCAGAAGACATGGGATGCAGGGACACTAAATATACCCACTCAACCAGGTTCATGATTGGCTTCCTAGAAGCCAGTGGGTATAAGGAAAAAGTTCTTTACAGTAAGGGTGATGAGGCAGTAGCATAGGTTGCTCAGAGAGGTGGTGGATGCCCTGTACCTGGAGGCATTCAAGGTCGGGCTGGATGGGGCTCTGAGCATATGATGGAGCTGTAGGTGTCCCTGTTCAGTGCAGGGGAGTTGGACCAGATGACCTCTAAGGGTCCCTTCCAACTCAAACGATGCTATGATTCCATTATCATGAGAGCTGAAGTTCCTTACAAACAGCAGCAAGCATCACACACCACCCAAGATCCATCTGCACCTGCATACCATGACCCATTGCAATGGGTCCTCCACAGAGGGCAGTCCAACATTATTGATTTACTCTATGGAAGTGCATCTATCTCTTAAATTCTTCCACCAAGTACCCTTCTTTGGCCAGGTGACACAGAAGAGCATTAGGTGGTTAAAAATGAACAAACTTTTATTCTCAACTCAAACAGAAGAGCTCAATCTCTGTTAGCATCCACTGGGAGAGCAGCAAGGATAGAAAAAAAAAGAAGGCAGATGGATAACAAAAATGTCTACATTATGCCCATCAGAGCTAGCGAAATGCCATTGTATATTCATTAAAATTGTTCAAAAGTTCAGAAAATTCCCTCCAGTAATGTAATGGGTGATAATTCAATTTATTTATGTTTTTAAGGCATGAAGTCTAGCTTTAATTTCCCTTAACTGTGCCTCTATTATTAATAATCTACTTATCTTCTAAAAAGATCGTCTAAACTACACTTCTACAGGGAATGTGATCTTTGGCCATGTAGGGCTTTGCAATTATCCAGTTCTGAATGAACTTGTTGTTAAAACATTTTTTAAGTCTAATGAAAACATTAGATCAATTCCTAGCAGTGATAGTTGTCATTAAATCAATAGCGTGTGTAAGTCCATTACACTGATATTTGACACGAACTGCTGAAGGTCTGCTAACAATGAAACCATACTGAAGTGTGTCCTCTGCTAAGCATATTTCCTACGAGATAAGAATCTGTTAAGTCTACAGTAACTGAAACTTTTCTCCTTTAACTAAAATAAACAGATATCTGAAATGTTACTGTAACTCACCCGAGGACCACCATGATCACTCAGGTTTTGGAGCCAGTTCTTTTATCACACCTCTATCATAGCTGCGCTCCCAAATCAGAAAAGCTTTTGGGTTGTTTATCCGTATGGCCCACAAAGCATTTCCTAACAAAATCCTGCCAAGCATGAAGGGCCTGACCTTGCCTCCTCCAAAAGCAACGGCATTGCCACTGATCTGATGGAGGTGTGACCATTCCTCAAGTCCCTGGAAAATTAAAGGTCTCCCTAAAGAGGAGTGTCTTGGCATACAAGTGGAGCAAGAAACCAAACCAGAGCCATTTCCCAGTGCAGAAGAGTAATTTCTTTGTATGTACTATCACACTGCAAATGGGAAAGGTTATTGAAAGATCTCTGGCTCTGTGTTATTGGTATGTTTTTCCAGTGGCCTGCAGACATAGTATCTGCTCCTACCGTGAATGCCTCATGAAGTCTTGCTACCAGAGCAACCCTGTGAGAGTTTGATGTCTGCTGTACTTAACATACATTGCAACTTCTGCCAAGTAAGAAATACAAAAAAAAACCTGGCTATCTGATGGGAAGACTGGAGTTCAGAGAGAGCCATTCAGCATGGCTTAACTCATGATTTACAGAGCCACGAGTATACACTGAGGGCTGGAGCACCTCTCCTGTGGAGAAACGTTGAGAGAGTTGGTCTTGTTCAGCCTGGAGGAGAGAGGGCTCTGGGGAGACCTCACTGTGGCCTTCCAGTAACTGGGGGGAGCTTACAAGCAGAAGGGCCTATATTTCAAATGATCTGATAGTGATAGGACAAGGGGCAAGGGCTTTAAACTAAAAGAGGGGAGATTTAGATTTGATGTTAGGAAGTAATTCTTTACTGAGAGGGCAGTGAGGCCCTGGCACCGCTGCCCTGAGAGCTGTGGATGTCCCACCCCAGAGGTGCTCAAGGCCAGGCTGGATGGGGCCCTGGGCAGCCTCAGCTGGTGGGTGGCAACCAGCCCACAGCAGGGGCTTGGAACTGGATGATTGCTAAGGTCCTCTCCAACCCACTCATTTCATGATTCTCTGTTTTTTTCAGTAGGAGTACGTGGCATTTGCTCACAGACAAAATTGCCGTGAGCACACAAACGTATATGGAAACAATTGGAAATGGCAGACGTTGACAACTTTCTGGCTTAAAAGGACACTTAGGAATGAAAATTTCAACTGTTTTGTTACAGAAGTGCTAAAATTTTCCTGGGGATGAGTAGAAGGTTAGTGAAAATTCATCAAACACAATTCGGGAAACTTTTGTCCTCAGAAACCACATTTTCTTTCCGTAAATGAATAAGTGAAATGATAGGAAAAAAACGACCGGAGGCATTCTGTGAGACTTTGGCCTCTGTAGTTCCTGCAGCAGGAAATCCCAGTTAGTGCAGGAGTGGAGGAAGCGCCCAAGCGGAGGAGGGTCTTGCCCTGCTCTATGCTATGGCTCCCACTAATGGCAGCAAGGGAAAGCTCATTCGGCCCAGACAGAAGGGAGAGCAGCAAAAAAAAAACAACTTAGAAAATGCTCTTCTCTTTGTCTTTAGTGGTGGGATCCCCTCTTGGGAGCATGAATCAGAGATCAGGAGGGTCTTGCTTGCTGTGGATCAGGACTAGCAGGTTGTTTGTCGCCGAGGAAAGATTCATCCCCATTGCACTGCACCATTTCTGAAGCAAGGAGGGGGGGAAAGCCCAAAACTCTCAGGTGAGAACCATGAACTGTGGGAGCAGATGGGCAAACATGTTTGTTTGACATCTTGGTGCCGAGCACAGCAGAGATTATCCAACCAGCTGGGCGATTTTCAGCTGGGAGATTTTCTGCTGGTGATGCTGCAGAGCTCCCTTACCACCATTGGGCACTGGGGCCATGTGCAGGCTGTCCTTGATCCCACTCCTAAACCTCAGGCACTTTTCCATGAGGCCTCCAACTCAAGGAATAAACATGAGAGGATTACAGCTAGTCAGAGAAGTATGTCTTTATTTAACTGTAACATCAAAAATTAAGCTTGCAGTTCTTAAGAGATAGAGCTTTCAGTCTAACACAAAGATTATTTTAGGGTTTTTTCATTTTAATTAAATACTGTTCATTTTATATGATTTTTGATTTCAAGAGAAGAGTTGGTATTTCTCTCCTTCACTGTCCTTCGTGATTTCACATGTAATTTCTATCAGCCAAAAGGATACTACGCTCCTCCTTTATTTTAATTTCTCTGTGGGTGATCCTATATGGATAAGCCATGTGTCAGCCACTTAAACACTTCCTTCTGGGTTTCTCTACAGCAAGATGGTGCTGCAAAGCACTCTGTGCCCAATGGATGAACTACCTCCTCTGCTCTGGTTTCCCAGCAGTGTTGCTCGTCTCCATGCTGGTGGCACTGGGGGAGGTGGAAGGGTAGAGCTTCCTCATGTGAGACCATCTTGCAGGACCATAGTGGCTTGTCTTCTTGCGGTGCCCTTTGGGTTCAATGCCAACATGCTAACTGCAGAGTCCAGGAAGGAACTTAAACAACCACTCCATATGTTCAACAGGAGGGTAAGCTCTTTAGAGGCTGGGTCTGATGTACCAAAGCATAGGAGATCTAAAAAAGGATGCTGTGCTGTATGGAAGAAATTACACAAACTGACCAAGTCCGAAAATAAGGATCAGAGAAGCCAGAAAACACATGCATTGATGTCTGCTGGGAAACAGCCTGGTGTCCGCTGAATTCCCCTCTCACTCCTTACTGAAGCTGGAAAGTACCCAGTAAATGAGGCAGGAAATTTGAGGAGGAGAAAGAAGACATGATGAAGGCAGCTGAATGGTGTCCTGGGGAACTGGCTGCTATCTCTGTCCCTGCTGAAGAGTTTCCCTGAGATACTTGCCAAGTCATCCAAACCATACATCGAAGGCTTTGTCTCAGTAATTGTGTGGGTTTTATTTTCTGAATGCATAAATTAATGTCCCCAAGTTCTGATTCACAAAACTGCTGAGCACTCATTGCTGTGAAAGAAAACAAGGGCACTGTCCTTCCGGCACATAAAGTGCTAGAGAATGTGAAGTGTTCTGAAAAATCAGGTCATTAGGCATGCAAATTGGGTCATCAAAATTAGTGGATCTTTTTGACATTAATCTCTTTAGACTTCTTCCTGGGAAAACAGGGAGATCCCATACCCTACAGGAGAGTTGTGAACTAAATTAATTTAATGTTTGTTTCCCCACCAGCTCCCGCTCCATCTGATGCTGATGCCATTTGCATGTCAGGCAGGCTGTTGCTGTCGCTCCCTCGCTCACTGCAGTCACTGAGGACATGGCATGGAGGTGCTGACTGTCACCGTTCTGCTGTGGAGCATCAGCAGTCCTGGAGATGGGGAGCCCTGTCCTGACCCCACAGCCACGCTAGGCACCATCAGCTGCCCAGCACTGGCATTTTTAGCTCTCAGATTCTCCAATGTGGTCATATTTGAACCTTTTTTCACATGTTCAGGATATCGTGAAGGCCAGGATGACCTCCCCACTGCCACGCTTTGCTCCAATCCATAGAGCTTTCCGACAGCAAAAGGCAACCTTTGGATACACCTGCCTGTCAAGGTGGTTCTGCCAACTCCCCTTCCATTTAGACGAACCCGAGTCTATTATCCCCAAAGTAAAACACTAAAACTCATCCCACAGCTGTTTAAAGTAAGCAGTTCTCAGAACAAAGAGGTTATTCAGCTTGAAACGACTTAATGCCTACGGAGGAGCGCTCGCAGCTCAGCTCTCCAGCATCTGCGGGCCGTCGCGGTGGCTGCTCAGCCTGCCGCCCCGAATCCTGCTGCAGGGTGGGACCTCTCAAAACTGCTGGGCTTCCATCGCCCAAGGCTTTGTCAAGGGATTCAGGGAGGGAGGTATGGCTGCGTCTGAAGCCACGGTGTTCATCAGGGAGGACTTATTTCAATATGTTGTTGAAGCTATCTGATGTCAGGTTATGTGTCTCAGGGGGACACGCGTTTCTTGTAGTTTGTTGTGCCATCTGTTAAGAAATGCAGCCACTTGTCTCTCTGCTACACGACCACAGATGGGGAGTTTTCCCCCTGTGTGCATGACTGTCAATATATGCCAAAGCCTTGTTATCTGGAACCAGGTGGAATCACCACCAAAACGAGAGTGCCCTGTGAGAAGGGTGCTGCAGGGGTGCTCCCAAATACTGGGGCTCACAGCTCACAGCACACAGGTGAGCTTCATCAACAAAGCCAGCCTGCCAGGCTGGGCCAGGTGTGTCTATGAGGACCTCAGCCCACCCCTGACATCTGCTTGCATGACTCCAGGAAAGGAGCTCTAGGAGAAGGTCATGTACCTCCAGAATAGAACATGCAACATGGTGTGCAACCTTGCTGGTTGGCTTTGGGTTTGACTCTTGGGACTCGTCAGTATTTACCCCCAAATAACCACCAGACAGATTGGCAATGGCAATCTCAGATTTAGGGAAAACACTAATTGTAACTCCTGTTTCCGTGGAAATGCTGCAGCTCTCATTAAAGCCTTGGTGTGTGCTTAACTAAATATCATTTCCAGGTCTCCATTCTGCTGCCTGATCCACTGAGTCCTGTAGGGAAATAAACAAACACAGCAGGAACAGAAAGTCCCCCTATGGCCATGAGCAGCTATTGACTTAAGCATCAATAGCGCTCCTTTTCCAGGGTTGATCATCACACCTTTTAACATCGAGCTCACGCTTTTCCAGCACAACTGGATCTATTCCTGAGTCTGTGGGCTGCAGGTTTTAAAGGGGAGCTTTACAGAAGGGGGACTGTACCTGAAAGTTTTATTGAAAACTGGAAGTTTCGCAGAAAGGGGACTTTCATTAGGAATGAACGTCTTACAGAAACAGGAGTGGAAAGCCAGCCTGTTGTGGTCACCCAAAAAGAATAGGAACTGCTACCAAATTTATTTTCACTGGAAAGCAAATGGTCACTCTGCTCTCACTGCGTGACACCCAACACGTGGGCTGCAGCACTGGCACAAGCAGTGCTGATGTACTTGGGGAAGGCACAGGTCAGCAGCTGAGCTCCTCTCCCTGGAAGAACTTTGATGCTGGTGGTCATGCCAGAAAATGGTGGTCATGTTTGAAAACTGAGCAAAGAGGTAACTTTTTTGTCCAGCAGTATTAGATACATCTCTCCCCTCCGTTCCCAGCCCAGCTTCCAAGCTCTGGTCTGGGTTGATGACTGGGGATGAGAACTCCTGGAGGTACCAAATCTTAGAATCGCAGAATCAGAGTGGTTGGGGTTGGAAGGACCTCAAAGCCCACCCAAATCCAACTCCCTGCCATTAGCAGGGACACCTCCCACCAGACCACACTGCCCATCCAGCCTGGCCTTGAGCACCTCCAGGGATGCAGCATCCACAGCTTCTCTGGGCAGCCTCTTCCTGTGCCTCATCATTCTCAAAGGGAAGAATTTCTTCCTTATATCTAATCTAAATCTCCTCTCTTTTAGCTTAAAGACATTACTCCTTCTATCACTACATGCTCTTGTAAAAGGTGTCCATCTTCCTTATAAGCCCCCTTTATGTACTGAAAGGCTGCAGTAAGGTATCCAAACAAGCTTTGTTTACCAAGTGATGTAACCAAATGAAAAAGTTAAAATACTTGAACACTGCAACTAATGGAAAGGATGTTTTAATTTACAGATAACTCCTTTATTTTTGCTATAATTTAAATTTACACAAGTACCTGTGAAAAATACAAGTCACAAAAAAAATTTCAAAAGGAACAGATATCTTAAGACAGCCATACATGCCTTGTAGGCAGGCAGAACAGCCCTCATGCGTGCATGCTCTGCCTGGTGGTCCTGCATAGTGGCAGCTGTCTGGGAGACAATAGAAGAGAAAGGCTGAGAACTGAAGAGAGGCCAGGATGGAAAGGAGAGGAAAAAGAGAAAAAAAAACCACTGGATTTTCATCCTGAAAAATCGTGATTTTTAAGAGAAATTATACTTCTGTTTTTACCAAAAATATAATTAAAAGATAGGATCACAGAATAGTAGAGGTTGAAAGAGACCTCTGGAGATCATTCAGTCCAACCCCCTGCTAAAGCAGATTCCCAACAGTAGGTTGCACAGGAAAGTGTCCAGTACTCCAGATGTGGTCTCACCAGGGCAGAGTAGAGAGGAAGGATCACCTCCCTCACCCTGCTGACCACACTCCTTTCAAAGTACCCCAGGATACCGTTGGCCTTCTTAGCCACAAGGGCACACTGCTGGCTCATGGCCAACGTGCTGTCCGCCAGGACACTCAAGTCCTTCTCTGCAGAGCTCTTCACCATTAGGTCAGCCCCTAATTTGTACTGATGTATGTCGTTATTCCTCCCCAGGTGTAGGACTCTGCACTTGCTCTCTTTAAATCTTGTAAAGTTCCTCTCTGCCCAACTGTCCAGTTTGTCTAGGTCAAAGACAACTGAATGGGCCAGTTACAACTCATGATTTACTCAATTTTTAGGCTAATGTCCAGCAACACAGCAACTTTGCACATCGATCCCTAGGATACAGCACTGCCCTGTGCCTGTCAGGAGGACGAGGGATTAGCTCTGGCACTGAGGAGCTGACACAAGACCTGCTGCTGCCAGATACAGACCTATTTATGGCTGCAGCTATAAAAACACACTGAAAGCAAATTTGTAAGAAAGATGCTCTAATGAAGATGTATAGAAGGGCTGTAATGCCATGGAGCCTCCTGATAACTCAGGCCCTGATCCTGCAAATTAAACTAAGCAGTGAAGTTAATCAGATGCATAAGCGTTTGCAACATCAGTGTTTTTTTCCTTCCCCAAATGAGCTAAATTCAAAAAGGCTTGGTTCAAATTACACGAAGATATTAGGCACGTTGGTTCTTTCTGTGAGCTGCTTTATTCATGCAAGGCATACAGTGCAGAGCAGCACGCCTGGCATGGTTAGTGATGCATGAATCTGAAGGGGAAAAATTCCCTTTGCATTCTATTCACAGCCAACTTTCAAAACAACCCAGGCTGCTGCCTCAGCAGCCAAATGGGCAATTTTCCAAGCCGAAAAGTCAGCAACAAACCAAAGTGTTAATGCAGCTTTGTTCTCCCTTCAAGCTGGCTGTGTACCCTTGGAGCGCTCCCTTGGATAATTCTTTCTCCTCTGCTTCTTCTACCTGGCACTCTCTTTCATTTCAAGAGTGAAACCATGATGGTGCATTTCCTTGCTTTCCACCAGAAGGAAGAGGTGAAAACCTCGGGTGAGACCTTCCTCACCCATTGCTTGGGTGGCAATGGCTTCAGATTGCAATAGATATGAAGAGAGGACAACCAAACACAGTAGAACACAGGGGATATTGGGATGGGATGGTTAAGCCAGGACTGCAATAAGGGGGAAAATCTTTTAAAATCTTTTAGAAAAAAAAATGCCTTTATTCAAGCAGAAATACAACATCAAGGGGAAAGAGGGATACAAAAAGAACAAGAGAAAAAGGGCTCTTGTTTTTGTCCACCGTTTTTAAGAGGTTTAAGTGAAAAATACTATCACTTTTTAATTAACTTACAATTATTCTCAATATGTATCCTTTACATTTTCTAGGGGCCATTGAAGATCCATTTCACATCCAAGCATTCTAGCATCTTCCTTGGCTATCCTTCCCAACTAGCAGCCGCTTCCATAACACACCATGGCTATACTTGGGTCTTCACAGTCAGTCTGTTCTATGATTATAGCACACTTAGACAACAAAAATGCCTATAAATATTTCACTATGCATAACCTGAATTTAAGGGAAACCCCACCAAAGTTGGGGGCTATCTGCGATCGCTCATTTTCCAGCACAAGATCTCAACTTGTCTTTGAATCTTGGTCCCGTAGCAACTAAGAAACAGGGCAGCATTAAGTGCACAGGTATTGCTCCTAGTTGCCCAGCCACAAATCTCTGGAAGAGGTTTGAGTAAATATAACTATTCTGGTTCCCTTGGTTGGTCTTGCTTTGCATATTGTTTTGGTCATTCCTGGGGGTAAATACTGTGCTAGATGGGCTTCTGAGCCAGCACATAACTTCTCAAATGGCTGTAGGACCAATAACCAGCTTGTCAAAACTGCCGAGGTTGGGAAGCACTGCAAAGAGAAAGATAGAAAATAAAAATAAATGCCATCAATATAGTGATGCTTTTAAGCTTTCTCCAGTTTTCCCTGCACTGTTTGCAATAATCAGAAAAATATGAAATAGCGACACAATGGCAAGAAGAAAAGCAAACAGAAAAGGGAAAAGATAATCCCCAATATCTCATGTTGTTTCCTATCAGGCAAAAGGAGATGAAGTGAATATTAACATTTTTTAAGGAGTAAACAGAAAAAAAAAACCGATAAGAATGACTAGGAGAACAAAATGCTGCTCTGCTTTAAACTTGCAAGAGAAAATCTGCTATTTTTCTTTTTAATCCATTAAAAATGAATCAAATCAACTCCATGACATCATGGGGTCACATCTTCACATTGGCCTGACCACTGCACATCACAGCAGTGGATGCAGAGACATGGGGTAAAGGAAGAGGTGCTCCTGGGGTGCTTTGTGCTAAGCCTATTGAGGCTGCATAGCAGCTCGGGGTGCTGCAGGAGCTATAGCAACGCTTGGGGTGACTTCTGGCAGCCACAGCAGCTACTTTTCCCAAAAATGCCAAGACAGAGCTGTTGTGCTCCCCTAAGCTTGTGGAGGCCCCAGCCAAGGCCTGGCACCACCATGCTTCCTCATCTTTGGGGCTGGAGCTCCCACACTCAGGGCTCAGACACCCACACAAGTGTTTTGCATACACAGGAACAGGACTATGTCTGTTGGATTGCCCTTTTCTTGCAATAACAAGTGCTGCATATACACCAGCTTTTCATGACAACAGCTGGGCCAAGGCCAACTTGTGACATAGGGTCCTTGGTCCAGCAGAGCCTGGCTTTCAACCAGGAATATTTCATGGTAGAGCTTCCCTAGCTTGATGCAGAAGACCCCTTTTGCTAAACATAGGCACTAAGCAGCACTGTCAGCCTGCTTTGTTCACAGCACACCCAGCATGCTCCAAAAGAACTACAGATGCCAGTGTACCTCTAGCGATTTTGGAAAGCACAGCCTTGAAAACTAGCAGGAGCTTGTGCTGTCAGTGACTGAGACAATTACTCTTCAGTTGATTCGTATTGACAGTGTGAATATATAGGTGAACAGGCTCCGGAATGCTGAGTGCAAAGGAGGTGGTCAGTAGCAGCCATGGACTTTAGACCAGCTCCTGCTGGCAGCATAGCAATGGCTCCATTATATGGGTTAAAGATCATCCAGTTCTAAGCCCTTTCCATGGGATGGTTTCCATCCATCAGATCAGGCTGCTCAGGGCCCGTCCTTGAGCACCTCCAGGGATGGGGAATCCAAAAGAATGTCCAGAATTGTTCTGATTTTACCCAAATAAAGAGTAAGTTTTTGATTAAAAAACCTATATCACACTCACTACCATTCATTTTCCTTACGCTTTCTTGCTTAAATCTCTTACATGGGTTATTTTTCAGCTCCATTTTCCATAGGCCTCCAAGATGAGAAAGGACTGTGACAATTATTTTGTCTCATTTCCTACATTAAACGGTCAACAGAGATTCACCAAGTCCTCTACTGAGTTTCACTAAGCTAAGAAACGTCATTAACCAAATAGTCTGTTTCTAGTTAAACAACTTCCACTGGTGAGGAAACCACCACCCTGTTAGGTACAAGCAAATTCATACATTTATGAGCAAACACATCTGGTTTTGGGATTACAAAATTTACAGATTTTTCTGTAGGAATGACTAAGAACATCCAAACCAGGGAGGAATTTTAGGAGAAGCTTCTGTAGTTAACTGAAATAAGTAGATGGAATATAGATTGAAAGCCCATTTCATATCTTGCTTATTAAGTGACTGACATCCTGGAGTGAGGGAGTGGGCTCCCACTTGTTAATGACTTTTAATGACTGTTAATGACTGCAGATTGATCTGGATGGTTTGTTTGGCACAGCACTGATGCTAGAACCAACACAATCTTTTTTTTCTTCTTCCCCTAGAGGTAAGTGCAGAATTGCTTCATAACACGAAAACAAACAAAAATTCAAATGAGTTCTGTTGCCCAGGACAATTTGGAGAGTTATAGAGGAGCAAGGAAAGGTTTTGCCAACCTAATTTACTAGACTGAATCTAGCAATCTAGATTACTTAATAATCTAGTACCTGGTACCAGAGACAACTCGACCCATGAGAAATGCAAAGAAGCCAAAGCTATTCTTATTTAGGAAGTAAATCACAAGCATCTATGGGAAGGTGAAAAGAGTGCTGACATACCAAAAATGAGCTCTTTTCACAGGCATGCCCACGTTTGGACAGAAGGACGAGCAACCAGTTAAGGAAACTAAAATGATAGCTAAAGTACCACTTAAAAGATCTGAGCGATTCAGTTTATTTATACTAATTTATGACAAGTTCAAATGGATGTCTCTGCATTGCTGGCATGAAATGACTTGATTGTCATTGCACAAATCAATTAGAGAGAGGCTGGATGGTGTAAGTGGGTATGGAATCTATTCTAGGGGCTGTGGTAATAGTTAAAACAGCATTTGCAGATATAGTTAATTGCACTTACCAAGTTTTATGATTTCACTAATTATAGCACTAATCTGATAAAATAAAGATAAACCTAGTAAATTGGACTCTATGGGGAAAAATGTGTATTTTCACTGCTGGAAAAATCTTGAGTTTGTGTAACTGGATAGAGATCTCAGCACTACAACCAGTCCTAGTCTGCTGCTCCTCGGGACTTCAAGAGCACAGACTAACAGGACAGGGCACAAATCTGAAGCAGACACTGATAAGACATCCTTCCCCTCTGGAAAGCAGGGGGATCCTCATTTCAGGATGTAAAATGTCTTCCCTACCATCCAGCTTTAGGTGTCATTTTCGTACCAGATTCTGAGAATGAATGAAACAAACATAGCGGAAATAACTCCATAAATGAAAGGAGATTATGGGCTCAATATGACTTGTACTTTGCTAGTGATAAATGCTACTGCTATGTAGACCTAATTGCTAGCTGCTTGTTCCATGAATATTCTACCTTTAGTATTTGGAGATTGCTGCCCTTGAATCCCTTGCCATTGCATGAATTAGACTTGAGGAGAACATCACAATCTGGACCAGGCAACATTGTCTCCTCAAGCCATTATTCCTATTCCAGTTTTCCCCATTTTGCCTTTAAGACAGTCATTTTGCTGGGACAGGAGCTGTCTTACCCTGAGCTTGTGCAGTACCAAATGGATCAGGATGATTCTCCCAGTAAAGTCTGACACTGGAATATTAAAAACAACAAAGAGAAAATTGGAAATCTAATGTTGTCTAGCACTTCATTTTCCCCCTACTTTTGAAGGAAAGCTGAAGACTTCATCTCACCCACTGTTTCTGTGGGTGGCTTCCCATTGCGGATGAGTCAAAGGATGCTACTGTGATTCTGATCCTGTTGACCAAATGGCCATGCAGCCAGTTCTGTTCACATCACTGAGACTATCCAGGGTTGTGAGCTGTGGCTGTTTGTCTCCAGCTCCTGGCTGCCACCACTGTCCCCATATGGCACAGCATAAAGTCAGCATGCTTGATAGCTGGCACTGCTCAGTACAGTCTCCATAGGTTTATGGCCCTCATATGGATGATTCTAATCCTCCAGTGGCTTGTAACTCATTCTCTTTTCTTGTTTAAGCCAATTAGAAAAATGTTGTAATGTTGTTTTTGTTTTTAAGTCGAAAATGAAGCTTGTTCCATACTGTTGAAAGATATTTTAACTGTCTTGCAGCTCTTTAAAACAATTTTCAGGATATCTTTTGTATTGAAGGTTAAAGTCTTCTTATCTTCAGCTATTTTGTCTAAGCTTCATTTCTTTGTTTAACTAAATCAGTAAACTATCAGTAAACTGATGTGTGACCAAACACAATGACTGCATTTTCACATCTGTAAAAACTTCAAAGTAGCCTGTTTACTGCAGACTATAAAGCTGCCCTAGAATACTCACTGACAAACTCTACATCAGGAAACATATACATATTCATTAGTTGATTTTATTTATCTTCAAAACACTACAGTAATTTGATTCTGAAAGAGCAAATCAAGTAGAAGTTAAAAAAAAAAAGCCTTTGTATTCAGCCAAGGCTCTTCCAAAGCTTCTCGGGAAATGATTAGTGTTACCGCAGTTGTACTGAGTAGACAGGGTTATTAATTAAGACATATTGGTTTGTTCTGGTGCGCTCCATCCTCAGCAGAAGAACTGTCAAGTTATTGTAGCCTGTACAAAAGTTTTCTTTGCATACAGTACCAATTCTCTTTTTTTTTTTTTTAATGAAAACTCACTTGAGGTCTTCACACTCTCAAATATCTCCAAAAAACAATAGCAGAATTCCTACTGGCTGTAATCCGAACAGACTCGATTTTTAAATAGATTTATTATGGACTTGAAAGGATTTTACTGTCCCTTCAATAGACAGGCACGTAAACTACTTTAGGGTCCTTCTGGGACCAATAGCCAATAGTCTGTACTCTGTGGAAAGGGAGTCTTCAGGAGACTCATGTTTTGTTTGATTTGCCACAGAGAGAAAATGTAATCTCCTGGAGAGGAGGAATTATTCAACAGAACTGTATAAAGCTGAGACTTGTCGGACAGCAGTTCAGTTCTGCCATAAGGTCTAACTTTTAATATGATCTTGGACAACTGAAGTGCTCACACTGCTCACAGTGCACACACTGCTCACAGTCCAGTTTTGCTTAGGGACAGCCCAATGTGTATGGGAAGCAGTCTGGCTCTGATAAATTAGCATACCTGGAGCTCATGTTGTTGTGGCTGGGCTGTTTCTTCATCCTGAGCCAGATGTAAATGAGCTCACCCTGGTATCCTTACACTCATGGACACTGTGATCCTAAGGATGTATCTACGTAGGTCACTCTGAAAGTAACACCTCCTATTTATTTCCTTGGAAACTACAACAGATACAAAGAGCACAATAACACTATTTGATAGAGCACATTCTCAACTACAAGACACTATTTTCCAGCATGGCTACTATCATTATCTATGTACGTTCACCAGTAATGAACAAGAGCCTGCATGCCATGCTCATGCATAAATAGACCCAAAACATTGCAAGTGACCTCAAATTTTGATTGTTCTTTGATTCCTGCTTCATAGTTAGGACCAATACCGAATACTGAAAGCTTCAAGTGAAGCTGTACACATCTGTGTCTACAAATGATGCCAAACAATTTTGAAACACGGATCTTCGGACTCCTTGACATCTGTATGAGTTGCCCAGTCCATTGGTTAGAAATAATAGCTTGTCTTTCCTTCAAAATCTTTGGATTAAAAGAGGGTTGTTTTTTTTTTTTTTCCTGAGTCAGAGTGAATTACACTTTTAAAACACACTAATGGCAGAATCCCCCCGTTCTGTGGTACCAGCTCAGACAGCTGAGCCACTTAGGGCCAGATGTAATCCCCAGCCTTTTCTCTTTACTGGAACAGACATAGCCACCGTATTCATCCCAACAGTCATTTGCTTTTTTTTTAAATAGCAATCTTATGCAATCAGTGTGAGATTTTGCTGACTGAATAAGTGTGACAGTTTCAAAGTTTAATGTTTTGATGCCTAATAGACTTAGATTTCTATTTTATCTAAACCAAAACTTCAGTGAACTGTAAGAAACCTCTTTGCTGCATAGGCAAACTTGATCCACAATTCAATAACAGACAGTAAACAAGATATTTCTTCTGTTTCTTGAGCTACTTCTTCCAGCAGCTGCTCACACTAAAAGTGCATACTGATGCTTCATCTTCACGCTTTGACCATGACAGAGGTGTTAGGAGTAGGGACAGCCTCAATGATTAGGAGAAAGGCCAATCCAATTCTTGGTAAGGTTTTCTAGATGTAATGAAATAGAGATGCAAGGGGCAATTACAAGAGTTGCAATATCCAGTACCTGTCAACTCCGCATGAAGCAAGTTTTGTGTTTCATGACCTAAAGTAAGCACAGTCACTTCAGCAGTGCTAAGCAGTAGTCTTCTGAGATAAACACAGGTCACAGCAACTCCTCTTCTACCCATCGCTTCCCAATACTGGGACTCCAAGCTTGACTTTCAAGGAGGCAGTCAAAAGAGAAGGACAACAAGGAGGGATTTGAATTTTATAAGCAGTTATGTATTTCAGCACAGCTGCCAAAGAAATACAGTCTTATTTACCATCTGCAGGAGTGCTGCAAGCTGGCCCAAAATGTTCAGCACATCGGTAACCTTGAACTGAGGTCGTCACATGGAATTTAAAATTGCATCACACATTTTACTAATGCATTGTGAAAGCTCACAAGAAACAGCCAGATTTGTCCTCTCTCGTTTCAGAATGGCTTAATTAAGCAAAGACTTCCTCCATCTCTGGAGAGTGAGGGAACCAGTGTCCGTTCAGAAACGTTGCCACGAGAGGGATGCAATAGAACGGCAATGGCAGAGGCCTGAGCCCACCATCTCATGAAGCTCCTCCAAGACCATTTCAGGAGCTGCCTCCCCCAAAGCACCAGCCAAACGCTAGGTCCTGCACTGCCCAACAATACTGCTGTCTAAGGAGAAAGACACCCTATGCTATTTCTCTACAGCTTTCACAACAGAGCACAACTGAGTCTTTGCCTCTGCATGCTGAGCTCTGGCCCTCCAAAAGTGCAGAGCTGGAACTCTTCTTTTTGCAGGTGTAGATAAAAATTTCTGTTCCAGTAAAATATGTGTCACTGGCATTCTCTGATTAGGCATTGCTCTTCTAGTCTCTGCTCTAGAAGAAGTCTTCTCCTTCTTTCACATGTACATCTCTGCTTTGTCCTTTTCTTTCTGCATTGGCTCTTTGGTCTTTATAGAGTCAGCCTGATGGACTGGTCATTTTCTGCAGAACTATTTCACATGCAGCAGTGTTTTTCCCTTCAAATATTGTTTAAAGACGAAAGGACTTTTTCCTCATTATTTTCTCATATTATACAAGGTATTCTAACAGCTGGTGGAAGTTGAATACCATGTTAACAATGCATAATTTAGTAAATATATGCCCATATTGACACTGAAAGAAAACCTGAGATTGCACAACCATACTGTGTGTTTTTCTTATACTGTAAGTACAGTTTCAAACATAATAGGATTTATTCATAGCATATTTACTCCACTGAAGTGAGCATAAATATGTAAATGTCTAAGACTTAGACTGGGAATTGCCTACTGCTGCTTCCAAGTCATGCAGCACTCTCTGCACTCTAAATGCAGGCTGACAGCAGAAAAGGCAGAACTGTACTTCCAAGGAAAGTATTACAGAAGGATCAAGCTTGCATATCATTACCTTACCCCTGAATTCTAATACAGAATGACAGTGGACACACAGCTGTAGCTTTCACACTACTATAATGCAACAACTATGCTGAGAGAGAGAGGGCAAAACATTTCTGACTGGAGCAGCTCTCACCAGAGTGTGATTTCAGGGAACAAAAATCCCTTTTAATATTTTACCATTCAAATATATGAGGCAAAATAATTCTGTGTTGATAGACATATAATTCGAGGAGGTTGACTTTGCTCACTCGTCAGGAAAGGACGGAAGAGCAGAGTGCCCAACAGCAGCACTCAGATAACATCTTTTCTGAGTGAAATAAGCATGAGGTATGCGGTGGGAAAGTTATTCTGTTGAAGCCAGTGGGTGCAGTACTGTTGGCTGCTCTGGAGTGTGAGCCATCGGAGACCTGGATCAGAGGATGGCAGGCATGGGAGGCTACACAAAGGTGCACAGAGGTGAGGGACCATGCATGTAGCTTTCTCTGAGTCAGGAAGCTCAACCAGTTTTTGAAATTGCAACTAAATAAGTAAAAACACACAGTAGAAAAATTGCTCACAAGGCAATTACTGGAGAGTATTTGGAGCAAGAAAGAATAATCCTAGCTCCACAGCTGGGATTTCAGATCTAAGCAAATATCTGAGTAATCATCTTTAGCTGTGTACACATTTTAATTCACACCTTTCCACTTGCTTATTGCTTCTGTACTAGATACTTTTAAAAAAGGCAATCGATTGCCTGCAAAGGGTGTCAGATTGTCAACAATGGCACTGAAATCCCCTGGTTACTGAACAAACAGGCTGGGAGCAGCACTACAAACTTCCACTTGCTGCCTAGGCAATTTGCCTCTTGTGTAACCTGGAGGGTCTCATTATAACTGGTACTTGGTCCTGGCTTGAATTGCTCCAAGCACTTCTAATACAATCCGATCCCTTCAGACTCTGCTTTACTGCCCCTGCTCAAGCATGAAGAATTCAAGCTGGAACAGGTGCAGGGCAGGATGATTAATACAATCTGGGAACAGGGAGTCTTTCACAAGCAGAGCTGCCAACACTATCAATTTATGTGGTAGACAACTGCTTTGGGCAGTAACCCACCAAATTCCCAGTATCTGGCAGCTCTGATTGTTGGATGCTTGCAAATGCAGGAGGATTTCACAGAGCCTTCAGAAAGCAACTTGACATGGAATAAACACTGGGACTGATATGTCCCAGGTCCCTGAAGTGTACGTAGTTAATACGTGTTTGTCAGTTATGGACTCATAGAACTACATGGTGCCATCTTGTTTTACAGAGCATAGTAAAGTCTGACTGCTGTCTGTGCACACATTGGGATGGGACGGAAAAGGGCTGGGAAGGAAGAAATGCCACTTAGGCTAAAAGATTATGTCAGCAAATAAGCACAAACAAGTATGGATTTGCCTAGGATACCGTCACCCTGTAAACTGAAGATATCACATGTTGCATCACGTCATTCCTGAAAGAGGGGGAGGTAACGGCCTCACTGCTTTAAAACAATCTTGAACATTTATGAAAGGATTACATAAAGAAGTGGTTGTAACGTTAGGCATTAAATCTGCTAATTCCAAAGATCCTGTCCTTTTTCATTCATGCAGGAGACTGTTGGTGCCTCTATATAAACCATATATCTGGCAATCTCTCTGTGTTCTTACTCATTGGGCATCAGCATTAGTAGGACTATGTGTTTCCTTTTGTATTTTAAATAGTCTGTTCTTTGCATTTCTTTATATGTTTTCTGCTTATTATGTCTTCAAATTACAAAGGTAAGGGACCAGAGATCTTGGTATTGTTTAGCTTAGTTGACAGCATGATCATTGAAAGAATTGCCTTGAAATTAAAAGGCCCTATCCGCCATTTTCTTCTCTCACATAAATTCTGTTTTTTTTTTTTTTTTCCTAAACTTTATAACATGATCATAATCATAATCATAGCAATGAATGAATCTCTTTTATGGCCATGGTATCATGGAGTCACAGGAAAATCTCATGTACATCAGAGGCTAAATTTCCAATTCAGCTCTGAATTGGATTTGGGTACACTGTAAATAAAAACTATCCAAAACCTATTCATTTCATCCAGTGAAGGCCACAACTAACATTCATTCTTGCTCAAGCCTACCTTACAAAAGTCTATCTGAATCCTTCATACTAAGCCACGAAGAAAAGACAACAACCTAGAACTTACAAAGAAGGTCTTTTCAATTAATGATTTAGAAACAGGGGGAAGGCACCTTATGTACCTTTTCCTTATCTTTCAGATAAAGACCTCTTGGGTAAGCTTGGTAAATCCTTATCTGTTAGATAAAGGACCACTATGATGGGCCTTATCGCTTAATTAAATCCTCGTACTAAGTACAATGAAGTCAATAATTTGTTATACAAGATAGCACTTCAAACTGTGCCTGCATTGGATAATGCATCTCTATTGGTTCCCTGTACCACAGCATGCTGTAATGGGTTGTGATCCATAGTCTGCTCCTGGGCAGGAAGGAACTCATTATAAAAAGGTGCCAAGCTTAGGTTGGACAGGCTGTGATAAATAAATCTGTGGGATTGACTAGATAAACTAAAGCCTCAGGATGAAACTGATTTGATATGTAGGGCCTAATTCTGTCCATCTTTCCTGTGAGGAAATTAGTTGAATCTGAAAAATCTGTGAATTTTGGCCCAAGTTAAATACCAATGCAGTAGATCACTAAAACGAAAATATATAATTGAATTTAATTGTGAAGATATGAGATACCGTGAAGTTTGTGGATCAAACCCAGTTGCCAGAAAAGCACATGATAAGGTCTGAGTCCTGACCACAATTTGGCTTATTCACGGTCATGTCACTCAGTGCATTTACATCCGCATGTATCAGGGTGAAAGAGGAAACTAGTCAGTCATAACTATAGCAACTATCACCAAGTATCATACCAGTAAGGTATTCTTCTTGAATACTAAATGCAGTCTGAATTTCCAAATAGACAAATGTATTTGCAAAAAGAAGTCTAATACACATAATGCTTCATTTCACTAATTGGCTTATTGACAACGTGCTAGAGTGAAATGTTTCCGAGTTTTATTAGCAACAACTATTTTGAATGTATGGACATTTTATGGATATATGGATAATCCATAAAATGAAATGTCTTTTATCTAGGCACCTCTGAAGAACTCCATTATAGCCTAAAACCGTTATTCACTAAGCCCATCAAGACAAAAGTGATTTGATTCTGCAATATGCACTGAAGACAGGAGCCTTTTCCTGGGGAATGAGGCAAACTTGAGACTTGAAATCTGCTACTGTGTTTAGTGTTGCTCATCCCTATCAAAATATAGACAATGTGGCTGGGACTTGTTCCCCTTCACTTATATTGAGACAAATCTCTCATAGCTCAGATTCGTCATTTAGCCCATATAAGCAAACTGAGGAGGATAACACAGCTAGCTGAGATTAGGCATCTAACTTTTGGACCGATAAAGCTACAGAACATTTAGTCTTCCCTTAGGAGGAACTGCAAGGATTGTTTGATCGTGCAGCTCAAGCAGTACTATGACAATGATGTCTTTCCATGAACGTTGGGACACTGAAATTCTTGGGTGCTCAGTAAGATAAAGATATAGATGTGAAACTTATTCATACTGAAGATGATGACAGCTTTGAAGGGTGTTATTTTTATTTATTTATACCAATTATATGCTCAGTGTTAAGCTCCAGGCCATGAGGATAACTGGCTACTGGGATACATAGGTGTAACCGTGCTCTGGATTATGCCAGTCAAAATCAACCCTGTTAGAGCTATTCTATTAACTTAGCATCTCAAGGCATTTAGAGGGTTCACTACAGCTACATCCACAGTTTCATAAAGCTGAAGGCAACAAAAACTGCTTCCAGGAACTACTGGTATCAAGGCCAGTCTAAATACACTGTGAGTTGCTGGAGTTGTATGCAGGAGGGCTTGGATTTCACAGCTGGATACTTCTAGCAAATTGCACTCTTTTCTATGCATAGTCCCTAAGGATTTCTCCTTAAATGCATAGATCCAGCTCTTGTATGCCTGGCAAACTCCTCCTGTATGCTTGCCAAGTTTTAAAGGGCAAAGAATCAACAGCTGATAGTTTATGCCAGGAACCAGCAATGATCCAAATTCATCCCTTGTGTAATTCTGGAAAAGCCAGTAGAGTTCCAGGGAAGAAGTTGTTGGCTTAACAAAGTAAATTTTCCCTGACATTTGAGGAATGCAGAGTATCAATTAAAGTAGAGCTAATTATTGCTACTATTATTTGCATTGCAGTAGTTCCCAGAGGCCCTTAACAGGATTATAGCCTTCTGGTATGAGGAGTTTTTAGGAACATAAGCTGTGATTGGGAAGTCAATGTATGACAGTTAATATTTGGTACCTGTGTAGAAAGCCTCCAAGTTTGGAAGGGCTCCACAGAGCACAGGGCTTTGCTCACGGGTATGGGTCACAAGAGACTGAATCTCTAATGCTTTTTGTGCTGCTTTGAGGTTTGCCTGAAGTCATCATACATCTCATTACTCTGTAAAGTATGATACAGGCCAGCTTGTGTACAAAAGAAGAAACTCCATCCTCAAACTCAGCACTCAAGTGAGGCCAGCAATCATAGAATCATAGAATATCCCAAGTTGGAAGGGACCAATAAGAATCATTGAGTTCAACCCCTGGCTTCACATAGAATCACCTCAAAATCAATCATATGATTGATAGCATTGTCCAAATGCTACTTAATCTCTGGCAGCTTGGAGCTGTGCCCACTGCCCTGGGGAGCCTGTTCGATGTCCACCACCCTCCGATAAAGAACCTTTTCTGATAACCAACCTGAACATCCCCAGTGCTTTATATTGGGTCCTCATTAAGAAACCTCCAGAAACACTTCTAACCTTCACTTGTTCTGATGAGTCATTCATGGGGTACAGCTTCCTTTGCTTGAGAATAAGACACATTATACATTTCCACTCTATTTCCACTGAGTCATTCTTGAAAGAAAGGACTGCCTTACACGTGTCAGCATCACTTGGCTTCACCTATTGCCTCTAACACCAATCAGTTTCTTGATGCAGGCCTTTGTTCTGCAAAGTCCACAGGACTTCCAGGGTCCAGACTGAAAAAATACTCAAATAAAACCCTGTAATACATTTCACATCTGGGTTCCTCTGTAGTTTCTTGCCTTCTTTTGTCCAGATCACTAAAAATATTGCAAACACTGGGGTCCAGAGCAGTACCCAGAACCCAAAGCTACAGTTGGAACCTCCTCCTGCAGCTGCAGATGTCCAGCGCCCCCCTCCCTTTTGATTCCCAGAGAATCAGCCAAGGGACACGTTACACAAATGACATGCTGAGTTAAATTGGTGGCTGTACTTCTTGCATATCTGGAGGCCAGTATTGCTTCACTCCCCTTTGCCTTGCTCACTGATTACTGCTATGCCGTCTAGACTGTAATGTATATCCTTCAGCCTGGGTTCGTGCTGGTGATAATTTATGTTTTGTACTCTGCTTCACTGTACAGGGCATTCAATCTGTTGAGATTTTGATCTTTGGTGGCTGACCAGCTTTCTAGAGACTTCACACAATACACATTAATAATACACTTGATAGGCACACTGCTTGTTAGGACCATTTCTCAGCACACAAAGGTGCCCATTCTCCACCCAGCAGCTGTTTCAGTGGTCCTTGGGTCGTGTTGCTCTGAAGAAATCATAACCGAAATAAGATCCATCAAGTAGGTTGCAGACAACAAGGCAGACAAGTTGCATCAAATGGATAAATAAACAACAAGAACAGGGAATGGAAACAATGAAAATGATAGTGATAACAACAGATGATCTTCATGAACAGGTCCTGAAGTTCTGAAGCTATCAGAACTTTCTATTCAAATGTCTTCTATTCAAAATTAATCACATTTTTTATCGTATTTCCATTGTTTTAATTTTCATGCTATTCTCATTCATTAAGACATCTACTTGTTTTCTAAGTCCTCCCTAATTCCTCTTCTGCCTTTGTGCTTATGTGGAACATGTTCAAAGGAAAAACATATTTCATCTGTGCATATCTTTCCAGAGGCAGTGCAGCCTTTGAGGACTGCTGCCTTTATCAACAGGGCCAAAGACACCTGTAATAGAGTGAATTAACTTTCACACACCTCATTTGTATCCTTTAAATCATGAGTATCCAACCTTTTGTCTTGCCTGGGCCACACTGAGTGAAAAGAAATTGTCTTGGGCTGCATAGGAAATGTATAACATAGTTAATAAATACAAGTAACAAAACTTCTTTTATTCCTTTATCAGGCTGAGTGAAACTGGAATGAAAGCTCATGAAGAGACTACTGTGGTACAAGAGAAACCAGAAAGATATTTTCTCTAAGGAGTTAGCAGCCATTTACTGTTGATAACACTGTCCTTACTTTCCTTACATTGAATGTTTAGTGGAATTAAGCTTGGAATTCTGCTTTATTGGATTTCTGAATTACAGCTTTCATCCACTTTAGTGTGCATGCAAAAAATAACAATCTGAGCATAAAGGTCTATCTAAATAGATAAAAAAAGTAGTTTAGCAATATTCTACGCAGTTTACAGAAGGAAGTGTGTTGCAGCAGATGGAAGGTAAGCTGCCCCAGTAATGCAGCAAGACAGAGCAGAGCCAGAGTTAGAGGCATCTTGAGTTTTTGCTCAGTTGTTTACTTAATCCCATTGTAAAACAAGCTGTAGGATTCCCAATCACAGATTGGAAGATGCGCTGACAAATACATTTTATTTGTAGAATTTGCAGAATTATTTAATAAACTGGTGATTGGTTCAGATTGACTCATTTTAATTCATGGGTTTAAAACTTCCTGAAGTTGGCAAGTCTGTTAACCTCTTATTGACAGAAAGAACCTGGGCATACTTGCATTATACAGCACAGGTTAGGTAGAACTGAGTGGAAGTAAGAATTTTTATTGAGGATCCAGAGCAGTTGTGGTACCTGGAATTTGAAAACTCACAGACAGGAAACAGAACTCACCTGAGTGAAGGTGGGTACAGCCACTACACTTGTCTCTGTCATCGTAGTTTGAGTCCCTGTTCCAGACCTGCTAAAGTTTAGGCATTCAGAAGCAGCCACTTTTCTTTGTATCAGAACTGTACAAAATGACTGAAGAGTCTATATACTAACAAGCAGATTAAGAGTAAACTATCCTATTACTCCGCTTTGATATTGAATAGCTGTGTTAAGCATATGCAAGGAAATACATGGTAACTTGATTTGCATTTGGATTGATAGTCACAAAAAGTCAAACTGCTACTAAAATAAGCACAAATATAGAATATTGAATGCCTATCAAGTATACCTTTACGTATCTGAATGCCACTCAGATGCTCACTGTACATACCATTTACATTTAATACTTCATTTCCCACCCTCAGCCAGAAAGAACAGATTTCTGTCAAGAGCTGTGAAATATAACAACCTGCTGCTGAGACGGACTGATTCTCACCCCATGCATTTTTTTCCTGCAGCCTTTAAAGGGACCAGAGAACTCCCTCCTGTGCCAGGAAATCCTTTCGTGTTGCAAAACAGTTACCCAAAAGAAAGATGGATACCAAGATGTAATGGCTGCAATTCCAGCCCCACAGGAATCGCCACATTTTTTACCACCTATAGTAGGAGGATTCACGTTTTACCTTCTACCTCCATGTGAGGCAATCAGAGCTGGACAGATGGACTATGTATTAAGTTACGAGCGTTGCCCTACCGGTGGTGTGTTTCCTAAATTAAAGTAGGAATTTGGCTGTGAGTGTACAGGAGTCTATAAAGAATAAATCTCTAGCTGTACAGTTGTGAAGCAAAGCTAAAAAATGAGACCAAATGCAATGCAGGGATGAGTCTACAGGGAGCCTGGAGCAAAGTGACATGAGAACTTCCCTATTCTCTTAGCGTGCCTTTAATCAGATAATGTTGATAATTTAAATATTAACATTGTTAATTATTTCCATGAGGACTTGTCCACTTGGGAAAGTTTTGCTTGTTACTTGAACTAGTCTTGCTATATGAGGCTCCACAATATTCCTTTAATTCAGATTGGGCTTTACAAATAGTATAAACTAAGTTTGCTGTATATCAAGGCACATTTTTATGCTCCTTAACTTGATCTGTTCAGAATGCCATAAGTCCTGTTCCCCCATTAGAAGGAAAGCTAATATGGGTTGGCTTACACAGGTTAGCTTTCTGTGACATCAGTGACCTGATGCGCCCTGTGGTCGCAGAGTCATTAGGTCCTCTGAAAAGGAGAGGAGGAGTGTATTACTGAGCTAGGAGCGAAATGCTTAGAGAAACGAGCGGTGGAGAAGGACTTTTAGTCTGCAGGGAAATCGGATCTAGTGTGTTATGTCATGTTGGATATTCGGAAACATTTCTGCTCAGGAGTGGTGAGGTATTGGAATGGGCTGCCCAGGGAGGTGGTGGAGTCACAGTCCCTGGAGGTTTTCAAGAAGAAAGGGGAAATGGGGCACTGAGGGACATGGGTTAGTGGTAATTGGACTAGATGGTCTTAGAGATTTTCTTCCAACCTTAATGATCCTATGATTCTACGAACTTATGAAGTATTGATATGTATACAGGAGAGGTCTTGAGTGAAGAAGCAAGATCTGCATGAATGAACAATTTCGGTTTACTTAAACCTAACGTTCCCATGCACTCAAACCTTGAAAGATGGAAGAGCACCACAGTGTCCTGGAGTGTATCCACGTGGGAGAGGAAGGGATCCGAAGGAAGGCTTTGCCCTGCTCTGCTCTGGTGCGACCTCACCAAAGACATAAAAATATTACAGTGTCCAAAGGAGGGCTGTGGAGATGAAGGGTCTGGAGGGCAAGGGATGTGAGGAGCAGCTGATATCCCTGTGTCTGTGAGTGCAGAGCAGGCTGTGGAGTGGCCTCGTAGCCCTGTGGCTCCTCACAGGGAGCAGAGGGACACTGACAGGGCCCGAGGGAACAGCATGGATCTGTCACGGGAGGGCAGCTGGGGGTGAGGGAAAGGCTGTACCCCAGAGGGCAGTGGGCATGGAACGGGCTGCCCAGGGCACCGGGCACGGCCCTGAGTGCCGGAGCTCAGGGAGCGTTGGGACACCGCTCTCAGCCATAAGGGTTGGGTTTGGGTTCTGCGTGGAGCAGGAAGCTGAACTCGAAGGACACTGAGGAAGGTGCGGTGGCGTGGAAAGCGATTCCGCGGCCCTCCGAAGGCCCGAAAGAGCCGCTACGCAACTCCCAACATCCGCAACACCAACACCAGATACGACGCATGCGCACTCCCGCCCCTCAGCCGCGCACAGCCCAGGCCGCCCCACCTCCCGCACATGCGCACTCTCGCCCCGCTCGCCCTGCCATCTAAACCTCAGGCTGAAAGTACTGCGCGTGCGCAGCGGATGCCGTTCGCAGTTCTCGTTGACCAACCAGCGGCGCCTATGGCCCTCCCTCCACGAGAGGGAGGGACCGGTCCTCCGCCATCCCATCATGCAACGCGGGGGCGGCGGCGACAGCGACGGCGGTGGTGGCCGCCATGTTGTGGTAGTTTGTTGTTCACCGGTGGTGGCTGCGCGCCGAGGGGCCGCCGCCGGGCGCTGAATCCGGGCCCTTCCCCGTTCCCTCCTCTCCCCGCCGCTCCCGGGGGCGGCACCGGAGGCGCTGTCGGGGGCTGCCGCTGCCTGGGCACGGCGAGGAGCCATGGCTGCCGCGCTGGGAGGAGGAGCAGGTGGGTGCTGCGGCCTGCGCGGCGCCTCGGGCCGGGCTGCGGGGCCTGCTGGTGGGGCTGAGGGGAGCGGGCGCTGCCAGGCGATCAGGGGCGGGGGCTGCCGCCTCTCTGTCGTGGGGGGCCGCGGTGGGAGTCCGCCCTGGGGGGTGAGGGGGAGTGGCCGCGCCATTGGCCCCGCGGGCTCCGTCCCTGCGGTGCGAGGGGCTGCCGCGCGGTGCCGGGGCTGCTGGGGCCGTTGGCTCTGCTGGGCCGTGCAGCGGCCGCGGCTTCGTTCCGCTTCGTCCCTCGGCCGCGGTTCGAACCCCCAGGTGGAATGGAGGCGTTCTGGGGTCTGTTTACTTAGAGGTACCGACGCTTCCGTTCGTTTGGTTCCGCGTTCGTGCATCTACAGCGTGTGACCTGTTTGAAGAGCTGATCTCTTAATCTCGGCAGTCGTTAGGGTTTTATTTCACAGATAACCTAAAAGCAGAGCGTCTCACTTGGAACATGTAAAATGAAGTCAGTGCTTGGTCCCAGGGTTCTTGGCTGCACCACTACAGTTCTTATAGGCTTCTGCTTGCAGCATGTTAAATTATGGTCGGACCCAGTGCTGTTCTGATGGGCAGATCAAGCACATCCTGAAGCTATTGCTTGAGTGATTTTTAAAGAAGAAGAGACTTGAACATCCCATTATGAACCATGCAAGAGGGATGTTTAGGGAATGTATGTATTTTAGGTGCTGTGGGCCTTGCCTTTACTGGGAATAACAGGGTAGGTAGCTCTGCTAAGTTACTTAAACCACCGGTCCTTTTCTGCACGACCGTTTGTGATATCTTCATTGCTGTTTTTGTTGTTGGTAGCCATCACAGAGAAGAATGTGGCTTGCCCTTGCCAGGGTGCTTGCACTGCTACCAATTAAGCAAACAATGGTAAGCAAAGTATGTAAATACAATCACTGAAGGCAAATGTTACAAGGAAATCCCCAAATTGAAAATTTTGGGCTCGGGAGGGCAGCACCAACTGATAATGTTCTGAATATATTGAGCGTTGCTATCAAGGTGTTACATATACTCTGACTTTTAAGTTATTTTACAGAAACTCTTGTGCTGTTTTCTATGATTTGGTTATTTTTGATGAGGAGGTAAACAATTGCATTTTTGATTTGTCTGAAAGTTTTTTTTGCTGTTGCTGTGAATAAAGGGTATTTTAAAGAAACTGTCACTTCCTAATTACTTCAATTTGTGTGTTAAAAACTGTTGGAAGTTGAATGAGCCAATAAATGGTAGTCCATTACAAATGATTTGTTTCCCATATAAACAGCGGAGGTTTTAATCTGGGTGGTCACCTTGCAACACTTTATTGAACGAAAAGCAAACAAACAGAAGTGTCTATTGTGTGCTTATGTTAGTCAAGTAAAATTCCTGGTGGAAGTTCTTAGGTGCCCTTCTAAACTCACTTCAAAAAGTCTGTATTGGATTACAGCATACACAGCTCGTCTTGGTAAGAGGCTGCTATCTAAAGTCAATAGTGATGTCCAATTGGGCAAAAGGTTTCCAAGGAGAAAAGACCAGAACTGTGTGGTTATTTGGCTTAAAAGCTGTTGGTCACTTGATCAAGTTTCAGCTTGAGGAGTTTGTTTTAGAATTCATTCTCTGAGTGTTTGTTTTTGACTTTAAATTATGGCGATACAACAGAATGTTTTATTATTATTTTTGAAGGGTGCTTACAGGTGATTAGTAAAGACATGCAAAATAAGGATTGGAAAAATAAATGGAACTTGAATGTGACACTATTTTGACATAACATTTGACAAAGTGAAGAGTTTTGTCCTTGCAGATGCAGATTGTTGTCTGCAAGGGTATGATGCGGGGCTGATAATTGAAGTATAGAATTGCTGTGTCTGCTTAACACTTTGTGTGTCGAATAGGATGGAAGGAAGGAAGTTGATTTGTCTGTTGTGTAGATCGTGTAAAGTTGTTGGTCACTTTTATTTTTTAAGCTCTTGGGAAATATTGGCTTGATTCATAAGGAAAGAGTACTCACATGTGCTCTGAGGTCTTACAGTTGCTTGTTAGTCTGTTGATATTGTTAAGGTGGTGATTCCCAAACTTTGGTGCAAACCTACATGCAAAACTGAGACCAGAGCAAACATTGAACGTTACAGTATAACATAACAACTGTACAGTATAGCTGCTGAAATTTTTTCTTAATGTTTAATATCTGGCTGTAAATTGATGGTAGTAATCTTATTTGGGATGAGACGGTTACTAAGGGAGCCAAAAGCAAACTCACACTAGAACTAAGCAAGAACACTTGTTGATTGTCTGCTGTCTGATAGCACTGGCACCTTAATGGATAAAGCTTCTGTGTTTATGTCTTAATGACGGTGAGTAGAGTCCTGGATGTGGTTCGTTTTCTGGGTATTGCACTCTACTGGATGGACTGATGCAGTTGGACACTGACTTACACTGAAATGTATGCACTCAAACTGCAGGGTGACAGAGACCTGCATCATGAAATATGACTGGGCTACTACATCAACTGAGGACTAGTGCCAGAAAACATTATTCCTTACAGTAAGCATATTTGCTTTTAAGCATAGCAATTCTAAATATTTGAATGCTTTGAAAATCTTCAAGGGAGATTACATTTTTCTGCATATTTTCTCATTTAAGGTCATTGTAATTATTAACCTAACCAGAATATCACTTGCTTTTTATTATTATTGCTACTTCATTTTTTTTTAATGAAAGCTGAAGCCAAATTGTACTTTATTACATCACATGCTAGACTTAAGATTTTATGTCGTATAGAACTTACAGTCTAGAATATTCAAGATGGTTATTGTCTCAGACTCAACCGAAGTGACCTCCAGAAGAGCAGTGTTACTGGTCCACCCAATGTTTGCTGAAGAGTTGAGGTTTCTTATTGGTGTCCAAAGCCATTTGGGAACTGAGCTCATGTGGATTTCATTTAAGCCTTTGGCCTTCTATCCACTGTTAGACGTGCTTGTGAGGCAAGAGACCATGACACTTAATGTTTTTCCAAAGCAAATGTATTATTAATTCCAAGCAGGCTTTGGAAACATTTCTTGTGACTTGGTTTAAATGCGGTATTTTTTTTGTTGTTGTTGTTGTTGTTGCTCCTTTGAGATTCTCTTTCTAATCTGTGCTTGAAAGAAAGAGTGCTTCAGTACCTGTGGCATATCACTATTGGTTCCGTTCTTGCTTGTAGCTAACAGCTTGCTTTGCATCATTATAAACATGGAGAGAACACATGAAATACAGAAGCTGAGGGACACGTTGTGCAATTGCTGTGTTGTGACAGATGCTTAATCACTGAATGCTTAAGGCTTGTATGAGTAATTGTTTACCAACATGAAGATGATATGATGATTGTCCCTAAACACATAAACCAAACTGTTTGTGTTTGTGATGGGTTCCTTCTGCATGTCTTCTCCTGTGCATAAAACAGTAGTATGAATGAGTGTGATTTTTATGATAGGGAGCTTGACCCTCATAAGTGAGGCAGGATTCATAGTGTCCTTCATAACATGTTTGGTTTGCATCATGGACTTAAGGTCAGGGGTTCCTGTTGACCTTGTTACTCACTATAACAAGAAAAGCACAACAAGTTTTTATTCAGTTGGTGTTAATAGTACAGTTATGTTTCCATCCCGTGTTTTAGACGTGGCTGTTCCTCTTGAAGTTTGCTGTTCCCCTGTATCACATAGTAAGAGATGTGGAAATTTGGTAGAGGAAGGCAACAGCTCTGCACTTAAATGGTATGCTCAATTAATGGAAATCTGGGCTATACAATACCTATATGTTGTATAAAATCTTGCAGTGGAACATGAAGAAAAATGTTTACCAGATAAGCTGGTAAACTGTTCTTAATCTTGTGACTCGTGCTTGTAGTGCTGTCAGGTTGTCATGTCGAGTGTTTTAAACACTGCTGGGGAATGGAAGAGATCAAGATGGAGATTATTGTCTTCAGATGTAAGCATGCAGAAGCAGTGTTTTTCCATGTAGGTAATGGCTTTTCCTTCCCCTCCCCCTTTATTTATTTAAAGTAGCCTCCTTCAGTTGTGCCCAGAAGCAGTCCACCTAGTTACTTTAAAAGGCCATTGGGTAAGCAGCATGTGATAATTTTTTTTTTTTCATTGATTGGATCTTTATTGTAAGTTTCAGCCTTTTTCCATCTTGTTTAGGTTAAAGAGAAATCTTTGATGCTTTTTCAATGCCTAAAAGTAATAGCAAGTTTGGTATTGGTGGTAGTGAAATACTGAAGTGGGCCAAAGTACATAGTTTTGAACTGTGAGGGAGGTTCCAGAGACAGTAGTTGGCCTTCCAGAAAGTGTGCAAGTGCTTTTATAGCAAGAACAATGTAGCCATCAAATGTTTTTCCCAGGCTGGATGTCTTGGGTTGCAGTAATATACTCCATCTTAGCAACAGTTGCTATGTAGGACTACCTTTTTAGGCTGCGTTGGTACCATTTTAAGATGTGTGGGAGCTTTGCTCTGCAGTGTTCTTGCTGATTCACCTCCCACACTTGTGAGACTTTGACTGTGTGGCTTAGGACTTCCATTTTACATTGAAAATGATTAGTGTAAATTTTACTGAAAGAAGGTGCAGAGAGTAGGAAACTACCATCAGTATAGCCAGAGGGGAAGTGAGGCTTGGATTCTGTGAGTTTCTGGTGTGGAGGAATTGTTCTAATAAGTCAGGGAGTGGGGGGGAGGGGAGCAATAGACCACTGCTACCAAAAAACAAATCAGATCACATATCATAAAAGGAGAAAATGAGCTGTATGGCAGCTTATAGCACTGCTCTAGCTGCACCAGGTGAAGTAGAAAGCAGTCAGACCTTTTTAGTGTAGGAATGAAGCGTGTTTGGCAGTCTTTGTGCTTACTCTGGATCCCAGCTGCCTGGAGCCCTGTGAGGCAGGCAGGCCTAACAGCAGCCAGGGTCAGTCACTCTGCTGCATCCTGCAACTTTTCTGAAGCTTTGAAGATGGTGATTTTCTTAGTGCTGCAGCAAGGAAGAACCAAGTGTTGGCTTATTTCTTTCATTTTTTTTCATCATAACTGGTCTTTTCTGTTTTGTCATTCAGTTAATGCTTATTTTTTTTTTTTTGTCTGTGACAGGCCTTGTTTTTTCCCTTACAGTGCTGCCTGGAAGTTAGAGGGTCTCTGTGTTTAGCAATCAACTGTCAGAATCTTCCAGTCGATATTGTTAATCTACACACGCCTTGGTGAGCTTTGCCATGGACGCGTTGAGTTGCAACAAGGAGCCCTAGCTGTTGTGTTACATGTCTTGGCAGCAGTTGTAGTGTTCCTTCCCTGGCTGCAGTGATATCACTGCAAGAAATACAAAACCTCTTTCATGTCTTGCAGTGGACATTTTCCTGCTTAGAGGGCCTATGTTCATGGATTGTCCCCCTTCCTTTTTTATTTCTCACCTCTCACATAAGACAGAATTATTCAAGCAAGAAAATGTCTTCTGCTGTTGCAATGTGCCCAGTGCTGCGTGTTTGTCTTTCTGTAAGAGTTAATGTTTTATGAGTACTTAATCTTTGTGTCAGGCATGGTTGACTTCTTCAAGGGGAACATCTACACAGGTTATACTGGTTGTTGTTAACTGTTTTTGCCTGCGTGATTGAAAATGTAGTTTCAGAAGGAAGACTCCAAGCCACTCTGCCAGAGATATGCTAGATATCACATGGCAATGCATGTGTAAGGCCTCAGTGCCCGTTTCAGTGTTTGCTGTCTCAAGCCATGGATCTGGGGCTGAATAATGTTTGCAGGTCCATGGCTGTTGTAACCTGATTTTCTAAAGGAGAGTTAAGAACTACTTTGGGTTCTGACAATGATTGATGACACAGTGGTATAATTTGTAATGCTTGTTGTCAGTGTCAAATGTCATGGGACAAATACGTATAAAGCCTACAAAAGAAAAGCTGTCTCCCCTTTCCACAAAGATCCTTATGTCATAAGTGTGTGATGGGATGGGAAATGATGGCAAGGAAGTGGTGGGGACGTGTGGAGCAGTTCTTAGAAGCTCCACTCACTGCACACACATTGGCCTGGCATTGCTGAGGCTTTGGGATGCATCCTGCCACAGGGCACTTGTGAAAAGGGCTTTGAAGGAGTTGTAATGCAGCTTTGGATTTTGGTAGGAGTTGCTCTCAACAGAATGGGAGAATTTTTGAGAGGTTGGAAGAGTTGAGGTTTGTGTCACTGGCTGAATGGGGGTCTAGACATGCACTAGAAATTTGGCAGTAATTTCTTCTCTTCATTGGAAGTAATATTAAGTGGAATCACTTTTCTGTCAGTGAGGCATAACTATCTGGCCTAGAAAGGTACTGAACTGTAGTGAAGATTTTTTTCTTTTTGCTGTAGAGAGACATCAGCAGAGAAGCAGATTTTGGCACAGAGCTTTCTGTGTGTTGTCTAGATTTAATCTTAGCTGAAGTTCAAGTCCGTCTGTGTAAGAGTTGTGTGCTGGATTTCATCATGACAGAACTAAGATCTTGTCTTCAAGTTGTGTTGGTTTATAGTGAAGTGCTCTATGCTTCTAACAGTGGTTAGGATGAAAAACCACAGTTTCTTTGCAAGGAAAACAGGCAGGTCATAGAAAGAAGATGCTGACTTTGGGGTGATGATGATTGTTTTCAGCTGACTTTGTGAGCACTCCTAATTTGGGTTACTGCAAACTCAGTCATATTACTTTAAACAACCTTTGGAGGTGGTTATATCAAGTGAGTGGATTACTGAAGTTCAAATGTGGCACTGCAGGATATTTATGCCTTTAAAATGGCAATCCACTGTGATAATCCCTGCAGCATGGTTTTGAATGATTCTAGGGAAGACAATATGGCAGTTGTTTTAGTGACCACAAAATTGAATAATTTAGTGTATGAATACGTGTCTGGCTTTTCCTTATGAGTAGAATAGGAATTGAAGGAGATTGTGGTACATGGATGTTTGAGCAGAGAGATAGAAGTTCGGAGTTTGTTTCAGTTGTGAAAATACAGAATATCACTTAAAATATAGACATATCTGAAGGCAGTAAATGGAATCAAGGAGAGTTATTTTTATCTACTGTTTCAAAAGCAGCAGTTGCCACACGTCTTTTATTGCATCATAATTCATACTGAGCAATCTTATTTCCATAGTTACATATGATAGAAAATTCAGCTCTGGGGACATCACTAAAACTAACAGTTTTTAAGAGAAGTTTCAATTTTTAATGTTTTTTTCTTCCTTTTTGATTTATATTGGTCACTAATACGTGTATTTTGGTTATGTGAAGAAGTGAATAGATATGTTGCTGCATGTGGTGAATGTTCACTAAAGGATGTTGGGATTGAGTTTAAAGAGGGAAAGAGATTTTTTTTTTTGGAGGCTTGTTAGAGGCAGAAATGCACAAAACCATTGTGATCATTGACATTGTACTTGGACAAAGATTTGAGAACAGATTGTGCTGGGAGGATGACTGGATATGTGTATGCTTAGTAACAATATAACCTACTTCCAGTTCTTGTGTAGTTTGTTTTTATTTTTTTTAACTCTGGCTGAAACAATTGAAGATGTTTAATGCCTGACTTTCCTGGACTTTTCTGGTTTGCTGATACCTTCCTGCCTTGTGCTGATGCTTGTTCCCATTTTCATAGTACCTTTCCAGGAGCCCAGTGTGGATGGATGGCTGTGATGCACACAAGGCAAGCAAAGGACTGTTGGACATCATTCCCTCGACCTCCAGAGTGCTTGAGCTTCATGAATTCCTGGGAAGCTCCTGTCTCTGAAGTGGTTGCTTTAGAAACAACCTTGAATTTCAATAATAATTATTTCATGTAGTTGCCTTTCTTTTTTTGTTTTTAAACAGATGATGACTTTGATCAGTTTGATAAGCCTGGTGCGGAAAGATCTTGGAGAAGAAGAGCTGGAGATGATGAATGGGACAGGTGGGTAGAATATTTTTATGATCAGCTTCTGTATATTAAATTACATTGCTGTATTTTCTGATTGTCACATTTTGTATTCTAACATTTGCAGTAGCATGCATTTAGATACTAATGAAAGTGTTGGTTGTTATGCATGTGTCAGCAGCTGTTAGACTATGCCAAATGTATACTTGCCCTGAGGAATATAAAGGGCACTATGAAAAGATGCTGTTTAAAATTAGATAAGTATAAAGCATTTGTGATATGTAATTAAATTCACAGTTACTGTCCTGGTTTTCCTCTACATCTTTAGTAGGGTCTTAATTGGCTTAAACAGATTTTTTGCTAGTACTTGAATTTGAGGATTTTTAAAATAGATGTTTAAATTCTTCAAAATCCTTTGGTAATGGAGCTTACATCTGACCTTCTATTGAAAAAACACGACTTCGATGAGGATTTAGAAATATGGATGAATTTGGTTATTTTTGGAGAGTAAGTGTGTGTGTGTGTTCTGAAAAACCTATGTCTAGGTGCTGATTTTACTTGTCTGTTCTTTATGGGAGAGAACTTTTCACTTCCTGTGAAGCTGATTTTTCTGTTATTCCTGTTTGACAGCTGAGAGACTTGTTCAGTCTGTGCCAGTTGTCACCAGATTTCACTATGAAGAAGGGGAAAAAAATTAAATAGGTCTTATCTAATAATCGCTCTTGTGATTGTAGTAAACAAACTTTACTGTAAGTAGTTTTCCACTGAGCTGAGCCCTGGGAGTGAACCAGCTACTCTGCATTTATTGTCATTCCAAAGGGATTAGTTAGTTTCCTCTTCCATGCTTTCCTGCTAGGCTGAGTGAGCAGTTCTCATTGCTCTGGGAGGTAAGTAAGAATGAATAAGGAACTCAGACAATATCTTGAGTGTACAGTGTTCTGCTGTATTGCTGTTGTGAAGGATATTGCTGCTCTGTCATGCCAGCACAGCTGTGGGTTGGATGGTGAATTGCATCAAGGAACTGATCTGCTTTGAGAATGCAATTAAAATAACTTGTTGGAGGCAACTCACTGTGCTGCACTGCCTCCCAGCCCCAGAAATGTGATGTCATGCTTGAGGTAGCACAGGACATCTCAGAATTACTGAAGCCAATGTCCTGGGCAAATATTGGTAGTAGAATATCATTTTTCTTTTCTTTTTTTTTCTTTTTTTCTTTTTTTGCCTTAGCTGCTGACTTCATTATAGACTTCTAGATGTTGATTGGCCCCATTTGTCTTAAAGCTCTCATACTGTTGTTAATGTGAATAATTTGGAAAAGTCAATCAGTTAGTCCATTGGAAGAAGTAGTGGATTGCTAAGGGTAAACCCCTGGTGGCAAAGCTATTTTCGTAGGACTTGAGAAAGGTTACAGAGTATTTTCACTAAGCTGAGACTTTGAAGCACAGTTTTAGAAGAATATTTTCTCTTTTAAGTGTACTTTTATTTTCTTCTTTGTTTATTATAAGAGGTTGTATTTTATTTATTCTTTAGTAGAACTGTAAGGAAAGTGGTTTCAGGTTCAGTATTGGTGATTCATAGAATAATTATGGTTGGAAAAGACCACTAAGATCATATAGTCCAGCCATCCATCTACCACCAATGTTGCCCACTAAACCAGGTTCCATACTACCACAACTCCTCATTTCTTGAAAACTTCCAGGGACAGTGACTCAAATATCTCCCTGGGCAACCTATTCCAGTGCTTGACCACTCTTTAGGAGAAGAAATTTTTCCTCATATCCAACCTGAACCTCCCCTGGCACAACTTGAAACCATTTCCTCTTGTTTTATCACTGTTACGCAGGAGAAGAGACAGACCCTCACCTTACCACAACCTCCTTTCAGGTAGTTGTAGAGGGCAGTACAGTCTCCCCTCACTGTCTTCTTCTCCAGACTATTCTCCAGAGTAAGCAATCTCAGTTCCTTCAGCCGCGCCTCATGAGGCTTGTGCTCCAGTCCCCTTACAGCTTTGTTGCCCTTTCCTGGACATGCTTCAGGGTCTAGATGTCTTTCTTGTAGTGAGGAGCCCAAAACTGAGCACAGTACTCAAGATGTGGCTTGTCAGAGCTGAGTACGGAGGGACGATCACCTCCTATCCCTGCTGGCTGCATCATTTCTGATACAAACCAGGATGGCATTGGCCTTCTTGGCCACCTGTGCACACTGCTAGCTCATGTTCAGTTGGATGTTGACTAATACTCCCAGATCCTTTTTCTCTGTGCAGCTTTCCTGCCTTCTACCCAAGCCTGCAGTGATCCATGGGGTTTTTGTGTCCAAAACGCAGGACCCAGCACTTAGTCATGTTGAAGCTCATCCAATTGGCCTCAGCCCAGCTATCCAGCCTAAGTCCTTCTGAGGGGCCTTTCTGCCCCGAGACAGGTCAGCCCTTCCTCTCAACCTGGTGTCATCTTCAAACTTACTGAAGGTGCGCTCAATCCCCTTGTCCAGGTCATCAATAAAAATATCAAACAGGACAGACCCCAGTACCGACCGCTGGGCATCACCACCTGTCACCAGTAACCAGCTGGATTTAACTCCATTCACCAGCACTCTCTCTGGACCCGGCCCTCCAACCAGTTCTTTACCCAACAAAGTGTGTACCTGTCTAAGCCATGGACTGCCACTTTCCCCAGGGGAATACCGTGGGAGACAGTGCCAAAAGCTTTGCTGACATGTGTAGACCATGTCAGCAGCCTTTCTCTCATCCACCAGGCTGATCACCCAGTCATCTTACTGATCATTTGAGAGAATACTTTTTACAATTTTTTTCTAATGGAGCGTTATTTCTTTTTCAAATGTTAGAATTATTATTATTTTAATGCTACTTTTTCATAGATTGCAATGCTCTCTTGTGAAAGTGTTAAGTTCTGTGGTTGTCTGGGCAATTGTAAATGCCTTGCCTTCAAATATGTTATTTCCTAATCTAGTTGCTTGAATTTTTGTAACTACTGCCCTTTTCTGTATAGGACATGGTTTACCGAAAATAATAAATGTATATAATAGACCTGGTATTTTTTGATTCCTTGTGCTTCGTATTGCAACTTTTCCTTACTTTTCTGGGGAGGAGGGTAAGGGGGTGATGTATCATCCATCCACATTTGCACAGCATTGCTTCTTAACAGAATCCTATCCCCCAGATATTAAAAACCGTTTTGAATTCCCAGCTCCTTCTGTTCTCAAACAGTGGAGGGTGATTACTGAGAATCGGAAGGGTTTTATTATTTTGGAGTACAAATGTCACATTGTTCTTGGAGAATTTTTCCCATTACTTTTTTTTTGTTTTATTTAAACATTCTTTCCCAAAACATTTGTCCTTGCTACTGCTCATGTTTAATGGGGCATGCTCATGAAATCAGAGGCCAGAGAGGCCCATATAATCTGATGTGTTTATCACGGGCTGTTAACTTATACATTTACCTCTACAAATAGCTGAAAGCTTGAGTTTGGGAAAAATGTACCATTCCAGTGCTGTTCAGCGAGACGACAAAAGTGATTTAATAGTTGATTTTCATGGAAATTTATTTGTTCTGACCCTCCTCTAAGATGGTTTGTTTCTCTGTACTGGCAAAAAATGTCTTCCATTTTGTCGTGTTTCTTTTCTGAGGGTATTTTCTCGTGCTGATTTGGTGAGCTGAATTTATTCAGAGAGGGGAAAAATGAATAATGAAGTCAAGGAAGGACAGGTAATGAGTCTGTCTCTTCTGAGAGCAGCAAACTATTTGATTACTGTAGCTCTACTTTCTTAGAACTGCAGCATTAGGAAGACTTTTATCTTGGTGATACTGAGGATCAGTTTCCTTTGGAACTGTCACGGATGTGTACTTTTATTCCAGCTTAATTTGTTCTGTATGGCTTTGGTATCAGCTTGCAGCCATTTGGTTTTCTCTATTTTTCCCTGCTAACGTAAAATCTGGTAGTAGTGGATTTGTTAGGAAGTGAGATCTGGTAATTCTGGTTCCTCTTTCTGATCTATAAATTCAGATTTAGCTGTTTAAAAGAAGCTTGTGCCATCTGTGCTTTATTGTGTAGGCTTTCCACTATTTCTTTGTTTATTCAAATAGTAACCAACTTTTCTGATTTAGAAGAATAAAAAACAATGTAAACATGGAAAACACTATGAGCTATGACAACTTTCCAGTTGTTACGAGCTTCATTTATGTGCTAGTGCGTTTTTTTGTGATTATCACATTTTATTTGTGGTATGTTTGCAATTGCAAAAACCTTCTGTTGATCAGATCTTTCTTAAAAAAAGCAAAGAAATCACACCAAAGATTTTTTAGTGATATGTTGAATAGCCCTAACTATATTTAGATAATAAATTTAACATTTAATTGTCTTACGGTTCTGATCTGAACTTCTTACTAGCTTGACTTGCTTTTGTCTTTGAACGTTTGTGCAACACATGCTTGCTGTCTCTTGCAATTTGTTCTGTACTATTTATTAAAAGCTGTCAGTGGTGGACTGTAGTGCTGGGAAATGTTTTCAATTCTTGGTGCATTTGTCAGGTTACTGGCAGCTGATTCTGTGCTGAAGAGATTAGGGTTGTTTCCCTACCATGAGTTTGGCTTTAAATTCTTCTGGAACCAATTCTGTTATGTAAAGTTTTCTGTCTCTGAAATAAAGGGCTTAAATTCTAGCTGTTCTACTCATTGGGATGCATGATGTGTCTTATTTCCCAGTTTGTGTTTAATATTGCAGAGATCACAGAACAGTTGCTATTAATGTTCAGTCATTCCTGGAACTGTTTGAGATCGGTAACTATGGACAAATACTGTGTACAGATGATAACATCCTATTCAGTGCTGATTTGGAATATAATCACTTTTCTCAGAAGATTCCTTTCTGTGTTTTCAGGCATTATCAGTATATTAGCTAAGTCTTAACGAGATATATCTGTCAACATCTAGAAATGCTTTATGTCTTGGGATTGCCTTCAACTTTTTTAAAGTGTTCCTCTGGATCTCTAAAGAACTCTTACACATTTACTCCAGTATGAGTTTGCTTTCTAGACTCTTTCAAAGAGTGGCAGATATGCTCTTTCTTGTGGGCAGAAACACAATGAAAGCTACCTTTTTTTGCTTTTGATTCTGCTCATAAGGATCGTTCTCACTTTGGGGTATTTAATTTTTATGTAATTTGCTTCATTTGGGGTTGGTTTTTTTAAGGTCTGCCAAGGTGTGTAGGTTAGAATAGATTCTCATTCTCGAGTTAGAGATCATACATCAAATCACTGTCATCTCGTTTTAGTATTAGGATGTGCTTGTTCTAATATTTGCATTTGGCAATAAGAAGTATTTTCTGTTGAAGGGTGGATCTCCTAATTACTGGTGCTAGGCAACCTTTTCACTGAGGAGAGAACAAGATTAAGTACTTGTCCTTAATCATACGAGGGTAGTTCTTTATTGTTGCATCCTCTTTATGGCAGAGATATATATAAATATGATGGAAGATGTTTTGTAAGCCAAAACCTTGTATTTTTGTTTCCTGAATTCTTAGTCATTCTTAAAGTGGTGGTGAGCCACAAACTTGATTTCTGTAGTCCCACAGATGTCTGTTTGACCTGTCTTTATTTCCTCCGCCTGAAGCTTGGGGATTTCACAAAATCTATAGGACTTAATGCCTCTCAGGTTAGCTGGTCTTCAAGTGCTTCCTTCTTCAAATGTTGCTTGGAGGCTGAGTCTTACCTGCAGCATGGCACTGTCTCACCTGCTGCTTCTGTGGGGGAAATGGAAAGGAACAATTTGGACAAAATGCCCATGTTGCCTTGAAAAGAAGGATCTGGAGCAGGGATCTGGCTAACCAGGTCATAAAGTAATATGCTTTGCCTAGGTCTTTGTACTTTGTCGTAATAGGATAGATTTGGAAAGGAGTAAATAGAGCAATGAAGTGTTTGCACAACAGCAGTGTTACTTTAAGGTGTTTGGTTTGTTGCTACTTTTAAAATCTTTTTTTTCCAACCTGCTAAGTGCTTTGATGAAAGGAAAGCTTTGTGTGGAATCAGTAACAATTCTCAAGTTACTTTTCTAAGTCATGTACCTATATGGTGTGTCTTTCTGTTTTCTGAGGTTCAACTTTTAAAAATTTCTTGATATTTTCCAGTGAACTTGAAGATGATTTGCTTGGAGAGGATTTGCTTGCTGGTAAAAAGGTAAGGGATGTACATTAAGTGAGTTGTTATGCATATTGAAATGTGAACTTCGGTAATCTCATTCACTCTAGTTATTTGATGTAGCTCCTTATGTGTCATATGGTCACATCCCCAAATACAGCCGTGTTGTTCAGATATCTGAGATCTGCTGTTCTAGCAGAGCAATCTGTGCCGATTTCTTCTAGTGAAATGCCTTTTAATAAATTAATATATATTTTTTCTAAAATAGTATTTGTTCTTGAAACATACAGTTCAAAAAAGAGCTGATTCTCTAAATTGATTTATCTGAAGCTCAGATTGACTTAATTAAAAAAAAGCTTCCTGAAGCATTCCTAAGAATTCATTTAAACTACCAGTTTCCTGGCTATTTGAAGCTATTTAAAGAATACCAGTAATGTCATGCTGCTCATTCCCAGCAGTGTTTTACTGTGATCTGTGTGAGGTGCTCAGATTCGTCCTGGGCTGTTAGGAAAAAAAAAAAAAAACCCACAAAAAGTCAATAGTATCTGTAGGTAGTGCTACTGTTTTGTATAGTAGGTAGGCAGAGGGTTTCCCCTTCTATAGGGAAGGAAGAATGTGGGAGCAGCTAATGCTGGAGAACATAAATGAATTTTCAATATTGAACTGTATAAAAGAAGTGTATTTCAATGTGCCCGTTATCTGCAGGAGGAGACAAGACTTATTGTTTGGGACATCCAAACTGGCTAGTTGCCTCTTGCTTCTCTTTATCTGCTAAGTGAGTTAATTTATGAAATAGTTTTTAAAGTTATGTTTGAAGATGAATAGGCTTAAGAAACCCAGATCTGGTAGAAGTTGAGTTTTAAATAATGTAGTTTCCACACTCTAAATGTTAGAAGCTAGCTTTGTGAAATTGTTCTGTCAGTAATTTCTGTTTAAGATAAGAAATCCTGTTGTCTGATAGACTTGCTATCAAAATTGTAAGCAGTTAATGTTAACTATATATATACATATATATAGTTAAAATGTGAGTTGATAAAGCTGCTTACTTACTGAAATTAATTGTATGAATACTACCAGTATTGTATTTCTCCAGTGTCTGATGAGACTTGTGCCTTTCTCAGTTGTATTGCAGTTTTCTGTCTTAGTGCTCAGCCATATGTATGCGTATAGACTTGTGTGGTGGAGTAGTGCTAGGTTTCTCGGGAAGTTTTTTCTGAGCTATTTAATCTAAACTTGCTTCTACTTAATCCTATCTCAGTGCTTTTAGGTTAGTCTACTCTTGTGTAACCTATCTGCTCCCATTACTTCAGGGGGATTGGAATAATGTGGCTAAGCAAAGCCGTGGTTCTCTCTTCCTAGTGTGTAATTATTTAGAACAAAATAATTGTGAAGAAAGTGAAAGTATGATTGGCAAATAAGGAGTTTAGAAAAGTCACAATGGTTTCTATATTTTTAATTCACTTGAAAGCAAATTACGTTATGTCAATGTTCTTAATATCATTACATCATTTTCTTCAGCCCCCTAAGTATTTCTGCCCTTTAGAAAGAGGTGCAACTTGGTGTTTTTCCTTTAGTTGCCTGATACATCAGGGTCACGAGGCAGCAAATAAGAGCACTAATGTTAACATTTCTCTTATCCTGGTCTTTCAAGTGAGTTGTCATATTTGGCTATGTTTGGGAATACCTCGGTGAAAGTCTAGATAGCTGGGCAAATCTGAGTAAGGCTGTCAAACATTTATTTACAGATTTGTTGTCTTTTGTAGTATTGTTTTTTCTTGAATTAGGTAATTTCAATGGAGGATATGGTCTCAGTCTGGAATATGTTCCTCATTAAAAAAATACTGCCAGTGCTCAGAAGTTTGAGTAATTTCTGTAGTTAAACTTTGTATACTTTTTATGTTAATGATTGACTTTTTCTGAAATCTAGAATCAGTCAGACTTGTCAGATGAAGAGCTAAATGATGACCTCCTGCAAAGTGACAATGAAGAGGAACAAGAATTTCGGTATCTCTTTTCTAAAGCCTGTGTTCTGGATAACTATTAAGCTATATGCACAACCTGTATATGCCAACTGTTAATGACTACCACTGATGATAGCTAATAATGAAACTAAAGCTAAACTGAAATTGTTATATATTTGAAATATACTTTTGTCTCTTACTTAGCTACTTAATGGTATATTATATAGTGTGTTTAGTAGCATTGTTAGCAAATGAATAAAATGATGTTTAGTTTATTTGAATTAAAGAAGATTAACATAATCAAAATCTGTACTAAAAAATTAATAATAACTTGAAGAAATGACATCTTCTGTGCTGTTTAGGACTATTTGTAAGTACTTGCAGTACTCGTGTTCTATGCCTTCTTTCTGTTGCAGTAGACTTTCTTCTCCTGACACGTCCTTTTGCTGCCATTCTGCTTTTAAAAAATGTGTCTTCTCCCTGAATACCTCAAGGAGGGGAGCTCCATAGTTTATAAAGGTTGAACCATGGCTTAAATATTTCTGTAGAGTACAAAGCAGGAAATTTGTATGAGGTTTGTAGAGTTAAGCAAGAATGACATTCTCTGAGAGCTTGAGGAGCCTGCCCTGTGAATGCCGTGTGTTGATACAGATCTAGCACTTAAATTATGTATATTACAAATCAAAATGGCAATCTTAATAGTGTTGTGAAAATTTTGGTTCAAATAAGCTTGTATGTGATCCTGCCATGTATCATAACATCGCATGTACAATTAACTCTAACATTATGCAGCCCAAGGTGGAGTAGTTAATATTACTTAGCCTATTAAGCCTGTACAGTAAGTCCAAAGTTTAAGTTCAAGTTGTCAATCGATTGCTGTTGCTTCTCCTCGTTTTCACTGGTTCTTCCTGATATGCCTTATTTGGGGAGAGTTTACAAAGTACAGCTATCAAGCAGGAAGTAATTTGCAAACCTTTGCGCAACCTGTTTACAAGGACATCTTGTTAGCAAGCCTCTTTTGTCTCAGTAGTTCTGAGCTGGACTGAAAGGTATTGGAAGATGCTTGTAATGTGGAAGTAATGCAGTATCACTGCTGTTTTTAATGATCTCTGTCCTTTGGGTGCTATTCTTGATGTGTCATGCTGTGCAGGTGTATGTTCTGAAGGGTTTTATTCGTGGTGCTCTGAGATCTCCTTTCTATCTTTGGTCTGGATTAGGATGTGGGGATGCCTCCCTGTGTTGAATTGATGATGGTGAGGTAAAATATCTCTGACCATTCATCTCTATAGTTGCTGCTCTTCCTTCATGCAGGAGTGGTCTGTTCCCTTCGGCAATGGGAAATCCTTGCTGTTTCTGCTCTGTATTTTCTCCTTGTGAGCTGTGGGCAGCAGGGATAGCTAGTCTGTGCTGAGAAAGTATCTGAAGTGTGGTAGTGGAAGCAGGTTTCTGTAGAAAATTCTTGCATTTTTAGCAGCTTTATTGCCAGGATATGAAAGCTTTGGTCCACTCCTCTCCCTTTGTTTCCACTGAAACTCATCTTATGCCTCTATAGTTGAGAGGATAATGATAATCCTGCATAATGTCTTGGTTATTGTGTTAAATCTCCTCCATCTGATAGATGCAAATTGCTCAAAGCTGCCTTGATTTTGTGCCTTCAAACTTATGAAAATGGTTGATAATAGGAATGTAATTTAAAAAGCAACAACAAAAAGCAATCTTTATTTTCCTTGTACCCAGAACCTCTCAAATCAAAAAGCTTTTTGTCCCTGCTTTTATAACTAGTCTGTTGTTAATGAGTCATTCTTTTCTGTGTTGATGACACTAGCTAGTGTCAAACAGTAAATTCTGAGTTCTGCTTTTCTTCCAGATAATCATCTTAATGTTTTATTTTCCTTCTATTCATTTTCTATAACAGTGCTGTTACTAATTTAGAATAAGTCTTAGGCATTTAGAAGACGTGCATATATATTTGTAATTCTGACAATATATATTAGAATAGTAAATCTGTCAAAAACAGTGTAATTAAGAATGAACAATATTAATACATACAATTTAAAAATAATTTACTGGTTTATTTTGAGAGATTGGGAAAGCAGATGCAATTATAGTAACTTTGTGAGTTTTTTGTTAGTCTTGGAATTAAAATTAAATCCAGCCTGCTTTGGTTACTGAGCAGGACTTTTGCCAGTTCGACCTGTTAAACCGTCTGGCTGGTTTGATTCCCCTGGTCAAATAGCCTGCAGCTAGTGATAAGCTGCAGTACAGTATGCATTGTGAGACCATGGCATAGAGTCAAATAGTGTGTGAGGAACAATTTTATTCATTGACTTACAAAATATGTATTTGTTGGCTTTATTTTACTCAGTCTTTGTGTGTACACTTGACTGTTTTATACTTCAGTCGTTTAATCTTTTTCCTATATTATAGTTCTCAAGGTGTCACGGTTAGCCTCAATGCTACATCTGGCATGTTTACATCATACGAACTCTCTGAGAACATCAGTGATCCATCAGTTGAACATGAGTCTGGGTACAACCAAGGAGAAGATGAAATTGGTTATGACAAATCTGAAGCACCTGAAGTGTATGCCTCAGAGTATTCGGAGGAAGGACATTACGAAGGCAACGATCCTGAACTGACAGAAGACCAAATAGAATATGGGGAAGAGCCTGGAGAAGATGATGAAGTGCTAGACCTTGAAATCAATGAACCCTTGGATGAATTTCCAGTGAGTTTCTTTCTATTGTATCTTCAAAGATAACATTGCTTCACGTGCATAGGGTTTCAGACTGATTTGAAATCTGTTTACCTCCCTAGGGAGGAGGGGAAATTAGACCTATTATCACTGTCTGCCAGTTTCTTTATCTAGGCTGTGACAAAGTTTGTGTTGACAGCTTGTTTGGCGGTAGGTAATGCTCCTTTGTCATGCTGGAAGGCAGTTGAGAATCATGACCTTGAGGATTGTATCCTTAAGGAAGAAAACAGCTTTGTGTGGTGGAGATACACTGCCAATTGTTAGAAGTACTTAATGCAAAAGCTTTTATCCAAGCTTTAGGCAAGATCTGATAAAGTCTTTCGAAGGTGAAAAGATTATTGACCTGCTAAAGACATCTTTAAGGTGCTAATATCCCAAAGTGATTGATGTCCTGCTTGTTCATCCTTTTTGTAACTGAGAACTGTCTAAACCAGAATAAAGAGATTGGAGGTTAGTTCAGAAAATGTCACCTGCATAATTTGGTATATTTAAACAGTATATTATAGGACAAGTGCTGCCTTTAATTCCTAGATAAATGATATAATCTTAATTAACACTGCATGTGATCAGTGAGATGTCTTAAAACATTGGCAACCTGAGAGGACGTTTTTGTTCTCCTTTATTGATCAGATTTATACAAAGTTATTACTGCAAAGTAATTTATACAAAGAAATTACTGCAGTTCTTGCTTTGTGAATTTATAATCAAAGGGTGTAGAAGTACAGAAGCAGATGGCAGCTTTGTGGGATGACATTATTGGAAACAATGAAGACATTTTGGTTATATGTATTTTTTTATAATATTGAAATTATCGTTTGGTTAAAAGCCTGGTAATTATACCTCCTATGATCTGTCATTTATAGTTGAGAATTCTGAAAGATGCAATTGTCTTCTAGTTCTGGTAATGATAACAATGCATCCAGAGCCTATTTGTTGATAGATTTGTGTTTCTGTATAGCTGGCCTATGTGTTTACAGTTTCTTGAATTGTTGTTGTAGGATGAAGACTACATGCAGTCATACAATGAGCAAGCAATGGAAGAACAAGAAGAGTATACAGCTGATGAGGAGCTGGAAGAATCCCAGACAATGACAAATGAATCAGAAGAGGTATGTTGTGAATTCAATGGAAAACAGAATTGTTTCAAAATTTGAATTGACAGTATTGCTGGGTAAGAACTAATGCAACTTTGCCAATGTTGAATTGTTGGTGGCATTACTCTTTATATAAAAAGATAAACTGTGATAGCATCTAACACAATAGCATCGTTGGCACCCTCTGTCCCTTGGACTAATAATTGTAGGAGAGTTCAAAGTGTTTGCATTTAATCTTAGGCTCAGCATTAGAAATTTTAGAAATCCTTTTTGTAGGAGAACAGTAATAGTGCACTGTAGTGAGACTGTTCAAAAATCTCTAGTAGTGGTGGTGCATCACTTTCTAGATAGATGATTTCCTGCTGTTGAGAGTGATGGTGAGACTCTCAGGTATCACATTTTGAGGATGAGTGAGAACATAAGCAAACAGTCTGTATATTAGAAAGACAAAGATAAAATTTTTGTTTTGAAAGAAGTTGTACTGAGATGGAAATTTCTGTGAAGTTACTTTAGTTCTGTGCTTAGAAAGGAGGGATAAGTTTCTTCATTTGCAAGGAGGAAGCATGTGCCAAAAACTGTTCACATGTATGTTACAGCCTGAAACAATGATATCATACTTGTTACTAATTTGCCTTCCACACCAAATGCTTGCTGCAGAGGGATTTTTTTTCTTTCCCCACCAGGAATCTGGTTTCGTATTACTTTTATCCACTTCTTAATTAAATAGGATTGAGTGTAATACCTGCTGAGAAGCGTAGTCAAGAATGTGTGCCCTCTATGGAGACTGAACTCATCAGAAAATTAATTCCTCAAAGACACAGCAGCATTCTTCTCTAAGATTCTAGCAAATGGGTGTGCTGTGATACTCTCTGGTTGCACGAAACTTAGAAAAGCATTTTTTGGTAGAGGAACAGAGCTATTGAAAGACAGCCTGTAGTGTTTACTCTTCTGTGCAAGTGTAACATCCTCAATCAAATATAACTTAAATATCATTTATTTCTTACATATTAAACTTGTCCTTTGAAAAAAAACTTGGCAAGACTTGAAGAAGTACTTTTTGTCCAGTCACTGAATAAACAGTTCTCTTGTGGTGTTCTAAAAGCAGTCTGCACTTGTGCTATCTGCAGCTATGGGCTCTGTGAGATGGTGAGAGCACTGCGTGTTACATAATATCAAGTACTGATCCTCTCTGTCAAACTTACTGCTTGAAACAAGCACAGCTTTGTATTTCGAATACAGAAAAACTTTAACTAATCAAGAGTTCTGTAATAAATATTTTCTAATTCAGAAATCAGTTGTTTTCATTCAAAAGGCAACATTAATACATTTTTAATTGACTTAGTTAATAGAAGTTGTTCAATGTGGAATGCAAATGTTCTGTCTGCATCTTTATGCACTTGATCTATATTCTGGCTTTATTTTCATGCCTTGCAGATTGCTACAGCTTTTTTATTTCCAAGATAGTACTGTCTTTTTATTTCTTTTCCACTCCAGAGGTTTTATTTACCTTTGTATATAGGCTACCAACTGGGATTCTCCTGAAGAGTATACCACAAGGAGAGAGAGCCAGAGTATGCACTTCTGCATATGATATAGACATGTCTTTAACTACAAATATTTTTATTATTTGGATGTTATGTAATGTACACTCCTCACTAAATCTCATAACATTCACAGCTTGAAAACAAGAGTAATGATTGGCATCTCTCCTGTAGAAAATACAGCACAAGAGTGGAGCTGTATTAAATAAGGTACAAGTAAATTGTGTTGTTATTTTTGAAAATTGGCATCTCATTAATGAAGAGAGCTTGATAGAAGTGTTTTGCGGTGTTATATTTTAAGCAGTTTCCACATAAAAAAAAAAAAAAAGAACAAAACCTCAACAAAAAAAAGTTCCCAAACGAATAGAGCACCTTACTGTATTGCATGAAGAATTTTTAAGTTGAGAGAATCCTACTAGCTGAAGGATTGAAACTCGATGGGGCAAACTGATGAAACAGAGAAGTGAGAGACCTGTTGGAGTGGCACTCGAGTGGGAAGGAGTGGCAGGCCAGAACTACTTTGAGGCATACTTTCTCACTTGATATTTGATTTGAATGGGTGCCTAGAATTTGGGTTTTGAAACACAATAACACTCTGCAGGGCTTCCTTGGAAACTGTAGCAGTACTTTAGAAAATGATTTTGCCTTCTCTAGATACAAAGGAAGACGTGCTGCCTAGGTGATTCAGCTGCAAATAGCTGTAGTAAAACTGTCAGTTACATGAGTTACTGCGTCCCAAATATTTTCAGAAGAATGATATCCCTACTTATTTCTACAAAATATTCATAAAAAAGGAATTAGAATTCATAACTCCATTGTCACTTTAATATTGGAATTAATCTCCTGTGAAGTCAGTGACTGAGCTTTCTTGTTGCATATGTTCAAACCATGTCTTGGGTTATGCTTATAAAAGTTATTTAGACTTGGAAGGAAAATATTTCAAAAAGAAAGGCTGCATACTTGTTTTCTTTTGATAAAATAGAGACTTAAAAGGGAAAAAAAAAAGCCAACATTTGTGTTTGCTGGGAGAGTATTCATTCTGTGCTTGGCTAGAACTCTAGTGTTATACTTCTGCTCAAGTTCAAAGGTGCTGCTTGTCAGCCTGAAAGAAAATGATGAAAAACTGCAGATCAGAACTGTCAAGTTGTAAATATTTTTCAAAAAATATTTAGAGATTCTGAGGCTTATTTTATAGTCCTGTTTTCCATCTGTAGGTGTCCTTGGAATCAGTGTAATGCCCTCTTAACTGCTCTGTTATTTCTTGATCCCTTAGGATTGAGCAATTGCTGCTCAGTGTTAGCAGATAAGCAGAGGCTACCAGAGGTCAGCAAATTCATAAAAGATTCTTTTCATGTGGAAGAAATATGGCTTAGCCTTTACAATGCTTACCAGGTTTGTACCTCTTGGCACTATGGCAGAGAGGTCTCCAGAACACTTGCCAGTCCCATGTTTAGGATCCTGATCTAAGATCAGTACTGAGCATGCTGACTAGTGTTTTGTGCTGCTTTCCTTGGGCTTTCTATGTCTGTTATCAGCTTTGCAGCTGCCTGGCAAGCTGTTGGCGCAGGAACACTCCTTGATCTGTAGGAGGTCATAACTCAGCATGGGGAGTTCTGGGAATGACTGGGATTTAAGGCATAGTTATCTAATGAGGATGGCAAGGGAAAGGTTGTTATTTTTAATCCTGATAATGAAAAATCAGCAAAGCTCTTTGGGAACTTTGCATGAAGTGTTATAATGGGCAATGTTAAGTTCCTTTTGAGGAGAGTAGCTAAAAAACCTTGGCTGGGCAGTCCAGTCAGGTGATGTCGAGTGGATGTTCCGGGGCTGTTCGTGTGTGTAGAGAGATTCACCACTAGCTAGTGTTAAGTAGAATCCTTTAAGTACTATTAGCTATTAATTCTGTGCCTGCACTTGATTTCTTTCCTGAAAAGTAGCATCCATTTATATATTGGGAAAACAACTCATCCTATCATCATCTAGCAGATAATAGAAAAGGGTATCTTGTGTGATGCAGCTCTTAAACAAACTGTGGGGGTAGGGCATGCGTTCCTACACAGCTCAGATAACCTTTCCCGGTACTGTATGTAGAGAATGTATGGTTGACTGTCTGACACATTCACATCTCCATCACAGCTAAATAATCCCTCAGTAATAGGAATAATCAGGCTTGGACATCAGTCAGCATTCTCAAGCCTTGCCTTTCCTCAGTGCCTGCTTTTTCATTAGCTCTTTTCATTATTATTTTTTTTTCTTTGATAGGTAATACTTGTATGGGTGTTATGTGTTAATAGATTGTATGAGCATTATACTGATGAAAAATGTGAGTTAGACCCAGAAGACCACAGGATTGATATCAAGTAAGCGAGAATAATAGAGTAATGCTGGTCTAGGAAAGTTGGAGAAGTGGTATTTCTTGTTGCACAGGAAAGTGGTTGTCTTGTGCTCTGTTACATCTTGGCAATTTTTTTTATCCAGAGTGATGTTTTTGTTTTATCTGGATGAATAAATAGTGAAAAGCAACAGTTTCCATAGGTATTTTCTGCAGATGTCATTAAGGGATTTGAGGATTTCTCAGGCCATGTTAACCATTCTGGGCCTGATTCTTCAGTCCAGGCTATGCACAGAGTTCTGGACAAGCTCTGTGCTCATACATGAAATTACGTGACTGAAACCTGACTGCAATAGGGAAAAAAAAAAGTGGACTCCCAACACAGCTTTTAAGAGGCATGAGCAGCAAGAATAGATGTGCCTGGGCTTTTGTGTTCTGAAGTAGAGCAAGAGGCTCAGCACAATGAGAGCTTGTCCCACAAAGGAACCATCCCATGGCTTCCTGATCCTGAAGGAGAACAAGCATTGGAACACTAAAATTATGGCTTTTAAGATATTTTGAAGTGTAGATTTGATGGTGGTATTGTGCTATGCCTTTCCTTCTTGGAAGTCCCTCTTATGGAAGAAAATTTGTAGCTTTCTTCGTTCTGTTCTTTGTTTTTATTAAACTATGTTAACATTTTTTCCTTGTTAATGTGCCTCCTTTGTTCCAGTTTCAACTGCCTTTCCTCTGAGGTGCTCTGATTTTATGTGGATATGTTAATCAGACCAGTTGTTCTCAATTTGGGTTTTTGAGGCTTGCATTTCTTTCAGTCTTGAAGGACTTCCTTTGCCTGCCATCCTGTCTGTTGTTTATATTATTTGATATGATAGTCTGTGTGTAAAACAAATATCTCTAAAAATATATGGCTTAGAGCTTTTTGTAAACTTAGACTGTTTGGTTAGCTTTACCTTGAAGAATTTCTACAAAGTCAGGAAGTACAGTGCTTGAATATGTGCTTAGACTGGATAAACAACAATCTGCAATGATGCAATCCATAACCCAAAAAAGCCCGGTAAGTAAACATATGAGGCCAAAGCCGGTGAAGCTTTGAGCTGGAGTTCTTACATAGTGCAGTCTTGTACAAGTTGAGGATGTCTTGCCAGGTCCTATCTTTTCTTGTGATTTTTTTTTTAATATAAAAGTGGGCTCCTGGGTGATGAAATTGGCAATCTTTTGCACTATTCTGCTATTAATTCCTTTTTTGATGTTTGACTTAGTATCTGTCTGCCTGACTGACACCTTTTGCCTTTTTCATATAAATCACTGCACCAATCTGGTTAATGAGAAGATTAAACCATTTCTTGCATGTTATATTTCACTCACTTTTTAACTGTCTAAGCAACGTGAAAGTTGTGATGTATTTAGTGACTTCACAAAGAATTAAATTGCATGTGCAGTCTCTAAGAAATGAGCAAGTAGGCTTCTACCAAAAATAGCCAACTTTAGTAACCAAATAATTTATGGAAAATCATATTACATTAGAACATTTTTAATTTTCAATTCCAGAAATTAAATATAACTTGTGTAACATTCTAAGCATTAATTTTATCTTGCCAGTGCAGGAAATGACGTTTATTTACATATTTTAATTTGAAAGTGAGAAATCCATTTTCAATTGGGACATTTTCATCTAAATAAATGTTCTCTGTTACAGAGAGAATTGGCAAGTAAATGAGGACGAGGGAGCAGCATTCCAATATACAAATTTAGTATATTCAAATGCTGTGCAATCATTTAATCCATTCTCTTCCCCAATGAATTAAATATCGGAAATATTCAAGGAGTAGAAAAAATAAAGACAAATACAATTATACATACACTAGGGGAGTGAAGCTGAGAAATGTGAGGTTATCTGTATTTTTCTCTACAGTGCAGTACCTGTAGTTGTTAACAAATTTAAAATAAAAAATAAATAATGAGTGTTTGGGTTTCTTGAATCTGGTTGTATCCCAGGATTGCCACTTAGTCAGTTCAGTGATGGAATATCTCTGTGTCCAAAAGCGTTCAGCGATCTGATGATGGTTCTTATTGGAGATTCCATATCCCTTACGGCACTGCAGCATAATATGTTTTATTGGTAGATATTACTATATAATTGATTATGTGTTGTGTTTCTGAGTTTTCTAATTGCTAAGTTCTTAACATTCATTGAGTTTTTTGTAATGTGTAGTGGCAACAAAACTTTAAAAGGAAGCTTTTTCTTCTGAATCTCATTTGATATCAAGAAAGTAGATTGTCAATTTACATTATCATCTGTATTTTGTGATTCAGGCAGCTATTGAATCTCTGGAACTTCAAGAAGAAACAAAAGAGGAATCTGATGAAGAGGAAGATGATGACGAAGAGTCTGGACGATTACGTTTCAAAACTGAACGGAAAGAAGGAACGATAATTAGACTCTCAGATGTGACAAGAGAAAGGAGAAACATTCCAGAAACTTTGGGTGAGATTCTGTGGCAATGGACCATTTTGAAGAGCTATAATAAAAGAAACTTAAGAGGTTTTATATAGTACTTTTGACGACTACTTTGATGGTGAAAGATAAAATAGCCTTCTTCTAACTTAGACTGGCCTCTTTCCAGGTTGTCCAAGCTCATTTATAGTACATGTTGTGTCCATCGCCCTGGTGGTAATGTTTAAACTTACAGCATTTTGAACATGAGCACAGTGTTACTTCTTTGACATTTTTGTAGTGTCTTCAAAAGCCTTTCTGTTCTCAAGTGGCAGCTGCCTCATCTTTGTTTTACTGCTTATTGTCATGGAATACGTCTTAAGGAATTCCTTGAGGAAGATCTTCACTTTATAACACAGACTTTATTACCTGCATTCTGCTGTTAAATAGCTGTATGCTTGCTTTTTTCCCTTCTCAAGGATATGTTATGAACCTATTGCGTTCGCATTGCTGGATTGGCCTAGAGAAATTATAACTTGTTGATCTCCAAATGTATTTTGGGTGCTAGGAAAATACGGAACCCCCCTCTTTTCAGATTTATGAATTTATCACTGTTCAGAAGAAGCAGTAGATAAGCAACTTTCATGTAGCTGCCCTGTTTCAGTCTGTTAATAGAATTAAATTGTCTTATGTTTTTTGAGGCTTTCTGAGACCTCGTGTGCTGTAAGAGAGACATCATAAAAAAGGGTCTAGCTGGTGAGAAGACAACCTGTACTACAACTTAAATATTTGAAGACGAGTGCTTAGAATTAGACTCGCTTCTGTGGGTAAGTTAGGATGTAGCCCTGACTTAAGAGGAGAAGGCGATGCAAATGCAGGTGAATCTATAAACAGCTTGTTTAACCTGGTTTTTGGACAAAGTACAATCTTGCTGTTCTCTTCATACTAGTTTTGTGTGTTAATTTGTTGGTGAAGAGACCAAATGACTGATCACATGGTAGGAAGTTTTCCTAAAGAAATACTTTTTCCTTCCTTGTGAGATTGTACAGCAACTCTTCAGACACTGCTGGTTTAAAAATGAAACTTCGTTGTAGAGCCTCATCTCCTTACTTTAAAATCTGAACATAGTTGAGAAAACACAGAGAAATTAACATTTCAGTTGAAGTTACAAACGTAATTTCCATCCTGTCACATTTTGGTGACCTTTTGTGACAGCTTGTCTCTATTGGAGGAGTGCATTCTTCCTTGCTGATTAAAGATGTCATTTGAAACCATTTTATTACTAGGGATATTGAAATTAATCTTGACACTTAGAGACACTAGAAAAATAATTGCTGATTCACTGCATTAACTGCGTGCATGTGAGAGAACTGTACAGTCAAGATCAGAGTTGGTGTGTGCTGGTCAAACCATGTAAAAATAGAGTATTCTCTTAAATGTAACTGGAATCTCTCCTAAATATTTTCTTATCCAAGGTAAAGTAAGTAATTGTTTTGAAGAGTTTGAACGGAGAGATTGTAGAATGTCTAGGCCATTGATTTCTAGAGATGTTGAATCTTTATCATCTTTGGTAAGGAGTATGTAACATTTAGTGCATTTGACTGAACTCTTCATTGAGTTGGAACTGTCATTTTGCTGTGAATCTGCTTACCCATGAAGGAAAAAAAAGCTTTAATGTCGCAAAACTAAAATGTTAAAAACAAAAATAACAAACAAAACCCTGCCCTTCTGCAGACTTCCTTGCAAACTGGTAACAATTGTTGTACTGTGTGGGGAATTATTTCTTCTGTGTTCTGATTAGTTTGTGTTCACTGTGCTAACGTACGGCTGAGATTTCAGGCAAGGAAGGAGGATTGAAATGAGAGCTCTGTTTTTCCCAGTTTTTTTCTGCCTGCTTTTTCCACCTCTGACAGCAACTGTGGATAAAGTGATTGTTCTGGTTGCGTCTGATGCTTTTGATTGCATTGTTCAAGAGAATAGTTATCTAAATTTTCCTTAGTAAACCATAATGTGTGCGCATACTGTAAAAAGGCTTGAGGGTCTGTGATTCCTTGCCCCTTTTCTAGGCATGGTATGAGATTTTTCGTGAAGAAACCTGATTGTCTTGGGCTCTGCTGATCTCCTGAGGCAGGTACTAGGGCAGAGGTGACATTTCATAAGAATATCTGGTGTGACTATAAATGAAGAAAAACTTGTCTCGTTGCCAGTGTGCAGAAATGGCATAGGAAATGTTATGGCAGGTACTGAGACTTTAGGCAGACTGTCATTTTGCTGTATTCTTGGACAGTCAACAAGTTCTAAACTTTTCTCTTAAGAATCAGAGAGCCCCTGTTTTCTGTAGGTGTTGAATACCTCTGAAAATTGGGGCATGCGAAATGGCAGCCTTTGCAGCTCCATTGTACAGGTGGTACCTGTAGCTCAGTAAGAACAGCTGAGTCGGTGGGAATATGCTGTTCTCAGTCTTTCATGCCCTTCTGTGAATGCTCAATTTTAAAGACTAACTGAGATTACTTATAAAGATGTTTAAGATGGTGGGTTAAGTAGTTTTGGCTATTACACTTGCAAGAAATATTAGCATCGTATTAGTGTCTTCAGCTGACTTAAGAGTGCTGTCAGATGTAGTGTTTTTATTCTCATCTTCATATTTTGCGGTATTAGCAAGTAGCTGTTTTATCCTGGAAACAGGTCTCTGTGCCTGGCCTCCTCTAAGAGGAGAATTTTTAAAAATGGAAAAATGGAAATCTTGCACTAATTACTATTCATGTGAATTCAAAAGACGTTTGGTTTTGTTTTTTCCTTTTGGTCAGGAGTGCATTTCTTGTAGAATCAGAGAATCATAGAATGGCCTGGGTTGAAAAGGACCTCAAAATCATCTAATTTCACCCCCCTGCCATGGGCAGGGCTGCCAACCACTAGACCAGGCTGCCCAAAGTCATATCCAGCCTGGAAGACTGGGTGTAGACTAGTTTAATTTTCCACTGTTAAATGTAAAAGTGAAGGATCTCACTGGCACATGGTGGAATGCTCAGCTGCCTGCTTGGGTTGAAGTTTTTCCCCTTTAAATAATGGATACCTTAAGAGTGGCATTGCTGGAGGTGTCACGGTGTTTGGTGATTCTGTTGTAGACTTTCTCTACTTTTCCAAGTAATTTGATTGCCTGGCCCTGTTACAGCATAATTTTCTTAATTTTATCAGTGTTGTTTCGATTTTCAGCAAAGTTTGGCAGTCTTCATGGAGTACTATCTGTTCTCCGGTGTTTGCCTGTGATGTGGGTTGGGTGGGTGTTATCAGTGGCTGTGTATCAGACTTGAGCTGAGCACACAATTTGAAGTGTGCTCTAAGTGGAACTTGTGAAGTACTGCTGGTTCTTCAACCACATCAAATATGTATAAGTAGTTTCACAAAGCAAAAATGTACCTCACTGCCAACAATGTCCTTCTTTGGAATATGCCAATGTGCAAAATGTTCTTTGGGTTGAATCTGTTTTTATGGAAGACTCAACGTATCCTTGACAGTAAAGATTGCTTAGGCTTTCATTGTGTTGCCTGGCATTTCTGCAGATCAGTGAGAGGAAAAACAAACCTTTTTGTTCGTGTTTGTTTCAGTCACCTGCCAGTTTTTTGTCTGTGCAACAGACACAAGTGTATGTGCTTTTTTCCTGTTGAAGGTGTCATTAAAGAAATGTTAACGTGCCACTTGGAAGAGATCAAAGTGCCTGCAAATTCTGTTAGTTTCAGGGGTGTTTCTATGCTTCTAGCATTGGTTTTTTCCTGGTATTTTCTGTGCTTTCATCTTGAGGTTAATTTTTTTTTCCTCATCTCTCTCTTTTTAACAGAACTTTCTGCAGAAGCCAAAGCAGCATTACTTGAATTTGAAGAAAGGGAAAGGCAGCTTAAACAGGGGCGGTACGGCTCAAGGAGAGGAGGGCGAAGAGGAGGCTCAATTATGTGCCATGGAATGGGAGAACAAAGGAGAGACAATGATAGGGGAAGAATGAAGGATCACAGACCTGCACTGCTGCCAAACACACCATCAACAATGGTACCTTTTAATCCTTAGTATTCTTTGGACATGCTTTCAGGAAATGATGGAGAGAAGGTGCTCTAAATTGCATGTCTCTATGAAGGTGGAATATATATTCCAATATACACTTTTTATTCCTTTGGTGTACTGTTAGGTCAAATGAGCTTTAAGTAATGTGGTGGTTGTAAAAGCATGGGGTTAGTCCTGTTACCAGCCTTGAGGAATCTCAGTGCTTGCAGATGAAAACCAAATTTTGACTAAAATGCAAACAGGCAAGGCACTAGAGATCCTGAAGAGATCCTCCTTGAACATGGAGGAGTAAGATAATTCCTCTGAGATAGGTGCAATATGGGGACATGTTCAGTCCTGTGCTACAAATAGTAACTTAGTAAAAATAAATATAAAATAACTCAGGGTTTTTGTGAAACTATTTTTTTGGTCATACTTTTGAGTTTATAAAAATTGATTTGCATTTCCACCATCCTACTGTGGAGTCAAATGGAAACAAAAAAATCACACCTAGATAAATTAATTCCTTAGGATTTCAATTGAAATTTAACTTTGTTACTGTTATTTTTCTGCTTGTACTTTTTATCACAAACTAGAAGATGTTACTTTTTCCATCCAGAAAAGCAATGTGTAGGATCGAGGGGTATCCCAGACTTACTTTAACTGTGTTATGGTGTACTGGAAGCTGAATTGTAGAACAAACTCAGTGTATGCCTTTGCAGGATGAGGTCATTTGTATTAAACAATGAGAATTTTTTCCAACAGCAGTAACTGTAGGTACTGTTCAGTAGCAGGACTTGGTGGATGGCTCAGAGGTTGAAAGCCCTGCCAGAGGAATGTTTTGCATTTTTAAAACCGTGAAGATGGAATCATTTTGTCTGTACTGCTGCAGTCTTTGCTACTTATTCTGATCTTAAATGTTGTAAACATTTCTGTGCTAGTCATAATATCTTCTGCATTCTTTGTATCTGCCTTGACATACATGACTGCTGGAAGAAACAGATGTGACATATCTTTGTTACTATAGGGTTGTGTGCTTGACTCGTCTTGCATTGAGATTTTAAAGCTCTGGTTTAGAGCTGACCTGTAGTATCAGTGCGTTCAGAAGCAGAAGAATGAGTGTCTCTGAAGGAGAAACTTGTTTTTTGTTATTAAAAAAAAAAAAAAATTGGCTATTCATGTTTGAGAGTACTGAACAAGAGACTTGTTTTTGTTTTGAAAGAAAGGTATCTTTGAAACAGATGAATGTGTTTTTCTTTCAAACAGTATGAGTAGATAGGCTGCACTGATACCTCAAGAGTCTAGCTTAATTTATATTTTGAGTTTTCTTCCAGCTGTTAGTTCTGTCTTCTCAGGCTCTCTTATGCAAAAGTTAGTATATCTCCTTTGTTACTGGAACTCATCACATATGTCTTAATGCAGCTGATGGCAGTTTCCAGTGACATATGCAAACCCTAACCTATGAAATTAGCAAGTTTCACTGTTCAAAAAAAAACCAAACAAACAGAAAAACAACAACAACCATGGACAAATGAATGCATTCTTGTAACGTTCTCTGTGTGTGTACATCCTGGGCAGCACTGCTGTTCACTTCTGAATGTTTTCTTGCTTTTTGCTGTTTTCTTCTTTGTGCTGATGTCTCTACCTTTGCTTTCCTGTGCTAATGGTTCATTAGAGTTGCATTTGATTTGATGATATGGGAAAGAAATTTTTCCATTCATATTTGGCCTTAGTTGTGTTCTCCAGACGTGTCTTAATTTTGTGCTGGTTTATGTCAGGTTGTTTGAACTTTAAAGCCTATTGACTTTATTCTTTTGTCTGACTTTAGACTCATTCACAGAGGTTAATTCCAACACACCAGCAACCTGTTAGGAGTCTGTTCCAGCACCAGCAGCAGCAGCAACAACAACAGCAGCAACAGCAGCAACAACAGCAGCAGCAGCAACAGTTACAATCTCTGCTTCCTTTACAGCATCAGCATCATTCTTCTCCTCCTCCAGGGCTACATATGCCCCCTCAGATAGAAACGCCTAGAATAATGATGACTCCGCCGCCAGTGACACCTCAGCAACCGAAGAACATACACATAAATCCACATTTCAAGGGAACAGTAGTGACACCTGTACAAGGTGAGCTTTCTGAACACATGCATTAGTATGTAACTCATTGTTCTTTGCTAGGGCTGCAACCATATATGTTTACTGCTTCATGTAAATATGCTTCAAGCTGATTTTTTTTTCCTTAAATATTTTGTAAGATTAAGTAAGGTGATGTGAAAAAGGAAATCATACAAAAGAAGGAAGATCCAGTGATGCATGTCTGCTGTTATACTGTGGCCAGCAGAGATTAGTAAATCCATTTCCATTTCTTTATCACCTTTGCTTTTCCAAAGCCTTCAAAGAGCAATAAAACTGTAAAGAGAATGTGTTCTAAAAGTAGCAGATGTTGCTTTTCAATACCAGGTAAGTACTGCAGTTCAGAATTCCCTACATCATTCTAGGTTCAACCAAGGATTCACAGAATGACCACCCACCTATTTTAGTGAGAATACATAGAATCATAGAATGGCTTGGTTTGGAAGGGACCCCAAGGATCACCAAGTTCTAGCCCCATTGCTATAGGCAGGGGCACCAACCTCCAGATCTGGCACTAGACCAGACTGCCCAGGGCCCCATCCAGCCTGGTCTTGAACACCTCCAGAGACAGAGCATACACAATCTCTCTAGGCATCCTTTTCCAGCACCTCACCACTCTTGCTAAAGAACTTCCCCCTGACATCCAATCTAAACCTTCCATGCTTGAGCTTAAAACCATTCCCCTTTATTCTATCACTATCTACCCAAGTAAAAAGTTGATTCTCCTCCTTTTTACAATCCCCTTTTAAATATGGGAAGACTGCAGTGAGGCCTCCTTGTAGCCTCCTCTTCTCCAGGCTGAACAAGCCCAGCTCCCTCAAGCTGTCTTTGTAAAATAATTACATGAAGGTAGTCTTTGAACTATAATTATATAATTGCTGTGTGAAAGGTACAAGCTATGGTTCTCATATAACAATATGTATGCATTCAATTTTCACTCAGTGCTGCATTTGTGATTATTTGATTGATAGTGTGGAAGTATCCTAGAAGCACACTTTTTCTGCAACTTAGCACAAGCACCCTTTGGGCTACACCTTTTAGGGCAGCTCTCAACAAGCAGAGCTGTTAGTAGTGCTATTTATTTGGAAAGCATTATCCTCAAGAGGGTAAAGAAAAAAAAAAACCTATTTATCTCTGATTTGTGACTGAGTCTAGACAAAACAAACCAAACAAGATCTACGTGGGTGTGTTTACCATTAGGTTTTCTGTTTCTGGTGGTTTTTTTTTCTTCTTCACTTCAGCAGAACTCCAGCCTTAGCTGGAGTGAGTTGAAGCACTCCCGAAGAATCCCATTTTTTGGCTTATTTCTTTGTTCCAAAAGCAAATCTTCTATTTCAGTTCAGAAAACAAAAACACCAACCAGCAGTTGCTTTTTGTCAAGCCAGTTTTTGTCAAACAAATTTCTAGTATTTTTTTGGTCTTTGAAGCTTCATAAATGATTAAGAAAGGCTCAGTCTGTCAAAACCATTAAGTGAGTGTCTATTGCAGATACTGTTTGTTAGCATTCAGTTGTACCTTTTGTGGCATTTGAATCCCATGTCTTGCAGTTGATTGCTTGTCATCATTTTTTCTTTTGTGTCCTATTCTGTAAATTAATTTTGAGTTGTTTGAAGAAATTTTTGTCTGAGTGCATGTCCAAATTTGAGGATGATCAATTCACAAATACCAGAGAATTGCATAGTACTAGTAGATGTACTGTGAAATACTGATTCAACCTTTGATTTTGGTACTGAGTATTTTTTTTTCACTTAATGTTTATATCACAAATAACTATTTCAAGGATACTGTAGTGCTGCCAAAATTGACAGGCGCTACTAATGAGCAGCTTGTGGCAGCTCAGTGAGTTTTTGTGCCATTTACCTTTTTGAAAACTGCTTGGTGTCTTGGGAAAAACTACATTATTATTCTCATAAATCATCAGTATGGGAATGGCTTCTTCATCTTTATAGATAAAGTCTTGAAATTTACAGCCAAAGACAAAAGAATCTTCTTAAAATAGCATCTAACAACATAACACTGTGTTTGAAACGTAACTTTCAAACCTTTTGAACCTGTGGAAAATTTAATGTAGGGAAAATAAATCCTTATTTGAGAATTCTTTGCTGCTTCAGCAAGTGACTGGGTACTGAAAGGGCACTGAGTTTGAACAATCTTTCAGGAGTATTAAATTCCTTTGTTTAAAGGAACTGATATATCTATATGCTCCGGCCAGAGGCAGGATACCAAAATAGACCCGAGTGCCCTGTACAGATGACACTTGTTTGCATTTACCACCTTCTGTGATTTTTTTTTTTTTCTCAGTGCTGCTCTGACCTGAGCTACTTTAGTTCCAGGTCTGTCAAGAGCATGCTGTCAGTTTTTTTTCAAGTGGTGATGATTGTATGAAATAGGCAGATCTTCACTAGAAGCCAAGATGAAAACGTTTGACTAATCCTCTCCTGGAACCTGATGCAAAGTTTGCACCTAGTCCTTCAGAGCTGAAGGACCCACATGCTTAGTATGTCCTGTCATGAACCAGTAAACCACAAGTACTTGAAAGTGAATGGAAGCCAGATGTGAACATGCACTAAAAACAGGTGCTAATGTACTAGCTCCTGTGCTGGTATTACTGAGGAGAAATGAATTATTGAGGCATTTTAGCTAAACGTATTGCAGAATGCAGCTAGTTCAATGTTATAAAGTTGTCTACAACATCAATATTTAACCCTGTGTGGGAAAAAAACCTTACTCATAGTTTTTAGTAAGTGAGCAAATACATCCAGTAGTTTGATTGAAACGTTTTATGTTAACTCTGTATGTATTTTGTCTAACACTGATGTATATTTACTTTTAATGATTTATACAATCCAAAGGAAGGTAGGAGGGGGCACCTGCAATGAAAAAAGGAAAATCTTATCACTATACTTTGTGCTATGGGTTCCAACAGAGATTCAGTCTCCAAGGTGATCTCACAGTGGTTACTTTTTTGTGTTATGCCGTAATTTTGAGTGGTTGTCTTGGGTCATAATTTTTGGGATCAGTTTATTGAAATAGTATGATATGGTCTGTGTTAGACTCCCTGAAATCCTAGTTCTGGAGAAGTTATTTTTCAAGAAGATGGTCTCCTAATTCTTGATGTCTCTTTATGAAGCAGAAGTCTCTTCTGATATCACAAGTTCTGTGATTACACAAACAGATTTTACTTGCATTCACCATTGTGGTTGGAAAACCAGATGAAGTAGTTTTTGCTTACTGTTAATTGCTGCTGCCTGCCTGCCTCATTTACCTTCCCACGAACAGTGATTCATGCCAGATAGATTTTTCTGATGCCTGTGTTTGCTGTGGGAGTAGGTGGTGACACTGCGATATATGTAGGAAACGAGGGGCATTAAGTGGAGAAGGTGAATTAATCATGTGTCCTTCTATTTGAAACATGGATTTATTGTTCAGAGTCTGTGTCAGCTTTGTCTGCGAGACATCTTTGGCTGAATACTTATTCTGTTTTTTTCTTCCCTGAAACAAGAAACAATCTAATTCTGGAAAATGCAGAATTAAGTTATGTAAATGAACTAGGAGAATTCTAATTGCCCTGTTGCATGTTGCGGGAGAGGGAATGATTGCTTGAATTTAATTGTAGGAACTGTGACATGTGAGGGTAAATGTAGCAGATTTTAATCATGGCTTCTTATTGCTACCACTTTTGGAAATAACAGCAACAACTGTTAGGTGAAACAAATGGTGTTAAAAGGTGCTTCTTGTTTCAGTGCCCTTGCTGCCAGTTCCAGCCCAGCCAAGACCTGCTGTAGGACCCCAGAGATTTCCTGTGAGTAGCAGCTGTTTCTTCTTCTTTGATATGGATAAGCATACATTTGCAAAGAAATATTAATATAGCAAATAAAGGCTGTTCTAGTGAAATATAATTTTAAGGATTTGTAAATATTGACAATACACTCTGCAGTTGAAAATGTTTGTTAAAAGCTTAAGGTCAATGGATTTTTGAGAGTAGAATTAATTCTGTTTAACTGTAAAATTATTGAACCAATCTCTCCAGTGGGAGAGCCATGAATGCATCTTATCTTAAGGAATACGGGCTTTATTTTATTACTTGAGTCTTTCTGTATAAATAGAATTCTGACTTTATTTGATATAATAAAAAGCTGTTTGAAAAACATCTGAAAGCTTAACAAGCTGTATAATTTTTTTTATTTTAAAAATCAGGAAAATTGCATTTTATCATTACTTCAGACATTTAAACGCCTTCATATTTTTATATTGAAAAAGAGAATGGCCTTGAGTTCCTGCATGATTCTACCTTCCAAAACAAACATGACACCTAACTACTTCATGATGATAATTCTACTTTTTTTTTATGGATGGAGAAAAATGCCTTTCTAGGTCTTTTTTAATTGATATTTCACAGTTTTGTTGTCCTGAAGTTTTAATTGAAGTGGTTTGTAGAGTATCAAAATAAGAAAAAAAAATATAGCACAGTATTGCCTTAAATATGTTTAGGTTATGACATGCACATTGTTTCCTAAACACACACAAAAAATTATTCTTTGTTAATGTTTGTGGTGTGGTATCACACAGTGAATTACTTGCACAGAGATGAGATGTATTTGAAAAAAGCAGATTTTGGAAACCTGCTGTGACTTTTGATTGCTGTGTGCATACTTGGTTGCTTTTGATGGAGAGTATTTTTTAGGCACGCAGGTGAGGAGCTGTGATGTCCATATTTCGTAGAGTGGCTGAGTTTTCAAATTACCACATTTCCTCTATAAAGCTTATGTAGTAAAACTGCAGTTTCATCAACTTAATCCATTACATAATTTCAGTATCAATGTTTTAACTGGAGGTAGCTTTCTGTTCAGAAGTATTGTGGTTTTAAGAGGAAGTTCTCTTCAGCAGCCTTTAGTATTAAGCAGAAACCTTATTAACATTTTAAAAGTATCTTGCCTGTGGTTTCATTTGACATTAACTTGCTTGTGTCAATAAACACAATTGAGTATTAAAAAGAAATTAAAGGACAAGGAATATCTGTAAAGGCATTGTAATTGACATCTTTGAAGTATGTTTACATCACTGTAGAAAAATTGGAAATTAATTTTTTTTAAATTGACTGTGAAATTAGATTTTAATTCTGTTTACTTTTGTTTTTGCAAGTTGACAAGTGCACCAACATAGCTAATCTTGTATGCACCCATTTTTTAAATGGAATAAAGTGAACATTTTTAGTAGGACTGTTGTTCCTTTTGCCTGAAGGAAAATACTGACTGTCTACTTGCTGCCTTTTTATGTAAGCATTGTACCAGCAAAGAGTCGATGTAATTTGCTCTTATTAGGAAAAAGAAGGCTTTAACTCTAGGATCCAGTACTGTGATTTGAATGCCCTGAGTGTTTTTTCCCCTTCAGCTAGTAACTTGCTCTTTGGCCTTAGAAAGGTGCTTAATCTCTCCATGACTCAATGATTTATAAAATGGGTATAATATGTTCTTCTCTTATGAAGTACTTTATAAATTTTGCATAGGTGATCAGTTAGGCTTAGGAACTAAGTGTCACTGCGTGCGTATGATGTTTGTTTTGTTAAATGTAGTACGATTGTTCTTGAGCTGAGCACAAATTTACTTTGACTTGAATGTTTTTTTTCTTGCAGAACTACCTTTCCTTGCGTTGTTACATGTCAAATGCTGCTGCGTTGTTATAATACGCTTGTTTATGTGTAGATGTTGACTCATAGCAGTATAGCAATGGTTAGACAACTTTGCTGACAAGCCATTTGAAAAAGATCAAAGTAGTATTCCAGACTGCAGTGTATTCACGTTTTTCTCATTATAAAAGGAGTCTCTGGATATGTAATCACTTGGATTGACTCTTGCTTTGGGATCACCTGATCTTAAGATAGTAGTCAAGCAGTCTGCTGGTTGCTTTGTTTCTAAAAACTCTGGAGTTAAAAATATTTTTGGTCTGTTTTCCCCTATGACTTTGAACTGAATGTTTTGTTTGATTGAATGTGGCGGAGGTGAAAATGTAGGGGAGAGACCTACAACTGTCTGGGGCCTTATCTGAAAGAAAGATGGTTTCTGATAGTTTCTCTGAGTTCCTGTCTCATCTAGCAGAGACTTGGGAAGTCTCGCACAGAGAGTGCTTGTGTGCTCCAGTTTGTGAGAGCAGCTTCAATCAGAGCAATTGCTACTCAATTATAAGTCATAAATCCATTGGAAACCAGGTGTTACTAATTTAGGGCTAATGAAGTGACTTGTAACCATGTAATGGTTAATTCTCAAAACCTTTTGCAGACGAGTGTAATTAAAGAGTTGAACGAAGTTGTAACGAACATGTTAGCATATTGGTTTCAGTTCTAAACTGTAAGAAATAATGTAGTACTAAATTGGGTAATGTTGATCAGAACTGAATCTTCTTGGATGTGGGACAGATTAAATTCACTGAACAGCCCTCAACCTAAATTTTAATATTTCAGGGTAAAGCATATTGTTGAATTATTTCTTACCTAAAACATTTAACCCCTTGTGTTTAGAGAGGAAGTACTAAAAATGACATGATGGATTTAATCCAGCTGTGTTTTGAACTTACTTGAGCATTTAGAGTAATTTTGAATCAAATAAGGAAGTTGTCCATTTCTTATCTTGTAACGATTCAAGGTGACTTAGTCTTAAAATCTGAGAGCTGCAGTTTACTAAGTAGGACTGAATAAATAGTGGCTCTGAGGCACATTAGTAGCTGAGGAATGTGGTAAAGTTGTGCTGACTTGGAAGTTAAAGCTTTGAGTTCTGCAGAGGCTTCTATGCACATATGAACAAGCTGCCTTCAGGTGGCTGTATTTAGTAGTAATTCAGACTTCAGCTGTAGTTGATGTAATGTTTTTTCCAGGTATTAGAATTAACCTGGAATTGTGCAAGTGCCAATGGAGTGTGTTCTTTAAGCTGTTTAAAGAATAGATTAAGCTAACATCTTCAGCTGAGTCCTTTTGGTGGTGTTGCTTCAGATATCATCTGCCTTCTATTTAAAGCAGTAAAATGCCTTTCTCTGACTTACTGTCCCAGTGAGTGTTTCTCAAGTAATAATGTTTGGGGACTAATCTGTTTGAAAGAAAACTATGGAGGTTTTACTCATATACTGTTGCATGGATCTCATGAGTTTTTCACATTTTTCTGACCAAGTTAGTAGTTCTTATGGATGATCCAATCCAGGTATGACTTCATTATCCCTCATGTGTTACATTTGTGGTTTCTGTCTGATGGTGGTGGTTATCTAGGATAATTTCTTCTTCTGTTGCTGTCTGATGTATAGAAGAGTAAGATATAACAAAGTAAAAACAAACAAAAAAGAGTAAGAAATGGAAGAGGAGTTTCTAAACACTCTGTATGTAGGTTGCTGTTAACTGACCATTATAAAGGCCAGATCCTTACTTAGTATGAAACTAACAAAATCATTTGCTTACAAATGGCAGTTTTCAGGAGCTTAGATGACGGTCCAAATCTTTTTCATCTCATGTGCTTTCACCAGCACATTCTAGGTTTGAAATATTCCAAGACATTGGAATATTAGATATGCCTAATATCCTTCAAATATTACTTAATTGTATTTAACTTTACACCAAAAGGATTTTCACTTGTCATTTGTGAGCAGTTTTTCAAGGACATATAGATGTGGTCCAAGTGTCATCATGCCAATTTTGAGATAGAGTGTGACCGAGGGAGAATGTTTCCATTGACAAAATTCTTCAGATGGATACTGGGCGGGGATTGCTGGCATCCAAACTTGGGGCTGGATTAAGATGTTTGGTGTGAAGAGGGCCTTGCAGAGAACCTGCTTCACAGTGCTTGAGGCAGAAGAGAGAAATGGCGTCTTCAGTTTTGGGTCATTTCCTTTCTATCTCTGTTGCCATTTGTTATCTGAAACCACTGCAGAGAGAGCAGAGCCTGGGAACTGTGTGCCTTTTGCCAGGAGAATTTTCAGGGAAGCTGGATGAAACCCTATTCAGCTGCGGTTCTTAACCTCCTCACCCTAGCTATGGTGAGAGCTGGGCAGATAACCACCCCTCAGACCAATTCCCTTAAATTTGATCCATTTGAGTTTCAGAGCTGGAACTAGGAATAGTCTGAAGTGACATGAAGCAAAAAATGAAGCTGCACTGTTGTCTGCCTGGCTGACTTATGCCAGGAAGGCTTTGAGGTGCACAAAGCTTTTCTCCTTTGACAGGACACCTTTTAGTGCTCTGGGTGCCTTTCAAATAACTGTTGAATTCAAATCTAAAAGAAAAATTGAATTATACTATGTATAAATTATGTCTCATTCAATATAAAAACAAGACCTTAGTAGAGCAGCTATCCTCAGGCCCTAGTGAATATTCTACATTGTGTGTCTTTTTACTTCCCAGGAGAGTTTCTTCTGACATGATTTGCTATTGGAATTTGCGTTAGAATTTTATTTCAAAATAGTCCTCATCCCAAAAGAATACCTGAATGTTTTTTTTTGCTTGAACTGCAGGAAACTTAGTAAGCATTGTTTACATTTTCACTGAGTATTCAACTTCATCTCCAGTATGTCGTTGTTGTAAATGGCTGCTGGAAGAGAAAATTGGTTAGCTTTTTCTTTAGTCATTGCTGAAATCTTCAGTTTGACAAATTTTCAGCTTTGAAGTTGTTGTTTGAAATTCAGATACTTAGGAAATACTTCTTTGTTTTAATCTGTGAGAGATGCAATGCCCAGCTTTGCTGTCATTGGTCACTGTCCTTCATTTTTGCCATTTGCTTGTAGAGTTTATTTTAGCCAAAAAGTATTAACGCTATTTGGTTTATAAAAGGTATGTTAGAATATGATCTACTTTATATTTTGTAAATTAGCTCTTGAGCTGACTGGATCTGCCTGTAACACTGTTTTAGCCAACTTGGGTCAGTGTAATGGATTTCACAATGTACCTTGGCCTGTGAGTGTATCTTTGCATAAATGCCTCTTGTAGTCTGTGCAAGAAGAAATTTACAATGCTTTTGGAAACAGAACTCCTTGCAGTAGTGTTTCATGTTTGTTGTGGAAAACGTACATAGGAAGTTATTTTTTTTCCAAGATTTCTAATTTGGTCACGGATTATTACTCCTAAATAAGAGTTTTAGCAACTGTTGCAAAAGTCTTGCTTTGTATTGGCCAGTGTTCATGGTAAGGACAATTTTTAAATGGCTGTGCATCTGAGTACTGGCAGTCCTTTTAAACTGATATTCAGGAAGTAATGATTTGCAGTGAGTAATCAGTATGTGTTTACAACAGTATGCATGTTGGAGCTAAAACTGTTAATGGAAATAAAAAGCCACTTGTGAAAGCGATTCTCCTACTTTCTCACAATTACTCTGCTTTAGCTATGGCTTTAATACAATGACTAACAGTAAATGAAATTTTCAGTCTATTACTAGGTAGCAAGAGCAGATCACAGGTAGTGTAGAGAGCATTTTGTTTTCATTTAACAGGATACATGGTATCAGGTGGTGTTGATTGACATTTCTTGGATAGTGCTTTATACAGCATTTCATGCAAATCATGTTTGAATGAGACTGCTGCATCAAATTACATTTCTTTGAGATTTATAGCCCTTGCAGATGTGAGACAGAGCTTGTACAGCAGCTAGCAAAAAGCTTTCCTTTTGAACGCTTACTGTTTTCACAACTTGACTGCAAAGCTCTATAATTACAGCACTTAAGGTAGTGAAGGAATGATGAGCGCTTTCTCTTATCAGATCTATAAGTAGTAGCAAGCAGATGCAGCATGAGAACCCTCCAGCTGTCAAATATTGTCAGGCTGGCATAAAGGGAATGCAGTTTAAAATGCAGGTGACATAATACCCAACATCCTCCATTTGCTAGTGGGCTTCTGATTAATCACGATTACCATACATTATCATACCATCAAATTTAATCATATCAATGAATTCCCATCTGCAGGGGGAGCAGCAGCAGCTAAACATGATGGTAACAGCTATTAAATTTGAGAGAAATAGACGGTCTGTAAATGCAGTAACCCTTTAACTTGTCATGCTAGTTCCAGTGTGCACATGCTCTTTAGATATGAAAATCAAACAGAAAACTTGTGCACTTAAATTTTCATAGTTTTTGTCATTTAACTAATTGCAATGTAGGAATACCAAGGAAATCAGAGTTGTAGAATTCAACTTTTTTTTGTATTCATGACAGTAGATTTTCTACAGTTCAGCCTCAGCTTTAGTACCTGCTAAGTAGAGAATCACAGAGTAGTTGAGGCTGGAAGGCACCTGGATGTCTCCTTGTCAACCCCCCTGCTGCAGCAGGAGCACCTTCAGCTGCTTGTCCAGGGCCGAGTCCAGATGGCTTTTGAATATCTTAAAGCTGGAAACGACAAACTCTCTGGGCAGCTTGTGCCAGTGCTCGGTCACCTGCACGTTTGAAAAGTTTTAATTTATATATAAAATTAGGTAAATAATATTTTTAATTGTTTTGTATTTGTGTTTGCACTTATACAAATGTTTGCATGTACATACTTATATACATACAAATACATTGGTTTTGATTTATTTGTATGAATGAAGTTTGAACTTTTTAAGCCTTATAAGCAAAGCACACACAGACACATATTAAAGGCCTAGTTTCATAGCCATTAATTAGACATTATCAAAGACTTCTGCAGATATCATGAATTCTCTTACAAAGACATTCAATTACAACATACAGTTGACTTCTTACTCTACCATACAGTAAGACTAATCTAGTGCTTAAATACTGAATGTAGAGTTCAAATGCGTTATATAAATATGTTATAGCATAGTCCTAGATGATAGTATGGTTCTCTTAAGATATTTTCTACCAATTTCCATTTTGAGGTAAGCTCTGGTATATTTGTGTCATTGCAATTAAAAAAAAAAAAATCTTATCAATAAACTGCTATTTATTTACCTTCTGCTCTTTCAGTTCTTGCCATTTACTTTAGCATGTGAATGGAAAAAATGCTTCATTAATGATAAAATACAAAGATGTACTACTAATTTCAGGAGACCGAGTTAATTTAAAAGAGTAATACACCTTTACTGTGCCATGTGCAAGAAAAAAATATTTTCAGGCCTTCATCTCTAACATGTGAGCAGAACCTCCAAGCACATGAGTAGCTCTGGATGTATGAAGTCTTCTCATCAGAGTGTTTGCAATGTCAGAGCTGTAGATGTCTCCAATATGTAATTCCTATACAGAACTATAGATGAATAATCTTGTAGCTTAACATCTAAATAATCAGATCTGAAATGTCACAAATGGAAGTCTAAGTTTGCTGAAATTATGATATTTATTTTCTGTAAAGCTGTCTTTTTTTCTTTTTCTTTCTGTCCTTGGTGTGGGGTAATCTCAGCCCTTTTAGTTGAAAAGGGGTGGGGAAGCATCAGGTCAGATCTTTGAGATTCACACATTGTTTTGACATTAACTCTTAACTGCACTGTCAGGCTTGGAGTGTCATTTAGAAATTCTGAGTTTGATATCCATCATCCAACGTAATACTGGCCTCTTGAGTTTTGCTTCTAATCATTAGTGACATGCAGGTCACTAAAACACATGAGGTCAATAAACTCTAATAATGCTTGCATGTGATATTCCTTAGTCTCAGGGTAAGTTATTAATTTTATAGGTGTTTTATGCCAATAGTTGTGAAAGCAGAAGAGGTCCATAACCTGCCATGCTTCTTGGAGTTTATCCATTGCTATTAGATAAGCTAGCTTTCAGCTCAGAAATATGGAGGATGATTTTTATTGTCTCAAGGTGAAATAGTTATAAAAATGTCTTTTTCATGAGCTAATTCATCATTCTGGCACTAATGTTTGTTGCACTCTTCATTTTTTTCCCAAATTTGTTCTGTGATATTTCTGTTTTGTACCTTATTTTTAGAAGTTAGCACCGTAAAGAGTGGTTGGTTACGTGTTCTTCTACGCCCCTGGAGAGGACTACAAACTAAAGTGAAATTGAAGCTCTCAAATGAGTTACTTTTAAACTTATGTTTAAAAAAATCTCTTAACTTTGTGCTCTGATCTTAGAGCTTTGATTTTTCTCTACCCTCAAGCAGTGCAGCCTGCTACAACTTCATACTGTTTCTAGCACCTATGTCTCTTTGCTGTAGGCACTCTTCCTTCAGCCATACAAAAGGAATGGATGGGGAGTATGGTTCTTCTGCGCATCAGTGCTTTAGAATTTAAAGCCAGAGCTGTGTTTCTGTCAACAGTATCTTTCCTAAGCCTGCATTTCATTTTGGAGCATTTTCTGAGAAGAATTTGTGAGTGGGACCACTTGTCCAGCTGATTTTCATTTTGTGACTTCCATACCTCAGTGGTAGAGTAGGTGAGAGTCCAGGAAGCCTACCTACTGAGTGATCTATCCACTTGTTCTTTCTGGGGGTGTTCTACTATGTGGTGTCTTTATAAAAACACACTGAAATTCAGAGCATTTTTGCCTCCATTTGCAACATGAGCATGTCTGTGCTTGATGTGTTAGGGGAGGTGCACCAAAACTTTGTGGAAAGGAATTTACTCTTCATATACAGGGAATTTAATTCAGTTTCTGGAACTGTTTGGGTTGGTCACAGTATGCTAAAGAACGAGTTAACCATCCTTTTGCTTCTTTGTTGACCATGTCCTCTGGTTTCTTGATTGTGAGTTGGCCTAAGGAACAAGAGATTCATGTCATCCCTCCTTCCTTGTACTTGTTTCCCATGATAGTTGGATTCTATTTTGGAACCTTGTGCGTTGTGATTTTTCCATACAGATATTATATGAAAGTCTTGTTTTGAGATCACTTGTACTTCAGTGTCCCGGTGGACTTCCTTATCTCCTGGATCTGTGCAGTGTGAAAGAGAAGCTTGTTCAAGTTACGTGGCACATTTTAATATTAAAAATTAATTTGGGGTTGGTTTACAGAAGTAATCAACCCGTTCTTTCCCAAACTGAGTTTGCCTTTGTATTAGAATATGTGCTGTCCGTGTACAAGAACTAGCAGTTGTTTTATTCTTGAATTTCACTGAATCATTTATTTTCTGTATACTATGCTCTGTAAATCAAAATGCTATGAAACTTGCATGTAAAGAACCACGGTTTATATAATTATAGTGTGCATTTCTAATGGAAGAATTTTAAACTGTATTAAAGATGCATGGAGTGGGGTTTCTTACACGAGAGGATGAAAAGTCAGTTCCTTGCACTGGAAGGTAGGCATTTTAGGAAGGCTTTTCAAAAAGTCTAGTAGCTGCTGAAATAAGAGGATTAACATCTTGTGACAGATGGCTATAGTTTTAATTGTCATAGGTTATAGTGGTCATTATTCTTTGCATTTAAACCATATAAGAAGAATTAACTGAGTGGCCCTGCTTAACTGTCAATGGGCTTCTCTTAGCACTTTGCATTTTAAGTGAGATTAATAAATGAAAACATGTTGTAGAGGCAGGGTGTAATTTATTGAAAGATTCATGAAGTTTCAATGACATTGTTAAGGTATTTAATTAGTCTCATGGAAAAAAAAGTGGAGTGACCCTTTTAGAGAAGCTGATAAGTCATATAATAGCTGTTAGATCCTCTTTATTCCTTGCTTTATAAGATTAACTTTGTGCTAAGCAATTTATGCTAAGTTTTCCCTTTTATTGGTAACCAAAGTTATCTGTGCTTCATGAATAGATTATTAGAGATAACATCATGTAATTAACAAGAGATGCTGAAAAGTAAAAGTACAATTTGTGTAAGAATTGTATGAGAGAGAATGTTAATTTCTTAACTAGGAAGGATATTTAAAGGGATAAAAGGAAAGCAAAATAGTGCAGTTCTTTGGAAGGATTAAAGTAACCTTATCTCATGTTCTTTCAGAAGGTAGGATTGCTGCCTCAGTGTGAGAATCGTGTTCAGTGAGCTATTCACAACTCTAATGAATTGTAGACAAGTTTGCATTGCATTTTTTTTTCCAAAAGTGATTGATAACATGCGAGTTAATTGAATAATGGAAGTAAAAGAAGAAATTGTGTAACGTGCATGAAAAATTGTATAAAAAGTCAATTTGAAGTATTGTAAATCATAGCACGATGGGGAGAAAGTGTGGATAAACTTTCTTATTGTCAGGATAAACTTTACAAAATTGAGCATTTAAGACAATAAAATACCTGTCAGCAGTGCTTCAAAGTGTGATTATGTTCTTCTTTGAAGTATTTCTAGAATGTCTGTGATGGTGTCTTAGGAAATCCACACAGACCCCCATTTCCAGTGTAGTTTTCATTGAGATCTAAGTTCTTGCATTCACAAAAAAAGATGCTTCAAACTTTTTGAAGCAAAATGATGCTAGGCTAAACTAAATGGTAGAAATCAGCACTTGCGTTTCTTGAGAATCGAGGAAAAAGTCTGGCACAAAATTACTTTGGTAGCTTAAGAAAAATCTGCATGTTCAGTACACTGCTTTCATTGCTCAAGGATTGATGTATTTTTTTAGCTTACACAAAAGAGCGTATTACAGAAAGTATATACTAAATACTAAATTATCAGTATTAATGATGCTAAATCAAAAAATAGTAATAGTGAATAATCAATCTGATAACGATGAGAAAGAGGGAAACCTCTCCCAAAAAGCTGCAGTCTGTGCTCTTCTGATTCTTTCTCATGCAGATGCTCGGTAACTCAATCTTTGGAACCGCTGTCCGTATGAATTGGAGCCAGCCCTGTGGGGTCTTGCTGGGAAGGCACATAAATATTTTGTCCCTTCCCCCAGCGTCACAGTTGGCCCCAGTTTGGGACTGGAAGTTAAATTTTACAGCCTTGACTGACTGTATGAATTTGCAGTTCTCTCTTACATTTCAGCTGAACAATTTAACTTGAAAATAGGTGGTTTTGAACAGCATGGGGTTTATTAAGTAGTTTCCAAAAATGTATCATATGGTGAGGTAATAGTTAAAGTGATTTTTTTTTTTTGGTGGTAATAGTTAAAATGATTTTTGTGTAGGGAGGCTTAGTGTGTGTATTGAATAGTTGCTTGTTATTTGAAACTGTCCGCATAGCAAAACCATGAAAAATGGAGGTAACTACTGTGCATATAAAGATTTATTATGCATCTATGTTACAGTATGCTTACTTTATCAAAAATAGACCATTATGAAAACTGGCTTATGCACCTGCTCTTCATTAATTTTTGAAGTTAAATAACTGCGTGGTCTTTTCTACAAAATACCAGCGGTCACTTGGGGATTATTTGTAGCAAATACTTGCTGAATATAGAGTTTAGTGCTAATGGTAAAATAATCCTCTCTGAGAATTACAGTTTGACTGCTGTTAAGAAAGAAAAAAACACCAAAGCAACCTCAAACCTTAACCAGTAGAAAACTGCTACATCACTTTGTACAATTTTTAGGACAGAATAAGTAAATTTGTAGTATGAGTGTATTCCTGGAAATAGGCAAAAAGAAATATGGTGGTATTTGACAATAATAGATGAGTACCTCAAAACTTGGAAAAATATCCACCCTATTTTGCCTATTTTTTAAAATGTTTGTGCTTGGAAGTAATAACTCGGATTGAAACTGAGTTTCACATGTAGCGTGTGAAATTACTCCATCACATCATTAAATTACTGCTGGGAGCTTTCCTGAATGCTGAAAACAGAAGAAAAATCTCAGCAACATAAAATCTGAAAATACAGACTTCTCCCCAACTGTACCACAGTGATTTATGGGTAGGATTTTAATTCTCTTTTTAGGTGTACTACAAGAAAAGCTGGCTTAGAAAAAAGAAGTGGAGGTCAGGCATTTTTCACTGACGTTAGAAGGAAGCAAATCGAACTCATTTCTGTTTTTAGAAGCAAATATTGATAATTCATTTTTCTGCAAATAGCAAATGACTTTGCAATTAACTTTCTGTGATTGGCCTTTGGTTATCAGCCAAGAAATGTGATTAGTCATAATTTACTAGTTCTTTCAAATGCCTCATACAGATGTTAGAATCTGCAAGTGATCAAATAAGTGGGTATTCCTTAATGATACTCTGTTGTCTTTATAGCATGCTGCTTTACTATACGTGTGCTGGCATATACTTCTGTGACTTCCTCACGCTCGAAACTTCTTGATTGAAAACAAACCATAAACCCACAACCTCAGTTCCATTGTGCATGGATAAGTGCTGTGGCAGGGAAGGGTCATTGCTTTAGTAATCACACATACGACACTTCAGCACTAATGATTTCTGACAGAGACAACTCCTGCACTTTGCAGGATATAGAAAGGATTTTCATGTTATTTTAAATGCAAAGTGGAGAAAGAGGCTTGGCTTTAGGATTCAGAAATACTATTATTAAAAACTTACTAGCTTCTAAGTTTAACAGCGTTAAGTGGGGGGAGGGGGGGAAACAGCATTCTGAACTGTGAAGAAGAGGCTGATTAGGAAGAGTTAAAATTATTTCCTTCTTGATCTGATTTTGTTGAACTCTTCTGGAGTTTTGACCCAAGCATGTGCTGTAGGATGTACTTTTTGAGGTATACTGTGAACAAAACCAGAGCAGGAATGAATTTCAGTGCATCTTAATGGGACTTGCTTTTTTTCTGCAGTTGGATAACTTCTTAAAGTCAATTAAAATAGATGAGAGGATATATTTGTTTCTAACATGATTGATGCCTTTGCAACTGTGGGAAGCTTGGTATCAGTACTGCTTACACTTGTGACAGTAAAATACCTTGCTGGTTGGTGGTTTCTGTAACTTTGTAATGAATCTATACTCACCTCTTTGTTCTAAGTGTCACGTTTTCTCATCTAAAGTAACTTGAAGTTGTAGAAGTGAATAAAGTTTATTTCAGAAATGTTTAAAGCTTGCTTTGGGTGGGAAATAGAAATCTGCTCGCAGTGTGCATAGCATTACAAGATTTCTGTGGTTTAAGCTAATATATTCTGCTGGTTATCTGCCTCATTTGGAATTATTTTGTTTGAAATTATCCCAATACTTCCATTCTGAGACTGAAATGTTTTCATTCTAAGGGTGAAACAGTGGAAAATACTGTTTTGTCCAAGAAATTGTAATTCATATGTTTTATGGTTGTTCCATTTTTTCAAAAATATTTGCTTAAATAGAGGGTGTTTCAATAAGTTGAGACGTGTGTGAAATTCAGCAGCAATTTCCATTCAGTTGTGATTTAGGGCTGATTTGGGATGAGGTGCATCTGGTCATCATAATGAGGGTGCAGGATATCAGGAGAGGAAAAGCTGCTGGGAGGAGGTGTTTAATTAGAATATAAATACAAAATCTTTCTTCCCAGTGTGCTCTCCTTTCTTTCTCCTTCCCAAGCACGAGAAAGAGAGGAAATGGCCTGGACTAAGTGCACAGGCAGGAGAATCTGAGTCTGCATTGGCCAAATGGTAGCTCCTGAGGGGCTACCACAAGACAAGGGCACCTGCTGGTGGTACAGAGTTGGAAAACTGGATCCCAGCTGGGATTGGGAACCAGTGATTCTGGTGAGGATGGCAGAATGTGTCTGAACATCAAGCAGGATCCGGAGAAAACTAATGGGAAATATTGTCTAGAGGACTCTAGAGTTTTGAGGTAAAGCACTCAGAAAATAGGAGAAAAGCGAGTCACCTGCCTGAACTTTCTTGCCTTCCTGGGTGATATATGCTTATGTGACTGTGTGCTGTAAATAAGAAGGAAGAGAGACACCCTGTGATGTGAGAACTGCCCTGGTGAACAGTTTTCTCCCCTGCCTCTATTGGAATGGCTGTATGCATTATGCAGCAACTAACAACTAACTAACTGTCAGTTGGTTTACTGGTGGCCGCCCTTGGGCTATGTGGTTTGTGGAAACACTGCATTACTCCCAATGACTGTAGGAGCTGTACTTTTAATATGCTTTTATCCCCAAGGCTTTCAAGATGAGTGATTGCCTTTAACCCCAGTTTGAAAGGACCTTCGGCAGCTCCTACACACAGTGACGATAGAGGTGTGTTTGGGAGCAAGGGGTCAGCATCCTTAAGGTTTGGCAGGCAGCCAGTGCTGTCCCCTTCAACTGGAAGGAAAGGCTGTAGAGTTGAACAGGCTGGTTCAGCTAAACCTGGATGGGTTTTGATGGGACAAATAGATGTCTCCATCCCAAATATTTCCCTCTTCTTCCAACTGCTTCTGCTTGCAGACAGCCTTTGAAATTGAAAGGTGTTGGTGTTTTCTGTGAGTAACTGCCACTAAGTAGTATGTACGTTACAAAGACTGTCATGCTTGAGTGTAAAATGATGTCTTTTCACTAAATGAAATACCCACAGGAGACCGGCTGACTAGGAGCACTGGCAGCAGGATATAGAACCTTTAATCTCTGAGTGATAAAGTATTTACAGCTGATGGCTGTATAATGACATAAAATATGTAGTCTTGTTTCCAAATGAGGTCTTAGTATTTCAGATATCCCCACTCTAGATGTTTTCAAGAAGGCCACAGATTTAATATTGGCTTTGGTGCTCGGTGGCACTCATATATATTTCTGGTCCTTGTAAATCCCAGCTGTAGCTTACTTGTAGAGGGGTGTGAAGCAGCTTTGCTTTGTGCTGCTTTGGTGAACAGACTTCAATAGCCAAGGCAAATACTTGGTTTTGCTGTGCAAGAAATTTTTGAACCAAAATGCTAATGTTTTTGCAATACAAATAGGATAGAGTGAGACTATATATTTGTTTGGTTATGGCAGCCTGTTGGATAAATAATAATCCTTTGCTGATGACCGTAATTCAGTTTAGCAGGGAGTGTGTGCTCTGAGATCTATTCTGAGAGGCTTATCTTCAGCAATGGCAAGTTTTAAGGTTTTAGCTGAACACCAGATGGAGATAGAACAGATGCCACCACTAATTTCAAAATTGTATTAAGTGGAAAACAAGAACGTGCTTAGATATTATGTTCATTACTTATTTGATTTACTCATACATAATAAGGAAATGTTTGTGAATATAATGGTTATGTGAGGCATAGCTTTTCTGTTATCAGAGGCTGTCAACATCCGTTGTCAACTTTTGATAGAAAAGAAAAAATGGCGATAGTGTAAATTACTGACTTGAGTGTTCCTTCTGCAAAGTTCTTTTGGATTAAGGTTCTGCTTTCTGCACTGCATAGACTCGCTTGACATTTTAAAAAATAACTTAATGGAGGAAAGATAATTTTCCAGTCTTTCTTATAATGCTTCAGATGCATTATGTAGAGACAGGGTTGTGTTTTTTTTTTTGAAAGAGTTCTTTAATTTTCAAATGCCACAATTCCCCTCCCCCACTATAAGTAAAGCTGCTTCACTTCTGTAGCTTACATTGTACCAAATTGATGGCACAGAATAGCATGGTTTAAGAAGATAAATGTCAGGAATGTCTCCTAAAGTAGACATTCAGGTTTTTTTGGATTAATGGAGAAGAAGGTCAATAATTGCATGGATTTCAATAAGCTGGAGAATAAATGGCATTCCTGTGGTGCTAGTGATTATTAAAACATTGTGAATTCATTTCAAAATACTGTACCGAGGTTTAATATCTCTTCTATTGTTGAAAGGATGACTCAGTAAGGGCTGCCAATTTGAAGAGATTATAGTAGTAACTCCATAAATCAATTAGATTTTAAGAGGAGAAAAAGTTACAGCAGGCAAAAGATAATTCTCTGAATGGTAGCCTTTATCTTTTGTCTTATTTAATAGGTCCCTCCAGACTTCCAGCAGCACACACCTGGACCTGTTCCTACGAGCTTCTCCCAAGCTCCACGGCTGCCAATGCAGGATCAGTGGAGAGGGCCGCCTCCTCCCCCACCACCTCTCCCTCCTCCACCTCCTCAGGACAGAGACCCTTTTTTCCTAGGAGGTAAACATTTTCATTTCAATTAATGTACAAAATGTACTTTTTGTGAAGTAAACATGCAGTTTGAGGAAGAACCTGAAGACAGTATTTGATGTAGCCTGCCTAGTACATGCCAAAAATTCCAGTGGTCTGATGTCTTTTCTCTTTCGATGTTGTTTTCTGTCTATGTATTTAGCTACCATTGATTTATGTATTTATCCAAGTACAAAATAAAATTAGTATCAAAGTAATCGCTGCAAATTGTTGTAATTTGTTATATTTTAAACACCATACTCTGGATTATGTGTACACTATAAGAAGTCTGTTAATACTAGCTGGAATGTTAGAACATAGCAAACAAAATAGGTAGTTTGTGTGTATGTAGACTTATGTTTAACATCTGCATGTAATATTTATATATTAAGTATAGACCTATTTAGGATTAACACCTGTTTGTAATATTTATATATAATGTATATGTTATATACGTTTTTCCTGTACTCAGAAGGATGTAAAAAGTTGCTGAATATCTGATCAGCAGAAGTTCTGCAATTTCTTATGTGCTTCTTATGTCTTAGTTCTTAAGCACTAATCACTGCAACCCATTTCTAAAAGACATACCCAATTCCTTCTTATTTTCAGCTGTACTGGTGCTTTAAGCATCAATTCCTCTTAAACACAAGTGGCCCAAGCCAGAGAAACATAACCTTGAATTTAGGTCTTAAAATTGAAAGGTCTCATATTTTTGCCTTTTACAAATTTCAGGTTACTTTTCAAAATGAAATGTTCGCAATTCAAAAGCATGCTTGTTTTTCCAAGGCAGTTTGTCATTTAATTTCTTTCCTGATTCCCACAGATCCAAGATTTCCTAGCCATCACTTGTTTGAGCAGCGGAGTCCCCCACCACCACCGCCTCCCCCGCTTCTTAACAGTCCGCATCCCGTCCCTACCCAGAGCCCGATGCCGTTCAGCCAGCCCGGGCCAGCGTTCAGCCAGCAAGGGCAGCAGCCTGTATTTCCCAGAGAGAGGCCGCTAAGGCCAAACATACAGCCTCAAGGTCCGGTGGGAATTCTCCACTTCAACCAGCCAGGTTCAGCAAATCCGCGGCCCTTCATTCCTCCGAGACAGCAGTTCCTACAAGCCCCAGGACAGCCCTTCCTCACAGCACACGCACAGCCTAACATGCAGGTACAGATCTGCAGTGGGGTTGGGGTCATAAAAGAGTTGTTTCAAGTGACCCAGTACTGTGTTGTACCCATGTTGTTGTATAGGAGTAATGCAGCTAAAACTAAGTTATATGAGGTAACAGATATGAGGCAGATTTACAATATAGTACTTTGTCTGAAAAAATGATTCACCTTTTTTCTTCAGTTGCCAGCACTCATGTGTTTCTGATAGCAGTCTACACATCAGCCCTGTTTCTACAGTAAAGTTACAAAAAACACCACGATTTGCTTAACACTACTGGAGTCAGAGAAGTTGTAATGTTGTTTGGTCCAGCATCGTATAGCTCCTGATGTTCCTTTAGCTCCACAGAGGTAGGGAGGGGTGTCCCTGTGCCCCGGTGTCCCCGTCCTACTGACGGCAGTCCCAGAGCGCCCTCTGCTGCTCAGCCCCTTGGCTCAGCAGTGAGCTAAGCCTCCTGCTGCCCGAGAGGGAGCTGAGCTGCTTGCTTGATATTTTGGGGTTGTGCAGAGTGATGGAGACGACTCTGTTTATTTGGAGGGTTTTCTTCATGTTTTGACATTGGGAAATCTTGAGGTCTGGTAATGTTTATTGGGGGCAGGGGGAAGGAACAGTTTAAGGCATTAAAAAAAAGAAGGAAGGGGAGAGCAGAAAGCTTTTCATTTGTCTTTTTCCACTTAAGCTATTGACCGTGTAAATATAGAACTCCCTTACACAGCTTCTGTTAATCCATTTTTTCACTCAGTATATTTTTGATTCAGCTTGGTCCATAGCTGCTCACAAAGTTTGTTGTTTTGTGGACTTGGGAGGCTGGAGCTACTTTTTCAAGAGGCTATTACTTTGAAACTAAAAGCAAATAATCTTTTTCTTCATATGAAGGGTCCCTTGCATCCTCCATTGCAGCCTCAGCCACAGCCTCAGCCTCAGCAGCACCATCACCAGCAGCAGCAGCATCACCACCAGCAACAACAACAGCAACACCATCATCATCTCCAAGGGCCACCACAGCCCTTGATGCCCATGAACCAACCACAGTTCAGGCCTCACATGCAGGCCTCTCCACAGCAGCCAAATAACAACAGAATGCAGTGTCAGCAGCGGCAGGGTCCAATGAAGCCAAGGCATGTAAGTACCACTTATGGTGTTATCTCACTTAGTTTTGCATGGACAATAAAACTTACCATGTAGTTTTTTAATCTCATTTACTCCTTTTCTGCTCTGTCCCTTTCTTTTACTTTTTTTTTTTTTTTGCTCCCTTCTCTACCTTGGTCATTTTACAACCTACTTCCACAAATAGCATGTCTATCTTGTACCTTTTTTTTTTATTTCAGTTTCCAGTGTTTTCTTGATTTGGCTCCAATAAGAGATTATAAAAATGTTCCAAGAACTGTCAGTGAAAGGTTTTGGAGGATAAGTTTGCATTATATTTAAAACTGCAGATAGTTAGTGACTGTGTGGGAGCCCAGTTCTCTGACACTTGTTTTGGTTTGAAGATGCTCTCAGTAGCACTGCACTTGTTTTGATTTGAATGCTTTCAGTAGCACTTCAAATAAGCATTCTGGTTCACATGGTACCACTAACATCCTGTGAGTTTGCTCCAGTGCAGCATGTTCTATTGCCAGGTAGGGTGGGGTTACACAGCAGTCTGTAGCAGTTCTCAAGTTATTGTGACTGTAGTTGAGTGTTAAATAAGTTACTCAGCGTTGCTGTTAAAAAAAAAAAAAATTAATGTGCTTGTTTTGATACTTTCTTCTTCTTACATTAAAAACACAGTGCCATTTTGAAAAGCTTATTTTTTGTTTGTTTGTTATGAAGTCATGAAAATATGAAACAGGAAACACTTCAGCCTGACTTTAAGTAGAAACCTCATGTTTTTTTCCTTTCTGCTTTTCAGAGCACACCCTCACAAAACATTGTCAAGCGTCCAAATCAACAACTACAGCCAACTGCTCCAAGAAATAGTAACTTGCGGGAGTTGCCCATAGCACCGTCACACGCTCTGGAAGTGAGCAACAACAGGCGAGCCTCTACTCCAGCTGCTCAGGTCAAACCCATTACCAGCACGATGTCTGCCACCAAGACTGTAGCTGGTGGTGGAAACTCACAGGGAAGGCCTGAAATGAAAGCTAAGGCAGTCACACCAGTGGGCCAAGCAAAACCAGAAGTAAAATCAGAACCAGAGGTAAGGTTTTTTTTTTTAAGGCTCTTAAAACTTTTCTAGTCTGATTTGTGAACTGTCCGCACAGTTGATGTACTATTCATCCAGCATTTTTTGTTGCCACTAGAGGCCTCTCTTCTGAGTTGCACTTCCTTTAATGCGATAGCAAAAACAGTTTCTGTTGACAAAAAAAAAAAAAGTCTGAGAGATTTGCAGGGCAGTCTTTATGAGTGCTGTTAGTGTGAGAGAATGAGCAGCATTGTGTTGATGGTGCTCTTAATACTGAATGTCAGGAAGTGCCAGAGGAACGTGATGACAACGTGCAGCCTGTATGATTTCTGAGTGCCAGGTTATTTTGAACAAAGTTGTGAATCGTTATAGTTCAGTTGTCCATGAAACTTGTCTCAAGGACCAAGTTTCCTTCATCAATTGTTGAAAGCTTTAATTGGGATAATACTTCCTTCTCTTTAAGCTGCTGCTGATTAGCTTCGCATCTTGTTCTTGAATTAGTTATGACCATTCATAATTTTCACCGATGTGGCACAAAAGAAACTCATAGCTGGCAGTGCTTGACCTCCTATGCAGGAGCTTCTCGACTGGAATAAAAACTCCTTTATCCAGTTCTTAATTTTGATAGTTTCTGAAAAATTTGCTTACATAATCTCCTTCAATTCAGTTTCCTGGAATAATCAAAGTCACAGAAAATGCTGTGCCTCTTAGGAAAGTCTCTGTCTTTCAGGCTGTTAGTAAAGGTACATATTGAAGGCCTCTGCAAAGGAGATAGAGGTCTCAGCATCTAAAGCGTCTTAGAACCCCTTAGTATTTCTGTCATATGGCACTTTAGGCATTAGTTCAGAAATATCTCTGACAACATCTGGAAAGCTATCTTTGATAACAGTTTGCAATACCTATTTCATATGAGTTGTAATTTTCCCTGCCAAAACAGGAGGAAGGAAGTGTTGCACTTAAAAAAAAATGATGCATCTCCTGTAGTGTTTTGTGTTGTTAATCATAGACATAAAACCTCTGTAGGTACACTCAGCAAGTATTGGAAAAATGCATAAAGGTTTTCAGAGTGGACCGAAGAGAGAACTCCTATGCTGCAAACAATGTAGCAGCAGTTGTCCTTCAGCTGTGCCACTGCCGTAGTATTAATTGGTGCCATTTATCCTCATTTTCACAAACTGAGGATTGCTGCACTAGTAACTTCCATTTTCAAGCACATAATCATATCTCTTATTGTTGCATTGTAGTTTATTAAATTTCCCTCATTTAGGCAGACTGCAGTGTTTTCCAGCATTTTGTTGTCTCTAATTACCTAACTTTTTGTTGATTTTTGGCTTTCCATTAGGATGAGAAAGAGTTAAATTATGTCATCTCTTCTAGCTGTCTTGCTCATAACTGAATTGGGCAGGTTATTTTGCAAGTGTCTTCAACTGGAAAATTAAGACTTTTTTTTGCATCTCTGTCCCTGAAGAGCCAGTGGATGTATTTATGAATGCCCTATAATTCAGGAAGCACAAAAATGGCAATATTGTGTGTTAAGTGTTTTCCTCATTTTCAAAACAAAGGTTTTGCAACCAAAGTGACTAGAAGTGAATAGTATGCTTGTGTTCTTGTTCCTGTGTGACTGGAAAATACTGACCTCAAATGCCTTTGTCTGTTACTTTCCAAGATGTAAACTTGCACGTTTTCAGTCTGAAAAAATCATTTTTACAATGAAATTGAGAGGTATGGGTAATGGCTGTGAGTCTAATTCTGCTCATGCTGAGGTCACTTTAGGATGAAGGGAATTAAGGTATTTAAGTACTTTTAGGTTGAAGGGAAGGACGAAGAAAATGTAGAAAGGTGACATAAAGCTTTCTACTAGAAACTAGATATTGGAGGTTAGAACAGGAGAGAACTGGTAGAGCACAATCAGAAGTGTGCTGATATTACAGCTTATGTTGCAGTTAATGATTCTGCTGTAGACAGTCTTTCCATTCTACCAGTAAATTTGAAGTTGGGTGTTTATTTTTGGGGTCTTATATTGGTAGTTGTTTTTTGTTTTTGTTTTTTGATGAACTCTGATTATAGAAAATAGCCACTGTATTGAATTATTAAGCAGATGTATCTAAATATTTTTTATATTAACTACCTGAAAAATTGTACATGTACAAATTAGATCTTTTTCCAATTTGAGTAGATTTGACTTCCAGATTTTAATAATGGTGCCTTCTGTCTTGTTCCTTGAAGATTATTCTCATCAGTCTTTTTCCAGTTAGAAGGACTAGGACTTAAATTACAGTAGGGAGTGTAATCACATGTTTTAGAGTATGTCTTTTCTGTTTTTTGCTCAGCAGTGCCAGTCTGTGCCCTCCTGGAGAATTCAGGACTGCTCCTTCTCTTACAGCTGTTGCTGAGCTATACTCAGAAAGGCAGCCTGTAACATTTTCTTTTGGCACTTTTCATTAAAACCTCTGAACATTTAAGGCAGAAGAAAAACCTTGTAGCTAAAGTTTGGTCTCCCCTCCCAGCCACAAATGCATTGTTCAAGAACACAGTCTCCACTTAAGAAAAACAAAATGCTAAGGGAACTGCTTTGTTTCTCTTGCTTTGTGCTCTTCTTTTATTTTCTTACTTCCTACATAAAAGGAGAAGCCAGAGACAATACGCAACTTCTTCATGTGGAGTTTTCTACAGAAAAATGGTGAGGCATCTATAGAATTTATCTGGGAAAAAGCTGCTCTGAGTTTTTCTGTTTCTTCACCTACAGAAAACCTTGCTCTTGGCAGCAAACTTCGAAATGCAATACAAGCTGTGAACTTCACAACATCTTTGAAAGATTTCTACTCTTTTGTCAGAATGGTTTGTTTGTTTGGGCAGTGCTACCTCTTAAGGAGGAATGTGCTGGGGTGAAAATCGTTAGCAGCAGTCTTGACATACCATTTCCTTCTTGATCTAATACTCTATCTTGCTAGTTCCATCTAGTGAAGCTACTTAAAATGTGGGAGAAAAGATGCTGTTAAAGCTGAGAGGTGCAGAGGGTTCAACTATCCCCATTTTCATCCTGCTGAGGAGTTTGCTGTCATTTCTGAATCTGTGCTGTTGGGTCATTCCAGAGCTAGTTCCAATTAGACCTGACTTCTAAGACAAATATTTTGTTAAGAATCTCAAAATCTTGTTTGGTCTTCCCCTGGCTACAAGGATATTTTACTAAAAACCTAACTAACTGTTCTAGCTGCTTGCTTATGGAGATGAAGAATTTGGGCCTACTTATAGCTCTTGCCCTTTAGGAAGAGATTGACTTCAAAGCATCCTTATAAATTCAGTAAGTAGGAGTTAAGTTCCCGAAAGGAAAATTTCAGATTATATTTGAGATCAAGTAGCCTGAAGATCCTGCTAAGCATTCATCAAACTTAACATATGTTGTTAATACAGTTTGCCAGTTGTTCTCTGTGTTTAATGCTAGTGTAGCTGAACCCAGTTCATCTGCCCAAAGGGTTCTGCATGGACATGTTGATTAGAGTCCCACAGAGTGTTCGGTCCTTTCCTGCCAGCAAGGCTTATTTAAGTGTGCCATGAAGTATACATGTCTGTGCTGCTTACTCATAGTCTTTGACTTGGTGTTTTTTACTTTCCACATCAGGATATGTATCTTCCAAGGCCTTCAGAACTTGTTAGATGAGGGTATAGAGTTTTCGATAATAAATGCTGTCCTTTATATATAGAAGGGTCTGGTATTTTGCAGACTTCTGCCAGCACTGATACCTTCGCTTGTCTATAAAGAAAAAAACCACACAAATACACTGCTACTTCCAATGGTAAATTTGGTACTGGCTCACTGGAGTTGATCAGACCCATTTAGGTAAAATGCAGAATATTTTGATCTAAAGCAAAGGAAGTGAGTACAAAAATATATTAAGTGGAACAAGTTTTCTGTTTGGACAGTTTCAGTAATGCGCTTACTGTCTTGAACCTGCCTGAAAACTTAATTTGTAGCATCTGCATAACAGCACATCATCCTTCCCTCAATTTTCTCATCCCATTCAGGCTATATTTAAGAGTCTTATCACTTTGCACTGTTTCTTAGGAGCTCTTTAATTTTTTTTTTTACTGCAATTACCAATTCTTGGTATAAGATTAACTTTTCGACTTTTTCATCATTTCAGTTTTTTAAAGTATGTTCCTGTTTGTTGCCATCAATCAGCAAAATTGTTGTTGTGATGGATCAGTTATCACCAGAGTCGCAGTCTGAAAAGTATAGAGGAAGATCAGAACCTTTTGTTCTATGAAGCATTGTCCTGAAAAGTTTTAGGTTTGCTCTTGGAACTATGGCTCACATTTTAACAACAAAAAAATAAATAAATGAAAGAAAATTGAGTTTTAAGTCTTTTTTTTGGCCATTGTTTCAACCAGACTTTTAGTCTGAGCCATGCTGCTTTTTCTTAGTCACTATGGGAATAATCTGTGTCAGTAGATGCTCAGGAAAGAGGCAGTTCTATCTGCAGGAGACAGATGTTTGGATTAGTACATCTGGGTTCTATGAGCACAAACTCTACTGGGCTTTCATATTTCTGAACCAACATTGTGGTTGGATCTGTCCTGCTGTTTTTCCTGTTCACTGAAGGGGGATTCTGGGGTGTACCAGGATAAAAACCACTTGGAACAACAAAATCTCTCATTGCTCACTTCAGTTATGTATGTGCTTTAAAAGAAAGGCATTTGTGTTGACATGATATTGTACCCTCACAAGTGCAAGGTGAATAACTTTCACGGATTCAGTCTTTCAGAAATGTTCTAATACTGTTTATGCAGTAGCTTACCAAAATGAAAAGTATTGTTTCCCTGAGAGCCTGTTTTTGCTAGAGGTGATTTAATTTATCAGTAGGATTTAACAGTAGGACTTTGTGCTCATTAACATTTGTAATCAGCCTCTGCGAGTCTCTAACATAATAGTACAGACTGTTGAAAATAAAAAATGTATATTTAAAAAGTGTGCTTTGTAATTTTAAAAGAAAGCATGCGATAGTATTGTAAGAGCATCTTCATTTCCAGGGTGATGAAGATTTGCATTTCCTTGACTCTTGTCCATTTCTTACAGCATTTCATAAGAATCCATTTTGCCGAAGTTGAGGCATCTTTAGAAAGGTTACTTGATAGTGTGTAAGACTTTCAGAAGGGCGTAGGGGTGGAATATTAAAGGCATTCTCTAAATACCATTAATATTCCAGCACTGCATTTGGCAACATTTTGATTCTGAAGAGAGTGCATGAGTTCAAGGTCAGAGAGATTGACTTGTGCTGTTCATTATAACCAATTATTGTGTGACAAATGAGTTTGAGATCAGGCTGAAAATTCTGTGAGAAAAATCAATAGTTCTAATCAGGGCCTTTCAGGTCATTTACCACCCTACCTTTTGTTACTTTGTCAGAAAAGAGCAAGATAAAACCTGTGTGACAGTGGGTTGCCTTCGTATTGTTACTTTCCATTTGAAACATATTTTGATATCTTGAATTATATTAATTTAGTTTAATTGCTTTTAGAAAGTTCTAAATGAGTTCCAATTTGTAAGACTTAATTTTTTACTATTCTGATAAGATTTCTTAACTGGTATTATAAGTTCCATTTATTTTATTTTATTTTTTTTTCCCCTCTAGGAAGTAGTATATCTAAGTCTTAAACCTGATTCAAGCTGTTTGTGTCTAATGAATAACAAATAAACCATACTGGCAGATATGCTCTACTAATAGCCTTAGCTCAGTGTCTGGGATAATTTCAGAAGCTCTTCAGAGAGTTAGGCCATTATGACATCTTCTAAAACAATATTTTAATGCTATTTTGACCAAGCAAGGCTTATGCTGATAATTTTGTAAATTAATTTGCATTTCCCTTTGTAGTATCCAGATGAAGATGAAGAGACTAGATTGTATCGTTTGAAGATAGAAGAGCAGAAACGTCTAAGAGAAGAAATTCTGAAACAAAAGGAGTTGAGACGGCAGCAGCAGGCTGGTGCTAGAAAGAGAGAATTGCTAGAAAGGCTTGCACAGCAGCAACAGCAGCAACAGCAACCTTCTATGCAGCAATCCTACATGCAACAGGACGACGACTCTTCTGAGTACCCTACCAACGGCAACCCTTACATACCCCACTCTGGCTTACAGACCAGGCAAAATGTGAAAAACAGACTTCTTGTTAAAAAGCAAGATGTGGTAGTTCCAAATATTCAGCCCAAACACACAGACTATTCGCAGGTTGGGGCTAATACGCAGTATCAAGGACAGCAAATGAAACCAGTGAAACAGCTGAGGCAGACCAGAACAGTATCTCCTAGTCAGCCTCAGGCATCGCAGAAAGTGTTACAGACAAAACCTGCTGCAGCACCGCTGCCCACCACACAGACTGCTAGAGTGGCTTCCGTACAAGCAAGGCCACAGGAAATGAAACCTGGCGTGAAAAGAACTGTCATGCAGCGGACAAACAGTGGTAGTGGAGATGTGCCCCATGTCGGCAGCAAAGTCAGGGTGATTAAGTTGTCAGGAGGGGTAAGTTTCCAAGGCTCATCTTGTGTGTGTGTGCTGTCATGGTTTGTTTCTGTGTGTTTCATTCTGTGTAAGTCCAAAATAAAAAATAGGCCTAGGATGAAGGGAGAAGTAGCAGATTTATCAGACTTTATAATCCGTATTTTAGATTTTCAGAATTGTAAGTTACTAGCAGTTACTCAGGAGTGTATGTTTGCCATAATGCTTTACTGTCAGACAGTTATCACTGATGGCATCTTTTCGAAAATACTACTCCATTCTTTTAAGTTCTTTGTAACTTGAGTCTGCGAGACTCCTCAACTTAGCTCATTTAGCTTAAGGTTGGTAGGTCTGAGAATGGCTCAGAGTAAAGGACTTACATGGCTGTTTTTAAGGTTCAGTTAAAAGGCTAGGCTCTGTTCATTCATTAGTTGAAGCCACATAATTTAGTTGTGTGCAAGCACTGGCAGTAATATGGCTTCTGTACTCAAGGGGAGATTGTTTTTGTTTTCTGGGAAGCATGTTGTGAAACGAATTCAAGCAGTATATTGGAGGGGGATGTTTCCTGCTAGAGACTGGGTTTAAAACATTACCATTTCACTTCTGCATCTAAATTAGGTTTCCTTATCTTTTGATGAGGGGTCTGTTGTTTGTAGAGTGTCCCTTGAGCACTAGTGTTGTGGATGACTCTCAATGCCAGCCTTGATGGCGGTGTGCATACTGAAGGTCTGGGGGGTTGGTTAGGAAGTTTATAGACCACATTTCTTCTGTCTTAATGAAGAAACAAGTTAATTTGTTAGGGCTCTGGAGAAACTGAGATGAAGGGACGTGTTTGCCAGTGTGCAATCTGTCCTTGGTTTTTATGCTGAGGAGGACATGATATATTTAATGCTGTGATACAATGGAGGAGTTTGGGCAGATTTTTTTTGTATTTTTGGGATGTTCTTGTGTTGTTCTTTTTTTATGGTGGGTTTTTCTTTCTTTCTTTCTTTTTTTTAAGAATACTTAAATTATGAAGAATGTTAATTAGAGGAACTTACAGAACTGCTGTAATGAGGTGAATGTCCTGTGTTAGCAGGGGCTTGATAAAGCCTTGGAGGGTAGGCTTTAGTTCATAGAAATATGGAGGAAATCAGATGCTAAAACCTTAGCTACTTTTTATAGCTCATAAAAGCTAAATATGCTTAACACTTTGAATTGCATAATAATGTTTTTTCAAAATATTAACACAAAGGGCATTGTTGACTAACTAGAACTGACAACAACCTAACTTAAGGGATGTCTGATTCTTCAGACATGGTAACTTAAGCACAGAAGAAAGTACCAGAGGTTGAAAGAAATTGTTTCTGTTGGGCTAAAAAATAATTATATATAGATATGTCTGCAAGAATCCCAGTGGTCTACAAGAGGTATGACAGGTTTGTTATTCATTAACAATTGAATAAAGCAATCATGCACAACTTCTTTTATTATATGGCGGAACAAAACAATGCCAGTCACCACTGCGTACAGCTCTTCAGAACAAAAGGTTATCAGTGCCCAAACTTTGATTTGTAATGAAATAATTATCATTATGCTCTGTTTTAGGAAACTTTAAATGATTTGTTTCAGATAAGTCTCTTGGTAAGCAAGAGCAATTAGCTTCATTAAGTGCATATATAGCTTCTTTTTCGTCATACACTCAGGCAGATTTGTTCTGTCTTTAGCTTTCAGATACTGAGGTTTTACCAAGCTAAAGCAGTTTCTTTATATATCGCTTTCTCTTTTTTTTTTCTTCATACAGTCATGGAAAATTTCATTTTTCTTTCCTACTCTGGAAGAATAAGAGCAGGCATTGCAATTAGCTGCTTAACGTTGATCAAGACGATTGATTAATTTTTAATCATTTAGTGACAAGCTGAATCTATATAACTTTGTTTCTTTGACCACACAAGGAAAAAGAAAAGAGCAGCAGTGTGGGGGAGCAATCTTGTCTCTTTTGACAGGATTTTAAGGAAGAATTAAGTGCTGCTTGGACTCTGAGTGCCATAAAGATCACATCACATTTAGTTTCCCTTTTAGCACTGCCACCTTTTTAATTTATTTTCACACCTTTTGCATCGACCCTAGATGTACAACAGAAGCCAAATATTCTTCTCCCTGGTCATCCTCCCTAGCATTTATTTGTGCTTTATATAGTTCCCTACCTTTGGCCGAGGGGGTGTTTGGTGTCTCTGATTTGTAGGCATTGACTCAGTCCTGCAGTTAAGTAGCCCTGCTGTTGCTCTCAAGTCTAATCACTTGTACCCCTTTGCCTTTCTAGAGCTCTTTTGTGCAGTGAGATTTTTAAGACTCATGTACTAGTGAGATGTTTGCGATTAGACACAATGCAAGTTCCTTTTTGAAGCTCTTAATTCATGTTGGTAAAGACTTAGAAGGTGCCTTCTCTATCAGCCTGCTAGCTGTAGTGCAGCACGCATGGTAGTAGAGCTGTCAGCTGAGGAGCGGATTGCTTTGAGGCCAGCCCCATTACAAACTTATCTAGTCCAAATTAACCTAGAACAGGAGCTGGTGGCATGGACTATTCCCCTGCATTCAGCAGGACCACATGTAGAAACAGGATCAAGTGGTTGTTGCTGTTGGTGACTTTTATTTAACAGTTAAAGGGATGTACTTAGTATATTGGTGAGATTTATGGTGTATAAATGTCAGAAGAGAAAGGTTCATTTCTTGGGGGCAGTATCTTCCCCGATCTAAGCTTCTAACTGTATTTATCTGTATTGCTGGGTGTTGCAGTACTATTGAGCATCTCTGACCTTTCAGATAAAGGTAATCCTTGTTATTTAAGAAGGTAAAATAGCCTTTCATCTGTTTCTACAATATTTTCTCTTGAGAGGATTTTACTTCTTAAGTATTTTAATAGAACAGTAGGAATTACTAATTAAATTCCAAGAAATAATTTCTTCAGTTTGTCTGATGTAGAAGAAGCCTTAATTTATGTCTTAGTATACTAGAGAAAAGAGAAGTAGAAAATATTCAGTATTTTCTGTGTGTCAGAGCAAGTTTGTGTATCAAGATGACTCAGGTGTTGTGCTTTATTTCTTTTTTAACAAATTGCCTTTCCCCCCAGAAAAAATACTGGTATGTCTGTCCCTTTCCAATGCAGCTGTAATTTATGCAGGAATTTATGCAGTGCAGTGAATAGTTTTCCATTAAAATGTTACGCTCTTAGAGAAATGAAGTAGTGGCAGATCTGTAAGAAGATTAATACTTCAGGTTGGGTATTTTGTTTTTTTTTTATTCGAGGCCCAAGAAGACTCGTCTTCAAAGTCATCCTTTCCAGAAATAGGAGTTCAGCATATTTGCTGAGTATTTGAGGTCCTGTGTGAACCTGATGAATTGCATGAGGTTTGAGAAGGCCGAGTGCAAGGTGTTGCACTTGGGGCAGTCTGAGGTATGTAGACAGACTGGGAGAGGAAGTCATTGAGTGCAGCCCTATGGAGAAGGACTTGGTCATCCTGGTGGGTGAAAAGGTGGACATGAGCCAGCAGTGTGTGCTTGCAGCCTGGAATACCAACAGTATCCAGGGCTGCATCAGCAAGAGGGGTGGCAGCAGGGAGAGGGTGGGGATTGTCCCTCTGTACTGTGCCCTCCTGAGGCCTCCTCTGGAGTACTGCATCCAGGTCTGAGGCTCATATGAAGCTTATAAACAGGAGGGAAATCAGCTTTTTACGTGGGTTGGTAGAGATAGGATAAGGGGGCACCTTTTTTTAACTAAAAGAGAGGAAGTTTAGAGGTTAGGGAACTTCTTTACTTGAGGGAGTGGTGAGGCGCTGGCACAGGCCCAGAGAGGTTGAGGATGCCCCCATCTTTGAAGGTGCTCAAGGCCAGGTTGGATGGGGCCCTGGGTAGCCTCAGCTGGTGTCTGATTTAATGGTTGGTAACCCTGCCCATGGCAGGGGGCTTGGAAGTAGATTATCTTTGAGGTCCCTTGCAACTCAAGTCATTCTGTGATTCATACTTGATTTGCTTGGCTTGGAAAGGGGCCTGAACTCAGTCCTAAAGATCTGCTTAAGAATAAACAATGAGCTTGTAGGCTGTTGTTTATCAGGAAGTGATGCCCAAATAAACCAGTTACAGAAAAACAGTAGCAGAAGGACCAGATAAATAGTTTGTTCTGCCTTGAGGGGGGGATGAACTGTAGAGCATTCCTGACAGATTTGTCCAACCTTTTTTCTGAAATCTCATTTATAGAGATTTCTTTTGCCACCTACTTCAGTGTTTAATGTGTACTTTTATATTATTGAAAATTATTTCCTTTTTTTGTGACCAGTTCTCTTTTTGAAGATCTCTGAAGTGTTTTTGAGCAGTCGTGTCCTTTTGATAGGTCACATTTTTCTAACACTGATGCTTTCTATAGTGATTTCCTTTGGGCTCTGCAACCAGTCTGTCAGTAAACAGTTCTAGTACGTAGTACAACTGCATTCCTTAAGTCAGTATACTGTACATGCCTTTATTCCTGGAAGAACAGGTTTGTACCTTGATTTTATAAATGGAGTGCTGAACATATTTTTCATTTAGTTGGAGGTTCTGTGGGAAATCGTAATAAAATTTTAAAATGTCTGTATCTTTCATTCATCTTATATTGTTGTTGGGTGTATTTTCTCTAGCCAGAAAATGATCTGCCATGCACAAAGTGATATATGTCTGTACCAAAGGCCTGAAAATGCTGATTTCTTACGCTGCACCAAGAATGCGCCAATCTTTGTGGAAAACTGCACAATGAGCTTTTTATATATGTAAGCTACATAAAAATCTCAGTGTTCCCCATTGGATTAAATGCAGTATCTTATTAGTGATCTTAATTTCTGAAAACCTGAGATTCTTCATCTGAAAAGCTTGAAGAAAGCATTGGCAAGATTTCTGTGAGAAGTCTGTCACAAAATTGTCCTCGGATTGTAAAAAGAGAAAAGAAAATCAGAATGGAAGATAAACAACTTCATTCTTACGTGAAGTAACTGAGAAGGGAAAGCGATGAATGTGGAGTTCTGAATATGGAAAAAGACACTGATTTAAATGATTCTTGTTTGATAATGTAACCGTATCAACCAACTTCGCTTGAATGTTTGTATTTGTTTTTGCTTGCATGTGTATGTTCAAGTTTAATTAAAAACATTTTGACTTGAAATCTCTATAGCGCCTTTCATCTAAATTTGTTAGGAGTGACAAACATCAGGATTTCTTAGCGTTTATATGACAAGGTCTTTGAGGGATCTCTGCCCAGCTCTGCAGTGCTGCCAGCTGTGAGAAAGAGCACACAGGAACTGGCCCCACATACAGCAGTATTAATTTAATAAGCTGCAGAATGACGTGGCAGTTTGTTCGCATCCCGTTATTTGAATGAGGTCCAAATAATGCCCGTAGTAGAAGCAGACTGGAGAAGCTGCAGAAGCTGTGATAGCTTACCATGCAACTTACCATGTTTGTTTGGAGTGTGTCAGAATGGTCAAGTCCACTGAAGCACTGCTAATTTAAATCCTGCTGAAAAAGGAGTCTGCCAGCCAGAGGCTTCAAGATAGTACTTGTAGTGTATTTCACAACTGGATGTGGATTTCTTATTGCCACCTCCAAATATCAAGGGGGAAAAGCCCACAAAAGTAGATCAGGGAGCCCTGTGGCTCCTCCCAGTTATGAGAAAGACATAGTCTTTTTGTGAAATATTTCTAAGTGAATTGTCCTCCCAGATATCCGGTGAGGACTGTCCCTGTAGAAACAGAATACGTCATAACTTCAGAGTTGTTCTTTGTAAAAGTGAGGTGGGCTGTGCTGTGTTGTTGAGGACCGGGGAAATGAGGGCATTTGTGGGCACCCTTAGCAACTTGAGGGACTTAGAGTGGTAACAGCCAGACTAGGTGCAGGCAGTACTTCTAATAGGTTTTTAATAAAATCCTTGAAAGGGAGAAGAGAATTCTAACTACACTGGATTTAGTATTGCTGTGGATAACTTGGAACCAAAATGCAATAAAATATTTCCTATTTTAAACTAGAGGACAAGTTTCTCCTTTTCCTTAGGGGACTTTCAAATTGTATGTTGAAGAAGAGCTACATCCTCCTGAATACCCTGAAAGCAAGGCATTTGGTATTGCTTGTCACTTTTTTTTTTTTTTAAGTCTCAAAGGACAGTTTTTCTGCCATTGTAAGTGATACACTGTGGAGTTTGTGTTGGTATGATGTTAGTGTTATGGAGTATCCAGTTTCCCAGTTACCTGATGGGAAATGACTGAAAGCAACTAACACTGTTGAAGTACATAATAAAGAGAGCAAGCTGTTTTTTTGGATGGAAGTCATAGAATGATGGAATGGCCTGGGTTGAAAAGGACCACAATGATCATCCAGTTTCAACCCCCCTGCTATGTGCAGGGTCGCCAACCAAGTAGATCAGGCTGTCCAGAGCCACATCCAGCCTGGCCTTGAATGCCTCCAGGGATGGGGCATCCACAACATCCTTGAGCAACCTGTTCCAGTAATATTGCTGGGTGGGGTGGAGGACTGGAAGTCTGCTTTACGAAATAAGAAAAAAAGAAAATCAGCAGATTTGTTGACGTTGTCTTGATTAGTTGCTTTTGAGCCTGCATTGGCAGGGGGGTTGGACTTGATGATCTCTAGAGGTCCCTTCCATCCCCTACAATTCTGTGGTTCTTTGAGCTGAGAGAGTCCCACTTGTGGCTGGAGATGGAGGTAATGTAGTTTGTCCCTGCCAAGACTGTGCAAGAAGCATAGGGCAGTGTGTGGAAAGGATTCAAGTTGCCTTTAGTTTTAAGCTTCAAGGAACGCAAGCTGCAGGAACTAGAAATGAGGGAAGCTTCCATTGCAGTGTGACACCTTGTGTTCCGCTGGAAAGGGCTCTTTCAGGAGCTCTGGGCAGCTTTTGGATTGTTGAGATTTTAAAACAGAAGTGTTTTCTGTTGGTGATGTCTCTCCAGCTTTCCTATAAGTATCCTGGATGTGGTACCATCAGCTGAATTGGGACACGTGAAATTTTGGTTTTTGTTATCTGCGTTACAGTGCTGTATTTCGTGGTCAGAAACGTAAAAATGAAGGTGATGCTTGAACAAGTTCCCAATCCACACACAATGGATTTTGCTGTAGCTTTGACACAACATTTGTATTTCTCATAACAAACTGGTGGGTCTTTGTGCTAGAAGGACGTTGTAGTCATGATGGTGCACCTGATCAGCTATGTTTAGGTGCTGGTGAAACCAATGTAGTGCAGCTGGAGTTCTCTGATGCCTTTTGAGCAGTTCTCTATGCCTTAGTTCTCTCAGTACATGAGGAGATACTTAAAGGTAAGAAATTTGTTAGTCGATGGGATTAAGTGGAATTAGCTGCTTTTTCTTGAAGCATTTTCTTCTGCTGTTCTGTCTTATCCATACACCATTAGGCATGGAAGGTTGTCATCAAATCACAGTTCATTGGAGCAGCTTAACTGCCTCTTTATTTTGTATCATGGGAAGGGAACCACTTCTGGATTTTATTTATTTATTATTTCGTCTGCGTTCTTCTGTTTGAAGTAAGTTTGCTCCATGCCAAACTTTTTGGCTGGGAAAAATAAGCATAGCTCTCTGGTCAGCACCAAAAGTGTCATTTTTCTGTTGCGTGTTGGTAGCTCTACCAGGTCTGCAGTGTGATATGGCTTATTTCTTCCTGTACTCCAAGTCAAACACATACCTTTAGTGTATCTTAGACTAAGCACGTGTCTATTAATTGAGTAGTGTATTGCAGCCTGATCAGAGAGCAGGAGCTTTTCTGTTTGCTTTTTTCATCTTTTTTTTCTTTTATTAAAGTGCTGCTGTTCTTGAATTAAAAAAACAAAAAGACTTTGAGAGGTCTTGGAAAGCCTTTAAAAAGGGTGACCAGGTGTTTCTCAGTGGTGTTTGACAGATTGAAAACAGATCTTCAGCTCTTCGGAAACAGTGCTTGTTCATGTCAGTGGTTTGTGAGATGTTTGGCAAGTGATTGGGCTTCCTATTCTCTGGTCCCTGCCTGTTTCATACCTGTTTGGAGCACCACTTGAAAAGCAGATAATTATTAGGGTTTTGCCTTTAATTTATGTTTCTGATTACTGCGATGAAAAAATATTCATGTAGATTGGAAGACTGTCTTCCTTGCTGTGTACATAATTTAGCTTTGCTGTTTTACCTGAGGATCACAGCTGCCTCTGTAGATGTCTGTCTATAGCCGAATGTGGTATTAGAGAAAAAGAAGAAAAGTTTACATATGCAAATCTGTACAGCTGGTGAAAGAACAGTAAATTGCTCCTGTCCTTGGAGTGAAGATGAGTTCAGTAACATGGTAGATATTTTTTCCTCTTAACTACTATGATACTGCAGAAGTACTCGTTTCTGGAAATATTGACTCAAACTGGTAGGAGATGAGGAGTTTCTCCTTTCCTAAAGGAAATCAATTACAAGATATTTTTTGGATTGAGTTTTTCCTGCAAGATTCAAACCTTCATCATGTTGGAGAGAGTTTGATGTGTCGTAAACATAAGAAAAGAGGAAAATATTTTGCTTTTCTGGGTTATTTTTACACAAATCAGCAGTTTATTTCCTCTAAGTGCTTTATCCAGCATGCACATCCCTTTACTATTGGGTGATTTTGAATTAGCTTTATAAAGATTACATGGATAGACACAGCATTGTCGTCGTTAATAGAAACCTGTGCAGTGAGGTCTATGGGCTGCAAGATCTCTAACAGTGCCAGTGACAGTGAAGTATGGCCTTATCGAAAGGAGAATTCATAAGAGGCTGCCCTGGGACACTGCACCACTATCCTTCTGTGTATCCTGACAATGTTATCTGTCCTCTCAGTACGGAGTATCAAATGTCTGTCACGAGTACAGAAATTAATTTAATGTCACCTGAAGACATGCAATTAATCTTTTAGAGGTTTTCATAATACCTTTACAGAAAGAGTTGCCAGTTTGGCGGATTTGGATTTTGGGGTTTAGCCGAAGATAAGGAAAATTAATTTTTCATCAGGGTTAATACAAGCTAGCAGGGCCACAAAGGCAGAGAAAAATGGTTTGGGAATTTGTCAAGTGTTGTCACTCTAGAATAATGCTGCTTAACGTCTGATAGGTGTAATCAAGAGTTGAGATTTCTATAGAGGGGGATTAATCAATTTGCTCACTACAGAATGCGGGTTGGTGATACCATTCCTTCATGGGGTTTAAGAATGAAAATAAGATTTGATCTGTCAAATTGCAGGAAGCTCTGACAGTATCAATAGGCATTTTTATCAGTACATTTTAAAGCATTTGTTATAAATAAATTTGTCCTGCTAATGTTGGTGGCAAATAAACTTCATCTTCATAACAAAACTGTCATCATGATTATGATAGAGTGCAGAGCTTCAGCTCGCTAAATTCGGGCAGTATCATACAATTCTGGTCTTAGAATTTGTGATCTCATATTTGACAGAATGCTCTTTGTGTTTCTGAATGCACAACACTGACAAGTGAGAGCATGTCAATATTGGAAAACAGCCTTGATGAGTATCAGGGCATTGCTTCTAAAACTCATGGCCTTTGCGAGTGACATCATTTCTCTTTTTTGTTAGTCTCCAGTTTTAAATTAAGTGATGCAGATTCTTTCACAGTCAAGTTTGAAAAATACTTACCAGGTAGAACAGATTTTTTTGCCTTGATCTTTTGAGTTTTGCTTAATTATACACAGCAGGGAATAAGAAAAACATTTTTCTTTCATTGGCTTGCAGACAGAAATGAAATTCACCTATCTGTAGAGGACTTCAGAGGAAGTTTGCATTATAAAATTGGACGTAGTCATCAGTCTCAGGTCCTAGCATAGGACTGGGGTGAACTGGGAAGTGTTCCACCTGGCTTCAGCACTTTCAGGTTGTATGAAGCAGGCCATGATGATGGCTGGATGCATCTTTGAAAGATTTAGAGTTGTCCAGTATATCCCAAAAGGCTCTTGGAAAAAAAAAATAAGAAAAAGATAAAAAAAAAAAATGTACTTCGACAAGACTTAAAACATCTCATTCTATTCCTACATGTTTAAATGTGGGGGGAGAGGTGATGTAAGCTAATGAAAAAGTAGCATTGAGAAATCAAGTCCTTAAGTAAAAGGTTGACTTCAGATGAGTTGGAACTGAGATGTTTTACGCAGAGGAGATGTTAGCAATTCGGCTTCTATGATTCAGATGTCATTTTGGGTAGCTTCTGCAGAACCATCTTGCTTGACTTGCCTGTAGCTTTACTGTGTGTTTTAATTTGCCTGCTTATTTTCTGCCTCCCTAGTGAAAATTGGGAGTCAGCACAGGAGCAGTCCTGTTTGCAGTTACGCCAATCTTCTACCAGAGTGTTAATATTCTCATATGAACATGTGGCTGTAAGTAATGTTCAGAGGATTTGTGGCCTTAAGACCAGACGATAAAGCTCTTTATGGGTGTTTTGCTTAAGTCTTACTTCTTCATTTGCATTCCTGAAGAAGCCAGCAATTATCTTCCTCATAAGAAGTTTAAAGGATGATAATGGTGGCAAGTGCCATGTTTTAAGTTAATATTGTGTAGATTTTACTCATTTTGGTTTTGATACTGCTTGACATCTTTAGCAGCAATGCTTTTTTTACCTGAGACTTTGTTGTTTCACTTGTTAAACACATACTGGCCTAGGAGCCATGTTTTTGGGTTTTGTTTGACTTGTTTTGTTCTTAATTTAAGAAAGATGCCAAATTTTGTCTTCAGTTGCAGCCAGGAGAACTGTACATGAGACAGTGTATTGCTGTCAGGGAGCTCAAGCCAGCTCAAGAAGCAGTGTTTTTTAGAGCAGGGTTATAAAGCCAGGTTTTGATTCAGCTGTCCATTTTTCCTTTCTTGTTGCAGGAACCAGCAGGCTTTTCTCCTTCCCCATTTCTTACCCTGCGGATTTCCTTTATTGTTTTTTACAGGTTTTCATGTTTCTGAGATGCATTAACTTACAAAATGTTCAGAGATGCTTCCACCTTCTATATCAGCATCCGAGAGAATTTTGCAGGCGAATCGTGTTAACACTTGAAACCCACAGCCTGGGTTTCAGCCCAGGGTTGGGTCTTGACCCATTAGAAACCCCAGCAGGAAACGTATCCCACCATATTCCTCATGAATGCAAACCCATATTGTGCGTTTATGCGTTTGTTTTGTGTGATTGGGTATTTCCTGCTGTAGTTTGAACAGTTTTATTTGGTGATAATTGAGCTTTCCAGTTAAATATTGGGTGGTTGTTGGCCATCCTAGCCTTTATGGGAAATGATTGTTTGCTTTTGAAGTCTCCATAATGAGCATGTACGATGTGTTTTGTACCTGAGGGCTTCACTTGCATGCTGTTCATATGTGCAGGAATCATTTTTGGGTTTGGAGAGGCACAGTCACAAGTACTTATGGTTGTATTGCACAGCAGGCGTTTAGCATAGATTAGATTAGAATTCCCAATTCTTAGGATTAAATTCCTGCTGGAATTTTTGGTTCTTTTTAGTTTCGTAATCTTCCAGCTGCTGAAAGGTTGGATAAAGGAAATTATCTGACCAGAGCATAAGGCTTATGCTGGTATTTAAATCCTTTTCATTTTAGTGTTAGTTCAATACTGGTTTCTTGTACAGGTTTTTGTTTGTGTGCTTATGTTTTCAGGAGAGGAGAAGGGCTGTTGCCTTTTTCTGTTTCTTTTTTGAGCTGCAGTCGAAGACAGACTTGGAAGGAAGAGCTTTATAATTTCTTTCTAGTGACTGATCTCAAAGGTTTGTGTACAGAATTTTATGTGAAGCCACATTTAACATGGAGCCATTCATTTTAGCAAAGAGAAAGTGAATGTGATGAGAAGCAGAGAAAAGATACCATTTTCTATTGTTTTCTCACTGTGGATACTGTGGAAGAAAGCCCTTAAGTAGGAAGAGCTTTAGGACTCCCTGTGTCAGATTGTGTTTTTGAAGTGTAGATGGTATGAGGCAGTGATGAAGCCAATTTGGGGGGATTTGACTTGTCTTGGATTTAAGTTCTTGAGAAGTTGTTGCTTGATTATACAGAGCATGTATGTGGTTTAGGGATTTGAATTGCACACTAGTGAACTTGAGAACATGAGGGTATCCCAGATAACACCTTACTGGGCTACTTCTCTTCAATGGCTGTGGGGAGATGTAGTAACAAGCAGCCCTCAGTAGGTGTTCGTTTTGTGTAATGCTGGTAGAGGTGTCATGATATATATTTCCACTCAAGATAAGATTTATATTTCCACTTGGGCCATAAACGTGTTCCCTCTGCAGCCTTGTATTTTGGCTCCTTATCTGCAAAGAATGGTGCTGGTTCATTTGATGCCCTCTGGTTAGTGACACATAGTACAGATGCAGAAAGCCTTTTGACTCATCAATATTTAAGGGAAAGGAAAGAAACTACATAAACAAAGATGCTTCAATAATTGTTTTTTTTTTTTTCTCTTCAGACATGCCTTCCATTTGAGAGCTTTTGAAGGCTTACCTGGGGTTTTTCACGGGCTTAGACGTAGGCTGTGCTTATTTGGCTTGACTCTTGGTGTTACAGTGGTGTGTGATTGCAGGTTAATGAGTTTCCACCACCTGCCTCCCTTGGTGGCTTGGGCACATCCCAAGGCTGTAGGTGCTTTGGGCCTTCCAGCTGTTTTAGCAGCCAAGTGCTCGGATCAGTGGTGAGTGTACTCCTAGTTAAATCTCACAATGCAGTGAGCTGGTTTAAAAAGAAATAAATACAGGCTTTACTAATACTAGCAGATGGGACTTCTAAATTGGAGTCCAGCTAAAGTATAAATTCTGCTGCTGAAACCATGCAGAAGGCATGCAATAATTCAAAGAACTTTACAGAAGCAGAAGTACCTAATCTGTTGTCAGGCTTGAACAAGTGTTACTTCTGCTGTTCCTTGGGATGTTTTTCAGTGGCTGCCCTGATTTGCTGGCTAGACACAAGCTCAAGAATTTCTGGATGATGCTCTCAGACATACGGTCTGACTTTGGGTGGTGCTGTGTGGAACAAGAGCTTGGGCTCAATGATCCTTGTGGGTCCCTTCCAACTAAGGATAGTCCATGATTCTACAAATTGTCCTTCTGTTTGTAGAGAAAGCTGAACTGCTCAGGCAGAGGCAGTGCAAGCAAATCACTTATCTCCCAGTGCTTTCACCTTTTGTTTGTGCTGTATGTGCGCTGCAATTAGAGGTGTAGTGGGAAGAGTTAGGGGTCATTGGATCAGAGAGGGAGCGAGGTGTTGTTAGTGCTTGTGAGTGTAAATATTTGTACTGAGAGTGTTATAAACCAAACAAAAAATCCTGGGGGGAAGAGCTGTTCTAACTGCTCCAAACATGGGCAGTGTTGGGGGACAGAGATAGCTTATGAGGTTGCTATTATAGGAACAGATAGCGTAAACATACACTACAAAATAAATACCGGTTTCTAAAGAGGGGTTGGACTTATAAAGATGGGCAGAGTGTTTGACTGGCTCTTCCAGCTCTCACAGTTTCCTGTAATATATACGTCTCTATGAAAGAAAGAAACAAAACAATAAAAATAATATTAATAACCCAAACATAGTTCATATGTAACCCTGGGAGGAAGAATGATTTGGGAAGAGAAATGAAAATACCTTACTTAGATAGACTTGAAAAGGTGCTATCAAACGTAGTGGTCAGTAATGAAGTCCAAATAAAGTAAAGCATAATTTCCAGGCTGAGCCCTTACACCCTTCTGCAACTGCCCCTGGTTTGTTTAATAGGCGGATCGATGGGTGCTCCCTGCGCTAACTGAGCTGATATCACAGGAGGTTTCTCAGGGCGTTTGCACTGCGTAGACATTGAGCCGCGTGTTGTGTTGTTGATTTCAGCAGGGGGGAGAGGACGCTGGCTTTTTTCACCCAGAGGGCCAGCCCCAGCGGCCTCAACAACCTCTGGAGCCGAAACAGCAGCCAGTGCGGAAGGTCACATTGACAAAGGGAATGCAACAGCAGCAGCACCAACAGCAGCAGGCACTGATCCGTTCAGCAGCTCCTCAAGGAGTCAAAAACATCCAGGGAATCCATCAACCTAAAAAGGTGATTTTTAGATGCATATTGCTGCTAGAAGTTGTACTGTTGAGCTGTGTTGCTATATTCATAACTAGCATTCTGTTTGTCAATTACTAGCGCAGGGCTGCATGACCCAGGAGATGCATAATTGCATATAAAGCATTTAATCTACAGAGGCCCGTTTGTATCCAGCACAGACTGGTGATGCCTGCAAGTTGTTTTGTCTGATGGCTTTCTGGCCAGCACAGTAGTCCCTATGGGAAAGGTGTGTGTCTCATGATAGCTACTATAGGAACGGTATCCAACGTGCTTTCTGACTTAAAAACCAAGAGTTATTCTGAAGTGCTCAAGCTTTTATTCACTAGAGTACACAACAATGGTTTCAGGATGCTCTTTGGTTGATTCTCAAAGGTGGTGTTGCTCAAAATAGTTGGTGAGCTCATAACGAGGTTTTTCACACTCATCACTCACTGGGAGGAGGCAGGGAGATCATTCATGCTGCGCTGCTGTGTACTTTCTGTTCATTTTCAAGCTGAGATGCTCCCTGAAAATAGCAGGGATTTGGGTTTCTAATTTATTTGTTGGTTTTGAACTGTAAACCATAAGCTTCCTGCTTCATGTAAAGATAAATTTTCCTTGCTGATGCAGAGAGGAAGAGTTGTTGACCTTTGATAGGCTTTCCAAGCACGAATCCGGCTCCAGAAGAGAAAGTGTTGAGTGTTAACTCAATGTTACGTGTTAATTGTTTAATGTTTGTTGCTGTTTCATTGTTAATTTTTCTCTCTCTTTTCATTCAACCTTGAATTTACAAGAATGGTCGCGTGTTTCCTGCTCTGACAAATACTGTGGTTTCAGATCCTGTGGGATTTGGGAGAAAAAGGGGCTTTAAAAAAAAAATTGTTCACTATACACAAGTACTCCATCCCAGTAACAGACTAATGGTTGATATGGTAGAGACTGGAAGCACTTGGGGCAGTTTGCTGGTCTCCTGTGTACATCAGATTTATCTGTGGGCTGAGATGAGAAAGAGGAGAGGTATCACTGTCTTTGTTGACTAGACTCAAAATGTGGGAGCCAGGCATATGCCTTGCTGATGTGAGCAGCATATATATTTTGGTGTGGGACTTGCACTGCTTGGCTAATTATGCTAAAGCTGAGGCTTTTAGCCTTGGTATCATCCCTAACTCTCTGTCCCTCTAAATTAGGTTTGTATAAGGTGTGGATGGATGTGTTAATATGTGGCCTTTCAAATAAGCTATCAGCAACAAGCTGTTTTAAATCAACGTGTACACGAATCAAGTTTTTAAGTAAATTGCTAACTTTCCTATCATCTGTCAAACGTAGTTAACAGAAGCACTGGGTAAGTAAATCAAAATACTGTTACTTTTGTTGTTGGCAGGTCATTATGCATGGGAGAGGCAGAGGAGTAGCAGGCCAGATGGGCCGAGGACGCTTGATGCCAAATAAACAGAACCTGCGAGTGGTGGAGTGCAAACCTCAGCCCTGTGTTGTGTCAGTTGAAGGGCTTTCTTCATCAACTACTGATGTCCAACTGAAAAACCTGCTGATGTCAGTGGGACCCATTCAGGTAGGTCAACCTTGGTTTATAATTTTTGTGCCAAAAGTCTTTCATTCCGGAAAGCTCAATTAATTCCCTGACACTAAATACAATGTGTGTTTATTGGTAATTTATGTTTGAAGGCACCCCCCCCTCCGCACGCACACTACACCTGATAGCAAAGACAAGCTCGTGATTATATTGCAGCAGAGGAGGTACAGTAGAATTTTGCTAACCATTACGTACCTGCTGCAAAAGATTCTCCTTCATTTTGGAGTTCTTCTACTGCCTCCATTGTTTCTATGTATAACATAAGCATATCCGTTCTGTGGGGTTTTGTTAAAGCCAAATTATCATATAAAACCAAATATTCTGTTGCTGCTTTTATTGTTGGCTTGCACCTATGCTCTGTGAATCCTGTTGTTGCAATCGTAGGGTAACAGTATTTAAAGAAGGCTACTCATTTCAGGTGTTACACCATGTAGCACTATTTGCTTTTTCAAATGGAAACACATTCTGGTTCCAAGGATTTTCTGTATTTATTTTTTGGAAGATCCCCCTTGGTGGGTGAGGGGCTTGTAAGCAAGGTTATGACATACATGGCTGTGTATCTGCTGCAAAGCTTCTGTTCATAAGCTGCCTCCTGAAGTATTGTGTCACTAAAACTGACTTTAAGCAAAACCAGGAGGCTTTCAAAGCACTGGAGGGCTTACAAGGCCATTTCTGCCTTTTTGGTACATTCAAAAATATCACTCAGTGGATAATGAAACATACAGATGATTACAACGGGTTTTTTTACTCAAATTTTTCCATTTTGGGTGCTTGTTTTGACAGGATCAACACTTTCAGACAAATGCAATGCATTAATTGGAGCTACTCAGTTGCTCAGAGACTTGTTTATGAATAAGATTATCTCTCTGCTGTAGAACATGGTGCTTTCCTAGAGATGTACGCTCTGCCTCACTTTTTCCCAATTTAGTAAATGGAATAAAGCTGAATTATTTATGTCGTCAATTCAGAGAGGTTTAATTTGTTTGTGAAGGCAAAAGCACTCTCACAAAATACTTTGTCCCTTCATGTTCCGTAGTACTCGAGGAAATTATTCATACAGTTCCAAAACACGTTTAGTCAGTGTTTACTTGCTAAATCTTACATGAGAATATTAGAAGGAGATTAAAAGAAATCCTGCTAGGAAGCATTCAGAATTGAGAGAAGCTGTTGAGATGTGCTGAAGAATGTTTTCAGTACTTGCTGTATTTTTTTAGCAGACTATGAATGATGGTTTCTTAATGTGGTGTCACAGACCAGTTTAGGAGGGTATGCTTATGGGTAATAAATTAAGTAATTTCCCAGTGGGATTTGGTATATGCATGTCTGTTACAGGACTTGTGTTCTTGCAGTAGTGTCAGCTGTACCTTTGGTAAGTTCTAAATCATCAACTTTCACCTCACTGGGTATATGGAAGCCGTACTTGAAAGAGGTGGCTGAATTAGCTTATGATGCTGGAGGCTGATAATTCTGCATTTCAAGTCAGACTTTTAGAAGTCTAGAAATTACTCAACTTTTTTGAGACTTATTTCACAAGTGTGGACAGTGAGGTATACAGGGGAGAAGTGGTCCTTTTCTGCATCGCTATTTCCTTATTCTTCATTTTACTGAGTAATCAGTGCGCAGTTGTTCCATAAATGTCTTATATCATATTTTCTTTCATCAGGTGCTTCTGAGCAGAAAGTATCAGTGCAAATTCCCAGTATTGCTTTAGGAAGGATCATTAATTTTGATGTCTTAAAAGCAATAAACAGTGGAGTGGGGAGCCACTGTTATGTATCAGAGGTGATTAGAATGCCGTGATTGTAGTTGTATTTTGAATGCTTTTACAACTATGTGTTTTACTCTGATAATGTATGTAGTTATTGCTTTTCTGGTCACAAAAGGGGAAAAGAGTTTCCTTGTTGATATGCTTCTCATTGCTTTCTTAGAGTGATAGTGCTACCTAGTGCTCAGTTAGAGGAAAGACAGTTGTCTGCACCAATGCTGTATGCAAAGCTGATTTTATCTTTAAGGGTAAAAGGCTTAGTAATGGAAATGACAAGCACATGTAGATGAGTGTGCCCAGAACATGAGTGCTCTTCCAGGATCAGCAGGGTTCTTCTCCATGTGACACAGCTCATGGGGTGCACAGCACTGCTCTGGTGACCTGTTTGTTCTTCGTGCCTGTAAAAAAAAAAAAAAAAAAAAAGCATTTTCAGCTGTTGCAGCTGACTCTCTCTCCATTGACTGTGGAAGAAGGCATAGTCAGTCCTGCCCTGTCCTTGGGCTGGGAGAGAAAAGAGCAACTCCATAATGAGCCTGTCCAGTTCAACTGTAGAGCAGTGTGTGAGCTGGAGAAGCTCTTCATCTTGACCATAGATCATCCCTGTTGCTCATCTCGTTATTGTGAGATTATTGCATTGCTATTATCATACAGCTTGTTTGAATATTATTTTTGTGAATACTGGAAAAGAGTAGGTTTAAGAATAAAGCATGTTCAAAGGAGGAATTTGAGACCAGTTTGTAGGTCTAAAGGAATATCTGTAGAGGGAACGGTCATTTTATAATGTTCATTCTTTAGTCACTGTTAACAGTTCAGTTGTAGAAAATGTCAGTGCTTCTGATGCTTTAGAGTTGTTAAATTTAATATGTTTTTTTTAAAAAAAGCTGTAGGCAAGCTCTCAATCAAAAGCATTGAGTGTTCATGAAATTCTGGCTGTTTGCAACTATTTCATTTTCCATCCTACTCAAGATCTGTATCTTCCTGTGACAGTGTCTAAAGAAACGGAAAAAGGAGATAATCAAGATCAATATGAGCTCTGTGCTTCCTAAATCCTTTTTATAAAATACTCCTTCCTGGCCCTAAACATTTTACTTTTTTAATACTGAGGCTGTGTCAGGATGTAATTTCTCTTTTACTACTCCAGAGTCATATGAGAAAATGCATAGAATACCTCTGATCTCACCTTGATCTCGGGCTGATCTCCAGTAAGAGCCATATAGTAGATCTGGATGCCCTAATCTGTAAACTAGCAAGTCATTTGAAATCCCCTAGTAGTTATTGCGTTGTCAATCCTTTACACCTGAGTGGATCCGGGAAGGGGTTTTCATTCTCTGATGTCTGACTGGGTCAACTTAAAGAGAAAATGTGAATTAAGTTGTTTTTTTCAGAGCTGTGATGCTTGGAAGGATTGTGATACTTCAGTTTAGGAATTGCTCGTGGAGGAGGTTGTTGTGGAGTGCAATGTGGCAACACTGAAATCTCCTGTCGAGGAAATTTCAGTGTCCCTGCATTAAATGGGCAGTGAAGTAACTCTTGGTAGAAGCAGTGCATCTCCAAAGGCAGTGCTGTGTGGCTGGCCTTTCCCCAGCCTTCCTTGACTCACCTTTGGCACTCTGCAAAATCAGTAGCTAATGAAATAATACTGAATTCAGACCAAGGGAAGCATGATATGTATGTTGGGAAATATAGACTCATGCTTTAATCGTTATAATGGAGAACATAAGGGTGAGGTTTATCTTAGTACTAGATATTTCAAAATGAGAGAATAGGTGTCAGTAGGAGCATATGAAGACCTGTTTAATGGTCCTTAGCCCACTGCAGTCTACTTGAGATGTTGTTGGGAATGTGATGTTGCTGGACAGCTAGCACTTATTCCAAATGAGTGATATTTTTGCAGGGACTTGCAGTAGAACCAGTTGGCATCATTGGTTCGAATGATACACAAAACCTTGTTTGAGCAAAGTAGAATTTTGCAAATGCTGCCTATATTAAATATTGTCAAGTAGAAATGTTTTCTTTGGGATGAAAAATTTTCATGGTTCCCACTGGCTGTCAGCTGCTGGAGAATTATTTTTCATACTGATCTGTATTTTTCTGACCTTACATTGGCAGTGGTTTCTCCAGCCTGCTGCCATGGTAGCTCTTTCACTTCAAGGCTGCTTCTATGGAAATTTGTAGGAGGAACATCCACAGAGTAATGCTTTAGGCAGATGGTTGAGCGGCCATTGAGGCTGATAGCCCAAAAATTAGATTTAACTGCTTCCTTTAAAATCATGTCATTTCTGTTCATGAAATTAGCTATTAAATAGAAAAACTCTTCTCTGAACATGGAGTAATTTCAACTAAAGGTCATTTAGCTCCAAAAGCAAACAAGATCTATAGTTAAAAATATAGTTAAAAATGTACAAATATTAGATTAGTTGATTTAGTCATCTATAGAATCATACATAATTCTCTTCAAGTTGCCATAAAATCTTCTCCAGAATTAGATGAGCAGTATGAAAAGAAATCATGAACATTTAAATCTCTCATGAAATACAATATTCTGCTGGAAATATAAATGAGGTACATTGTGGGAAGCAACAATCATACTGAAAACATTACAGATGAGCATCTGTTTTTATACTTGCTCTGCAATAGCTAAGATTTTACTTAATGTATTTGCAAACAATAAATACTTACACAAGTTAATTAATGAAATGCCTTACACAGTAATACCAGTAATTTTGGAAACTTGCTAGAGCATTCCTTACAAGTAATCTGGCTACAATACAGTGCGTGGTCTGTGTGGTGAACTGCTTTCTAGGAGGTTATTTCAAGATGACCTTGTAATGAATGTGTGAGCACTCAGGCTATCCTGAAAATATGGATGCTGGAAATACTGACTTGATCACTGAAAGCAATGGCTGCTAATTTATTCCAGAATGGCGACAAAAATAATGATGTTAAACTAGTAAGGTAGTGTGATTAAGATATTCAGAATTGACTGATTTTGTATGTTTTTTCCTAGCATCTAGGAAAAACTTATGGAGTAAGTATATAAAGGTAATGCCTTGGAAAAAAAAAAAACACCTTTAAGGTATGAAATTCTGCAGGTAATACACTAAACCAGTTTCACCAGAATATTGCTGTTAGCATCGCTTAAGTGCAAGATCTAAGCTACGTATCATCCACAATTCAAGGAGACAGAAATCATCCAGTAAGATGAATATGCAGTTATTTTATTTCAGGTTACCACTGAAGTGGAACACTTGTTTGTATTCCCAGCCGATAGCCCATCTGTTCAGGCTCAGGATAGCAGCAGGTCAGGACCTACACACTCCAGCAAAATTGTACTGACTTGTTCTGTGCCTGACAATCAGCATTGTTGTTCCTTTAACCATGTAAGCGTAAAGTTCAGGGTTTAAGTTGCAGTGTAAGGAAGTCTATATTGTCTCACAATGACAGCAGACCTTTTCAAGAGACTTCTGTTAGCAGGTATGAATGCAAGGTATGATAGGTAATAATCTGAAAACATGATGTTGACCATGTCCCATGTTGAGATATTAAAAATTGTTATCAACAAAGGTATTGTGGTGGTATTGCAAGCTATGGTGTTCATATAGTCCAAGTAAATTAGCTTAGTAGTTGTCTAATTTCTTCCTTATTAAGACCAAACCTTTTTTTATACCTTAACAAGACAAACACAAAGTTATTCTGCATCATTTTCTCTACTATAATTCAGGTCTCGTGAAGGCTGAGTATATTTATGAAAGCTGTTTGAAGTAGATTTTTTTGGACAGCTCTTCCAATTGGAGGTGGCACGCCCATCTGTGCCACTTAGGTGGCTCGCATCTGGATGCATTAACTGGGTGAATGTGGGAAAATAATGACTGCTAGAATTTACACTGAGGCTTTGAAATATAAAATACTGTCAGGGGAACTGAATAAAGGGGGAATTTGGAAAGATATGGTTGCTGCTTCCATTGAAAAATCATCTGAAAACATTTTTTAAAACTTCGCATTCAGTCTAGCCTGGTAAGTGACTGTAAGAGAATGTATATTAACTACAGCTCTGTAGATTATAAGGGACATCTGTAAAGGAGATAAATACAAACTTGAATACTTCCTTCATCCACTCCAGCAAATAACTCATCAGAGAACTGAGTTTTCCAAGTTCCTTTTTAGGCGCTTTGTGGAACTTGACTGTATTCATGTTGGTAAAATGTACTTTGCCTTGTAATGAGCCTCCTGATTAAAAAAACAGATCTGTCCAGTATTTTTTAAAGATAAATTCTATTTATCTTTAAACCAACTATTTATCTTCAACCAATAAACTGCAGTGACTTAGCTGAACCTTTCTCTTGTAGCAAGCTTTCCAAAAGGTGTGCAGTGCAAATTAACCACCTGAACCTTACAGATTTGCTGAATCATATATCTGAGAAAAAAATATGGTGACTTTGTTTTTGCTATCAGCAGGTCTCGTAAATAAAGAACATTGCCATTTTATTTGATTGAGTGTTTATACTATGAGGTCTGGTTTCTTTCTGGTTTTCTTTCTCACTCTTTTCTCAATCATTTCAAATTTGAAGCAGATAATTTCCTTGACTTTTCCTCTGCTTTCACTTCAAAATTGTAGGAGCGATGGAAGTATTAAACTTCTGTTATTTTGTGGAGGAGTTTCCTTTCAATTACAAGGTGATGCAAGGTAGCTACTGCCAAAATTAATGACTTCAAAATCCACGGATAGATTAAGTTGCAGAAAGAGCCTAAAGCTGCATTGCCAGACCTAAAAATAAAGAAATATGACTATCGGGTGCCACAGCTCTTGCTAAATAAGCATGCTATCAACTCGAGTCTTACCTGCTCAAGAAGATTATAAGTAGGCAATCTTAGTAGCACATTTCATCCTGGTATTTGACATCTTGCTTAAAACGGTACATTAGATTGAACAAACGGGAAACATGTTGGTTGGATTAAAAATTATTTCACAAAGACATCTCAAAGCATGGCACTCTTGATGAATGTATCAGAGTGGGGTTGATTATGGTTTCCCAAAGAACACCCCTTTGTCTAAAGGTATTTGTTACTTTTGTACGGGTACCTTCCATAGAAACTCTGGAGATTCTATGTTTGTATTATTACAAAGACCACAGGACTCTCTGGAGTCACCATGGCATTTCCTCCTGTGATAGGAAGCGTGGACGTGAGTTCTGCTCCCTGTCTGAGGCATGCTGCAGTTTTGGAGGCCTCAATACTACTTGTGTTTTCATAGAATCATAGAATCACTAAGGTTGGAAGAGACCCACAGGATCATCCAGTCCAACCATCCGCCCTTCATGAATGGTTCTCGCTAAACCATGTCCCTTAACACAACATCCAAACGCTCTTTGAACACCACCAGCCTCGGTGGCTCGGTTTTGCATTGCAAAATGCTGCTTTCACATTATGGGAGGCATGCATCTCAGGAACTTTTTCAGGTAGTTGTGTGTGGCATGGTTCCTCACTACTGAGAGGAATTGAAATTGGTGCCCTAAGCCATCTCATCAAGGTCATGGGGTTATTAATGTCTGTCAAAAGCTCTACCTATTTGTTTGTATTGAAATAGTGTGAGGAAATACAGTTCAGAGATGAAAACCTATGACTTTTTCCTACCACTTTTTTTTACTGTTTCTGCCCTGTTTTGATCCAATAAAGCAGGCCAAGTGAATGAATCCAGGTGCTTGTGTGTGAAGTTAAGCTCTGCCCAGTTGAATGCTTCTCATTCGGTTGATGGAAGTTTGGCTGCAGGATTTGATTCATCTGTGTGGATCAGATCGAAGGGTTGTGGTCTTTGGTCAACAGGTGGTAGTCTGAATTTTCCATTTGGCTTAATTCATGAGCTCAAACAGCTTCAGCTGGGTCCTGACTGAATCTCAGAAGTCTGTTTCCATTCCATGAACCCCAATAAGTGCTTCTAAGAAAAGAAAGATGACGATTTCAGTGGGTTCCACGCAAGATGTTTTTTTAACTGAAATTTTTAGTGCCTATTAAAAATAGATTTTGATTATTTCCTTACAGAGTTTACAGATGCTTCCTCAACAGCGGAAAGCCATAGCGAAATTTAAGGAGCCAGCACATGCTTTAGCATTTCAACAGAAATTCCACAGGTAAGTAATTAAGCACTTTGGTTTGCTCACTCCCTTCAAAAGATGAAATTTGTTGCATCTGATCAATGTTTCTCTTAATCCATTCAAGCATCTCATTATTACTGACTGCTATGAACCTTCTTGTCTCATCTCTATACCTAGAATAAGCTTGATTACGAGATGTAAATTTCTTTTAACAGGCACATGATAGATCTGTCCCACATAAACGTGGCACTGATAGTTGAGTGATGTCTGCTGAGAGAATTACTTACACTACCAGAAACATACTGTGGAGCGACACGAGACGCAGTGACAAAACTATCAGGTTCTGAAACCTTTCAGCTTAGTCTTTTAATTGCCATGTTGAACTACAGAGAGCAGCGAGGTGTCCTCAAGAAGAGCTGAACTTGAGAGGATCTGCAAAGGTGGAATTTCTGTTCGGTTTCTTCAGATTCTGTTGTAACCACACAGAGCTACAGTTCTGTTTTGTTTTTTCTTCTCAAAAAGCTACAGTGCAGGTAGACACTGTTCTTCAAGATACTACTGTGTGACCACAGTGACTTTGAGAGAGAACGTTTACACCGAAAGATGTACAAACTTTCTTCATAGCAAAGAATATTTGATAATGGTTGCTCTTATCTTTAGTGTGAGGTATTTGAATGAGAACTCACTTTTCTAAACAAAACACATTAGTTATGTTGTATATCCAAGAGCATAGAAGGTATTCTTGCATAGATTTAAACGTGGTCTACTTCACTGAATAGAAGTATGCTGAGAAACTTTGGAGGTGACACTGGAAAACTGTAGTTTCTATCTTTGTAAATATGTTAAGTCTGTCTCTGCTTTTTCTATTCCAACATAGACTTCCCATTTTCTCCTTCCAACTCCACTTATTCCATAAAACACTGTGTAGGAATAACATTGCTGTATTTTCCCTTGGTTTTTAAAAACAAGGATCTTTGCCATTCAGTAGCATCCTGGGGTAGTTAACTCCAAGTTGTAACTAAGTTGTTTTTAATGATGTTGCCAGCTACAAGGAAAAAAAGAAGTATTTAGAGGCTCACTTAAAAACAAAAAAAAAAAGTTATACAGGAAGAGTGGTGTATTCCTAATAGTTCTTTTCGGCTAGTGTTTCGTAATTGCCTTATGCTTTATTTTGATTAGGTTTTTTTTTCCTCTTGAGATTTACTTTGTGACTAATGCTGAACCATAAGAAACCCGTTAACTGAAAGGATTTGGTTTGATGTGTTGTTCCCAATGCATATAAGACTATAAGGACATTGTGAATCTGCTGGTGAACGTGGCAGTTCGCAACAGGATGTGCAAACATTAAGGAGCTTATATTTTATTCAAAGTAAAATCCATGTTTCCTTTTGGTCAGAACCATCTAGATGGTATTGCCAAAGGAACAGTTTTTTTCAGTTACTTCTGAATAAACTTCTTAAAATGTCATCTTTATATTGGATTGCAGTTTTTAATGAACATTTCCATAGTTTTTAGACTGTGAGCTTTTGCTTCATCCTTTATTTTAGGAATACTCTTAAGCATTCCACCTACTATTGAATGGGGGGACTTAAGCTACGAAGTTCTGTTGTTTTTTTGTTTTTTTTTTTGTCATCTGAACCACCACAGAAGAGCACCATTGGTATGTAATGAAACAGCTATGAATGGGGTACAAAACAGGAGAAGGATGAACTAAGCAAGTTTATAGTAGCATAGATACATATTTTTTAAGGTCTAATGGTAACTAAAGTCACTAAGACCTAGTTGGCTTTCTTACAGTTTTGGTCCAAACTTTGAATTAAGTAGAAGCTGCTAAAAATAATGATTTAGTAATAAATACTGCCTGGTCCTCTAGGTAAGAACTTTTTGTTCACTGAAGTAATAGAATAATGTGGTACTTTCAATTGCGCTGGGGAAAAAAAATGTAAAGAATACTGTTAGCCCAGTTACAACGTAGTGACGAGGCACAAGAACATCATAAATATATTCATACAGAAGTGAATTTTGTACCTGTTTGTGCAGTATGCATAACGCTCTTATGCATAACGCTTAACGTTCGGCACAATTATTCTACATACAGTGCTGTTAGTGCTTCAATTAGACCTAAGCCCAGGACAGAGAACAGGTCACAGGTAGGAAGCACCTGGTGGAAGCCAACTGAAGACCAATGCCAGGTGATTGCGGTGACCGGCCCTGCTAAGTGCTCCTTAGTTCCTCACTCCCATGAGCACTGGGACCGCTGTGCTACTTCCTCAGGTTATGTAATTTTTATTTTTTCTTTTAAATAAATGTTTATACTTAAAACCAGTCATTAAACAGTTATTCACCCTACTGTTAAGACAGCGACTTCTCTGTACTGAGAAGAGCGGAAAGACATCTAGGAACGGAGCATGAATAGTGTGTGTCTGGAAATCTGCGTTAGGTGCAAATGCCAGACAGGCCAGCAGCTGAGTTCAGCAGTAGGAACATCTGCAGTTGATCAGCTGTTCTGTCATAAGCAAATGTTGTTGGGGTTAGAGGGTTTCTTGGAGCCAAAGGACATGGGTTTGATTCAAAAGTCAAAGAAGTTTGTAGAAATGCTCCTGCTTTGGGTTTTGAATCTATCCCAGAGAGGCTGAGGTTCAGCCAACCTCAACAAGTTTTATGAATTTTTATTCAGTTGATTTTTTTTTAAAAAAAAGGTTTTTAAACATTGGGAAAAGTGGGTGGCTTTGGAACAAAGACATGAATTGCCTCAGATCTATTTAAAAGTAGGAGGCGATGTAGACAATGCCTGTTTAATGACGAGATGGGTTGTCCTTAAAGGTGGTTGCAGTAGGTTATTGCTTGTGTATAGACAGTACAGGCAGATTGCTGGTGATTTTAGCTGCTTATTGCAGTGGCTGAGTATCAGAACTATATGTAAACATTATGTATGTATGTCTATATGTATTTTATTATACACATACATACAACGCTCACCCTGTATTGTCACCATATCTTTCCAATATCTTAAACTCAGTAGCAAAAGTAGCATTTAGGAGAGTCTCTTGTTAAAATGTTTGTGTTCTGTTAGTTCTCAAATCCTTCCTTAAAACTGATCTGTTGGCAAATGAGCAGTTTGAACGATGCATCTTTTCTAGTTCTTTTCGTTGTGTCTCCTCCCAAAAAACCACCGAGGAAACAGAGGTAAAGCTAGATGGACGTGTTATTTCCATGTTCTCTTTCAGCTCCTAGTTAAATCTGAACACCTTAAGTTAACTTTCTTGGAAGATCTGTTGCAACCATTATCTTGTTCTTTCTTGATCATGCATTCAAAATACAATGCAAAATGCAAACAAAGCGTTTAATGTAGTATGTAAATATTGAACTTTTGGAATTAAAATGTTACTCAAAGTGCTTACAGTCAACCACATCTTAGCTATTTGTTAGTTTTTTGTGTTGTCTTATCTAAGTTTAATGGATACAGTTCCATAAATGTTGATGTGTTTTCGTGTATATCTTCAAATTTTTATAAAGATGCTAGTAAGTCAATACATATACCCTGATCTGTGTATTATTTGTTCACCATTTTTATTAGAGTAGTTTTATATTGATTTTAATAGGCGGCTTCAGTAGGTCTCATATGAAGCCAACTTTTTTTTTTATTGCTTTGTTTTCATCTGTCACACTGTAGCACTGGAGAATAATTCACTTCATGACTAATCGTATATTCTGCTTTGACTAAAAGATTGGATTGGCCATATGATGTGGTGTTTTAGTAGAATGTTATACATTAAAAAAAAAAGAAAGGTTTAAAAAAACAGCTTTATCTTTTAAAGGGAAACAGAGTACACTGTCAGACTGAGGTGTGGGCTTCTAGGTTTGTTTGATTTTGCTGTACCAGTACAGATAGGTCTGCCTTGTAATTCTGTTCTCAAAGTTTGGGCTGTTCTTGTTTTACACGTAATTCGAGTTGGTCATGTAACACTTGTTTTCATCACAATGTTAGCAGCTGATTGTGGCACATACTGTACGGTGGAACAAACTGGAGTATTTGAAGAGCTTGGTGTAATTGCTGCTAGGTGGGAGGAGGACAGGTCCCTAGCATCTTCACAGCTAACAGAAACTGCCACGCTGATGGGTTTTCTCCAAGTAGTGATAGAGAGTAAATGTAGACAGGGTAATGGTTCTCAGCCCCCCAGATAGCTCCAGTATGACTTCATGTAAGAAGAGTAAATGCTGGCACCCTGTGTGCAGAGTATCTTCGGATAATCATTCCCCAGTTTAAATCAGAAAATTCACTTCATATTCCCAAACTTTTGCAGAAGAAAAAGGCCATCTAACCACTAAAATGCCAATTTGGGGAAGCATTTTAGTTCTTCAATGTTCGACTTCCACTGCAAGGATTTAGATAAGGTTTTTGGTTTTTTTTTTTTACCAAAACTAGGTGAGCACATGTGCACCTTGAGGTCCTTCATAGGTTTTTTTTTTCTTAACATAATCTACCTATTTGGCATGAGAAAAATCACTTGGTGCAGAAAACTTTTAAATGTAGGATATCCCCTGTTAGCTTTACATAGGGCAGTGACCTGAGAAAGTGCTGTGTGCACTTCTGTAGTTACGTGAAGTAACTGCGTGTATGTATGCGTGTGTGGGTGTGATGCCCTTATACTCGGGGTGAGAGGGCGGAGGGAGGGTGTGGGTTTCATGTATTGGTTTTGCCTGTTTGACTTACTGGAGAGATTTCCTACAGTTGTTTTCTGGTGTAGTATTGTGTCGTTCTGTCCTTCCCCTGCTATCGTGGTTGTTCCCTGGGTTGTGATGCTCAAAGGCAGAAATCTGGCTTTGCGTGCTCACTGTCCAAGAGGCGTTTTTTGTTCATGCAGACAAACCTTTTTTTGAAATCATTTTTTTGTGCTTTTTGATTTTTAGCAGCATGTGGGATGAGAAATAAATGTGAAGGAAACAAATACTGAATGGATTGCAGAAATTTAGCTATATTATAAAGGGTAATGGGTCACTTAGAGTAAACGGGGCTTTTGCTTCAGTGCTACCTCAAATACTGATTAATTCATAACCACAGTACTGGAAGTATTTGATCTTTAATTAGTATTAAATCCTGAGGATTTTATGTAAGGGTTTTTTTGTAACCCGCTCTTTTTTTTTTTAACATGAAGATGATTTATGATTTATTATCTACATGAGCAGAGGGCCTTGTGTACAAAACCTGATTCATATTGGATCCTTACGTATACCATCTTCTGGTATAATACGGTTGGGAAGGATCATTTTGTTCTTTGTAACGCTGCTTTTTTAGGGTTGGTTTTTATTTTTGCCGCTTGGTTTTGGGTTTTTAATTACAACGTAGTCTCCTTTTTCCATTTCTGTGCTGATTTTGGTGGAACGTATGGTCCCTATTGCACTAAACAAAACCTCAAGGGGAAAACTAATCTCAGTGGGTCTTCTAGGTGCCTGTGTGGCTTTCTCACTTCTTGGTCAGACACACATTTTCCTGACTAACTGGAAATGGGCCTTGTGCATACACAGGTTTTCAACAGGTTACATTCCTTTCCTCATGTAACAGCGCTCAGGTTAAGCCATTTTTTTTTTACCTTCTGAATAATTTCAATCAGTGTTACAGATTAAGACTATTTGTATAAAGGACCTGTGCACGGTTAAATGGAGCTGTATTGCAAATGCTGTGTGTAGTTACTTGGAAGATCACAATTTGAACAGAACGCTGCTGTATTAATGTTACATTCATTCCGTGGCTCAGAATTTTCTCTGCATACATCTAACGGTTTTTAACATGCCCTGTATTTTTTCCTAGCATCTGCCAGGCTGACTTTGGAACCTTAGAGTTTTATTTCCATGTATATAATAATAAAAAGGGTTTTTTTGTTGTTTTTTTTTTTTTGCAGGATTTCTTTTCCAGGCACCGACAGTTTTCAACTGCTTAATTTTCTAATTGATGCACATTTTCACTTACAGATACACCAAGGACGAGATGCTAATGCTGATTTATTCACAGCTGATCTTCTCTGCTGCCTAATATAATTTTTATTGATACAAGGTGCCCTTAGAATAAGTCAAATTTCTTTTCTCCTTAGGTGCTCTTTTCCTCTGCCCTGTGCCGTACCTCATTTCCATCTCCTTTGCCCCCATTTTTCCATTCCCATGAGGGTATTTGTATCCTTGTTATGTTCTTGCTCTTTTGACTCCACGCTCATCCCGCTCCCTCCAGACTCTCTCCTATCCAATTGCACAGCACTCAGTCATTTGCAGTATTCTGTTTTCTTCTCGCCAGTGGCTCTTTTGATACCTGAAGCCTAAATCTCCCACACGGAAGCATAAGCAGCCTGTATTTTTCTTTGCAGACTTGCTTACAGTACCTAAAGTTGAGGCCGCATTTGCAGGTGCCAGACCTTAGGAGATGCTGCCCATCCCAAAGCTCTGGACAAATAACAATCTTGCTTTGCAGTTTTACCCACGTTGGAGAATTACACAGAGTTCTTATACATGCTCTAGCATTTATGCAAGCCAGGAGAAACAGGATTAACAACTCTTTCATCCTTTTTGCTTTTTCAGGAGTTCTGTTCTTGAATTCAGTGATAGTAATAGCACTTTTTTATTGTCACTTAGTAATACAAGCACTGCCGACACAATTCTACCTCCTATTACTATTACTGAATGTGATCCTTCCTAACCTGTAAAGTCTGAAATGCTGTGTACATTTAGGTGTATTGAGAATCAGAGCGTATCGCTCTAATCTGGATGGCAGTTTGTTGATTAGCAGTTCAGAATATAAATCCATCAGCCGACTGTATCATTCTGACTCCACCTGGGGTTCATCCGCCTCATGTTTTCTACAGCATCATCTGCACACTTTATTTCTTGAATGTAATACTGAGCTATACCAAACCCTCCACTCGCATAAGAGATCTTTGTTGTACTTATTTAAGTGAATGTAAAAGTGGCAACACAAAAATGATCTCGTGCAAGTTTTTATTACCTGTAATTCCATGTTTAACATGTCAACGTGCAAATATATTTATTGTACCTAAAAATATGTGAATAAAACTTTATCTTCTTCATGTTTGCTTTGTTGTCTTTTGATGTCACAGAATCATAGAATGGCCTGGGTTGAAAAGGACCACAATGATCATCAACTTCCAACCCCCCTGCTATGTGCAGGGTCACCAACCGCCAGACCAGACTGCCCAGAGCCACATCCAGCCTGGCCTTGAATGCCTCCAGGGATGGGGCATCTACAGCTTCCTTGGGCAACCTGTTCCAGTGTGTCACCACCCTCTGTGTCTAAAGCCTCCTCCTAGTTCAGTTACCTGAACTTCAAAATTGCCACAAAAAGCTATATGTACCGCATTGTTTTACCGTGTTAGCATCCCCATGCCCCTATAGTATAGAGTTCTTCCAGAGCTGTGCAAAGGTGTCCCAGGTGGAGAAACACGTGACTGAGGGCAGGTGATGGTCCTGCACTTGGGCTTGTGGTTGTGTGAATCATTGAAAGGATCTTGAGGCTAATAAGGATCTCGTAGCATGAGCACAAATATGCTTGAGCATGTGAAAGCTCCTCTACTGTTTTTAGCTGTGCTGACATGTCCAATAAAAGCCTTCTGCTTTCAGGTATTGTTTATTTTTATGACACAAAGGAGCTCCCAAGAAGCTCAACATGGTCACCATCAATTATATTGTGCACCACTGGGCACAGCAGTTCACTTGTAATAAAGAGGAGGGATTAACAGCTGTACAGCACAGGCCAAAAACAATCTTTCTATTTAAGAACACAGTGGGATCGGGCATACCGGTCTGTGTGACTTCTAAAGTTAAAATCTCCCACCAATAAACTTGTAGTTTTTTCAGAAGCTGTATGCAGGACATATACAGTAGTGTGTGCCAAAGGCTGGAAATCTACACGTTCAGCTGGAGGCTGATAAATGCAAAGTGGTAGAGGAAATCAATGGGACCGAAAACTAGTTATTGGAGGAATGGAAAGGGAGTGACCAAGGGAGGAACGAACAAACCTCTAAAATCAAATGTTGAGATGCTGTGTGAAGTGCTGCAAAAATTGGTCTTGATTGACCTTAATTAATTCGTAATGATTTGGGCTTGAGGAGTTGCAACGTGCTCACCAAGCGTGGTGGGAGATGCACGAGGGAGGGCTCAAGTGAGGAGGAGGAGGATTGGAACACTATACAGGAATTGGATGAGCTAGAGAATTAGAATGAAGATGAGAGTCAATTAAATCTTGTGGAGTGGGAGAGCATTCACTCCAGTATGAACAAGTACAGATTTCTGCTGTAAGCTGGGAGTCAACAAGAAAGAAGTAGACAGCAGTGAGTTGATTGCAATGGCTGATCAACAGATCTGGTGAACCATGAAGGGGAAAAAAAAAGCCTTTTTAGGGTTGGTGGGTCAGACACGTCCAGAACTGAAATACTCCTACGTGTATGTATAATATGAAGAATTAGTGCTGGGCTTCAAAATACAAAACAACCAAATAAACTCTGTCCCTCGTGCCCTGAGTGGAACCTCCCAGTGAATATTTATTTTAATGGGTTTTTGGTTGGTTGTTTTTTTCTTTTTTTTAATAGTTCAGCAATCAAAGATTTTCTCTCTTTTTGCTCTCCATGTTCTGTGTTTGAAATACCAGGGCTTTAGCTACAGAAAGCATCCTCATACAGGTTCACAGAATGGCTTGGGTTGGAAGGGACCCCAAGGATCATCAAGCTCCAACCCCCTGCCATAGGCAGGGCCACCAACCTCCAGATCTGGCTATAGACCATGTTGCCCTGCGTCCCATCAAACCTGGTCTTGAACACCTCCAGGGATGGGGTATCCACAGCCTCTCTGGGCATTGAGAAATGACTGATCCTGCCCCTGTACTCGGCATTGGTGAGGCCTCACCTCACGTACTGTGTTCAGTTTTGTGCATCTCAGTACAGAAAGGACATGGAGGTGCTGGAGCAGGTCCAGAGAAGGGCAACAAGGCTTGTGAAGGGCTTGGAGAATATGCCCTATGAGGAGAGACTGAAGGAACTGGGGCTGTTTAGTCTGCAGAAAAGGAGGCTGAGGGGAGACCTTATTGCTCTCTTCCAGTGTCTGAAAGGTGCTTACAGCGAGAGCGGGGTTGGTCTCTTCTCACTGCTGACAAGTGACAGGATGAGGGGAAATGGCCTCAAGTTGCACCAGGGTAAGTTTAGGTTGGATATCAGGAAAAACTTCTTTACAGAAGGTGTTGTTAAGCACTGGATTGGGCTCCCCGGGGAGGTGGTTGAGTCACCATCCCTGGATGTGTTCAAAAACCATTTGGATGTGGTGCTCTGGGACACGATGTAGTGGAGGGTTGTTCCAACCATTCTGTGTTGATGTGACCTGCATTGGGAGTGCTCCAGAGAGAACTGAGAGCTGAGCATTTTCATGATCAGCTCTCATGAAATTACTAACAAATGGGTCGTACTTCTATGAGAAGGATTTTAGCCCACCAGCAAAGGGATGGCCTGGTGGGTTGGGCTTTCTTAACCAAGTAGTAATTTCCTTGTCTATCCTAAATGTTGCCACATGTTGGCCTCTCTGCAAGGTGATGCCTCCCAGTTCCGATTGCAGGAACCTCTTCAGGCTCTGTGAAGGTTTGTTGGATTGGGCTTGTTTCCTTACAATTGTTTGAGCTGGAAGGGACCTTTAAAGGCCATCTGGTCCAGCCTACCTGCAATGAACAAGGACACCTACAGCTCTGTCAGGTGCTCAAAGCCCCATCCAGCCTGACCTTGGGTGTCTCCAGGGATGGGGCATCCATAACCTCCCTGGGCAGCCTGTGCCAGTGCTTCACCACGGTTACTACAGTAACTTCTTCCTTATAGCCAGTTCAAATCTCTCCTCTTTTAGTTTGCAACCATTTCCCCTTGCCCTGTCACAACAGGCCCTACTTAAGAGTCTGTCCCCTTCTTCCTTACAGCCCCCTTCATTTTCATTCACAAGGCTCAGGAAAACCCGTGGATGGCATCAAAGCACAGAAGATGCTCTTGTTCCCAGGTCTCCCCTGCACTGCTGTTAATCAATGCACCCAGAGGGAGGATGCACTTCTCCCTTAATGGGGGCAAGGAGCAGGAGGAAGGCAATCAACCCTCATCAGCCAGCCCCTCAATCACTGCACTTCACACAGCTGGGGGTACGCAACCTCATCTTCATCTGGAAATTTTAGTACCTTTTCTCTGAGCTGCCTCCGTTTTATGCCCCTTTTTTTCCCCCCCTCCCTCATAAATTTTTATGATTTTTTTAAGGGGAATTTATGAGCACAATGGCAGAGAACTTGTGAAATGTAGAGCAGCTAAAAGGCCATCATGGTGGTAAATGAGGCTAAGTGGTGATATACCACCAGCTGGTCGGAGCTTCATGATTGAGCCTAACTGACAAGAAATAATTACCTCCTCTCCAAGAGGTGAAATGGGCTCTCACACTGAGTGCTGCTGGTGGAGGGGCTGTCCGGGGGGAAGGCAGCAGCAGCATTTCCAACAGCTTTTTGTGCTTTGCAGCCCTCGCATGCATACTGTGCTGTGGTTCTCATGTAGGTGGGGATGTCCTCCAGTGACTCAGCATGTCTAGCAGGGGAACTGTCCTCTGCTACATCCCTGTCCTCCTCTACCCAAATAGCGGTGCAGGTGAGATCTCTTGCCCCCTGGGTCTCCAACCCCACCTCCGTGCTGAAACTGAAGTAGAAAACAGAGTAGAAAAGTCAAATAGGATGATATCAACAGCACGTTACCTGCTGCAAAGTGCAGCCCGTCGGCCAGCAAGTTTCACATGCAGCTGTCCTGTCCCCTTCTGCTTTGTGCAGGTGGTGGTGTGGAGAAGAACAAAATCATCTCCATGCTTTGCTGGGAAAAGTGCTGCTCCTTCTTCTTTGCCGGCAAAGAGAAGAGGTAAGGAATTGCTGGAAGCTTCCACACACTCACATTTCCCTTTCCTCCAGTTCAACGAAATGGGGTGACTTATCCTGCAGAGGAATGTTTGTTTTATTGAAAAATCACTCCTTAAAATTACCCCTGAAGAAAAAAACAAATGAACAACGGCAACAAAAAACAACAAAACAAACAAACAACCCTCTCCCCCCCAAAAAAAAAGACAAAAGCTCCCAACTCCACAGAACCAACCAATATTGAAAGGACTTCAGTCCATCCATCCACCACAAGTGCTGTGTGACACATGGTCCAGGTCACCCGTGGCTCTCCTGCAGCTCTGCCAGCTTCACGTTCTAAACATGTCTTTGAGAAGCAGAGGAAAAAGGTGGTGGTGGCCAGAACCCCAGCACAGAGCCCCGCACAAGGTTTAGAACCATAGAATCATTAAGGTTGGAAAAGACCTCTAAGGTCATTTAGTCCAACCATCAACTGTGTGGGCCATGGTGCACCAAGGAGACACAGCTGGTGGGGAACCTCAGCCCTGGGTCTTGCTGTGCTCCAGAACATACTTTAATGCTGCCATTAAGGTGATTCTCAGTTAGGGGATGGTTGGTTTGGCTCCTGAGTGAAGGTCATAGAATTGTTCGAGTTGGAAGGGACCTCCAAAGGCCATCTACTCCAACCCCCTGCAATGAACAGGGACACCCACAATTCCATCAGGTGCTCAGAGCCCCTTCCAGCCTGACCTTGGGTGTCTCCAGGGATGGGGCATCCACCACCTCTCTGTGGTGGCAACCTGTGCCAGTGCCTCACTGATTGTAAAAAACATATTCCTTATATCCAGTCTAAATCTCCCCTCTTTTAGTTTACAACCATTTCCTCTTGTCTTATCACCACAGACCCTGCTGAAGAGTCTGTCTCCTTCTTTCTTACAGCCTCCCTTTAAATACTGAAAAGCTGCTCTCAGGTCCCCCCCGAGCCTTCTCTCCTCCAGGCTGCACAGCCCCAGCTCTCTCAGCCTGTCCTCATAGGAAAGGCATTCCATCCCTTGAATAATTTTTGTGGTTCTCCTCCAGACGTTCCTCAACAGGTCCACATCTGTCCTGTGCTGAGGACTCCACATCTGGATGCAGTGCTCCAGGTGAGGTCCCACAGCGCAGAGCAGAGGTGAAGGATCACCTCCCTCCAACTGCTGACCACACTGCTTTGGATGCAGCCCAAAATAATTAAATTATCCATAACAAAAATGATAAGAAAAAAAAAAAACCCACACCAACGTGAAAGCAAGTCTTCACAAAAGTCCTCAGATTTTTAAGGCTGTGTTATGTTGCTGAGAATATCTAAAAGGAGAGTATGCCTGAGTGAGAGATAGTGCTCATGACTGCTGCTAAGGCATTACGAGAGGTGATTTTTGGCCCTAGTCGCAAGGATACATGCCGAGCTTGATGGCACAAGGGCTTCTCTTCTTCCCCAACCTCATAATGAAGCCCAGTACGCATCCTTCACCTTTGCCCATCCCCAGGCCAACATTAATGACACAATGACTACAGATGCAGGGAGAAATTCTGCCTCTGGGATGTCTCTGACCCTCACTACTGTGGCACTGTGCATCTCACTGTGCTGCCCTCTGGAAGGGACCCATCAGGATCACTGACATGGGCCTGTCCATCCCAAAAAGAGCCCGAGCCCACCTCCAGAAGTTTTCTGAGTGATTCCAGCCACGGCACAAGCAGAGCTTTGATGGGCGATGACTGCGGGGCAGAGATTGCATGAAACGTCCCCTTATGCCAAGGTCCGGTGGGAGCGCAGCGAAGGGGAGAACCGACCCACCACAGACCCCAAGGAGCCCTCCGAGGCCGCCGTTCCCTCTCTGGGCAGAGCTGCGCGTTCCCGGCCATGGGCTGTTTTAAGGCATCGTGTCGGCAGGTGGTGCTCGGGGGCCGGCGAGCATCCCGCATCCCTGGTTGGGTGAGCAGCTAACCTGAAAAAAGTCCTCTGGTAGCAGCGGGACGGGGCACAGCACCGCAGTGGGGTCTCCGGGCTGCTGGCTGCTGTTTAAATTAGCTTCATTACGCACATAATTAAAGGAAGAGAGCTGAGCGCTATTTAGCAGTGTTTTAGGGGTATTAATTTCAAGGCTAAGGGCACCTGGAGATTAAATGAATTAACTCACAGCTGAATCAGGTTAATTGTTATTTTCTTTTCCCGGAGTGAAGCTGAAAGGGGAGGTTTTCGATTCAGTGATTGTATGCGGGTTAAAGAAAAACAGATTCTTAACTAGGAAGAAACTCATCCAGCTGAACTGAGTGCGGGCTGGGGCCGGGTTTGGGGGCTCAGCTTCCAGTTTTTCCCCTTCTGCAGGACCAGAACTGTGGGCACCAGGTGTGGAGATGGGGGTTCAGGCCCTGAACCCATAACCCTGAAGCAGCACGGCCCCATGGTGAGGGCTGCAGGCCCCCAGGGCTTTGCTGTGGTTTACCTGTGCTTGGATAGCCACATCCACGCAGGGCTGTGGGCATCTGCTTCTACTCCCATAGGCTGAGCTTGTCAGGTCAGAGTCTGGCTGGTGTGGCATATGGGAAGAAATTAACACTGCTTTGAATAAACAAGACATTGGCTATTGAGATAGCTGTAAAACCTCATGAAATTCCCAGTGGGATGTAATAATTGCTGAGTGCTGATTTTTGTGCTACCGGTGTGATGGATGGTGCCAAAGCGCATGATGGATGGGACATCTCTAAGCCCACATCTTCCAGAGTCCACACCACCCAGTGCCTCTTCCTACTTCTCTCTCATTGGATTCACTCCAGTCCTGAACAAGATGACCAAAAAACTTAAAAATGCCTCCCTTTGTATGCATAAATGCTGTTTCCAAGCTTCCCATTGATCTCTGTTGGAAATACCTCACCCCATACATCCTGGCATCTTTATACCTTTCGGCAAGGTCATGTCACATTCCCAGCAATTACTTCTGGGTGGCTAATAGGTGTAGGGCTCATTTCTCCTCTCTTACCTCCAGCCTGTAATAGGAATAACTGTTTTTCCTTGCGAAGTGCCCAAGAAGCACTTCTTGCTATTCATTTTCATACCATTTCTATTATTTTAGTCAAGATCACCCCATTCTTCCTGACCAATATTTTGGTCACCTTTATTGACAATGGCAACGCTCACCTTGTCACCCACCATTGGAAACTTATCAGTTTCTTCCAGGGGTATCAAAATAGATCAGAGGGAAGATCAATGCCTGAGGAAATCCATTTGTCTCCTCCTCCCATCCTCACAGAGAGCCCCCATCACTGAGCCTACAGCTCCCACTTCTCTGTTTCCATCTTCTCTGGCTTAGGCAGCATATACTGATATAACATCACTGCAAATACTTCTTAGATCAATTGTTCTGACTAAAAATAAAATGAAACCTCTTACAGTATCAAAGAACTGCTCTGCATTAACCTGACCCAATCAATCGGGTGCTATATATCTCATTTTCTCTTTGGCTCTTAATCTTTGATCATTCTTTCATCTAAAAGTTACTTTATTTTCTTGTGCAATACTGAGACCAAGACCTCTGCTCCTTTCTCCCTCTTAGAAATCAGAGTTGCTACCCTTGCTGGGCAGCCACGTGCCAAGACAGCCAATGTGATAGACATGTTTAAATTCCTCATTGCTGCATGTGCCATCTCACACGTTGGTTCCATCTTAATGGAGATGGAATTGTTTTCACTGCATTAAAGAACAGGTTGCATTTCCATGGTCAGGTTACAGCTGTGGATGCCCCACGCCTGGAGGTGCTCATGGCCAGGTTGGATGGGGTCCTGGGCAGCCTGGTCTGGTGATTGGGAACCAGTGTATGGCAAGGGGTTGGAGCTCAATGATCTTTGAGGTCCCTTCCAATCCAAGCCATTCTGTGATTCTGTGATTCTGTTTCCATGGTGGGTGAAGGTATTTGCATCCCATACCCTGGTTGCCATGAGCTATTTTTCTGGTTCTGCCATATTCAACAACTGCATCCTACTGAAACCCCTGGCAAGGCAGCCCCTGCTGTCCCATGGACGGGCAGAACAGGGCTGCTCCGCAGCTCTCCATAGCTCCCAACATTGCAGTGTGGAAATGTTCCACTGTGCCGTTTCTTGCTTGTCTCCCGATGCCAACTTCAACTGTGCAAACTTTACCAGGAAGAAATACGAGATCATGTTAAGCCCAAGGAATTTTTTATATCTGTGTCTCCAGGTCTTCAAGATTTGAGGTTCTCCTCGCCATCATTTCTGCAAATGCTGAAGGCTGGAAGCTAGCTTGAAAAAATAAAACCACAGCGTGATCTGAAATTCTCATGCAATCACATGGCTCGCAGAGTCAGAAACCCAAAAACGCCTCCAAGTATTAAGATACTCCAAACAAACAACAAAGAGGTTGAGTTAACACACTCCAAAAAGCCCAAACATTCTGCTGTTGTTATCTGGTTCTGTCATCGAGGTGATATTTCAGCCGCCTGAGACAGATGAGATTTCGAAGGGGGATTTCTGATTTGTGTTTGTTTTTAATTTGAGGTTTGGATCACAGCAACAGCGGCAATTTGTTTTGTTGCGTATTTATGGCTGCACATGTTTAAAATGGTAAATCTGCACTGACCCATTCGACCACAAAAGCGAAACCAGCTTCTGTATTCCCATTCCTGAGCTGGAGAAGTAAACCCGCAGCATGCATGTCTAAAGTAAATGGTATTCTTACAGCTTTCAGATTTGGGACTCGGAGGCTGTGGGAGTATGCCTGATAATCACAGTTCTGGCTCTATAAATAAGGAAATGGTTCTTCACCAGAAAGTGGCTCTGTCAAGATGAAAGGTGTTTGTATAATTATTGCCCTTCATTAAAATTATATCATTCTATTCAAAGCAGAAATAAAACATGTAAGGAGATAAATAAGTTCCTTTATTTATGGAAAAAAAAAAAAAAGAATTGGAAGAGGATGCTTTGAATTAACACCAATGAAGATATCTAAGTCTAAAAGACAATTACAGACCCAGGTCACTCTGCACTGAGCACAATGCTGCTTCTTACCTGCCTGTTTTTATTGGATTTGCGCCCTGTGACAAAAACAGAAATGTTTTCTTTCAGTCTGTAAGCCTGAAAAGCAAACATAGGTCCAACCGTTTTTCAGTTAACACAGCAGTGTTGGTAGACCAGGTATTGTCCCCCAGCAGTGGCTCTGATGAGAGGCTCCCAGGGTAGAGCACGGGCTGGGACTCCCTGAGAGCTGAGTTCATTGTCTGATGACAAATCCCTGTTCTCTGGTTAATTTTCAAGGCTCAGACAAATGCACAACGTTGCTCATTCAAGTTTCTTCATGTCCTCAGATGGAGGGGGCAGAACCGTTCCTGAACAATGAAGTCATAGGTTGACCATTAGTAGCAGCCCAGCATCTTGATGTGAGCATTTGGGTTATCCAGTGGTTATCCAAAATCTGGGCACCCCTGAAAAGCAGGAGGGTCCCCAGCACCCCTGGAGGGCTGGCAGGGCAGGTCCAGCAGCACCACTTGTGAAACTCTTCATTGCCATGAGAAGTCCTCCTGGAACCTCTCCTAGGAATGCCTTAACTAATAATTGCTGCTAGGAGAGGAAGGTGCTGACAAATCCAGGCCAAAAAACAAAACAAAACAAAACAAAAAGCCCCAAAATAATGAGCTTTATTGCAAATGGGTGATGAAAGTAGCACTGACCACAACAAGGGAGCAAGTGTCATTATGATGCTCCAGCAGAGCCTCTGCGAAAATTACAGGGAGTGTTGGAGTAGCTCTGGCAAGGAGTCAAGTGGCAATTTGCTCCATGCATGGCCATTGCAGAGGGCAGCACTAGGAGGAGGAATGCTCTTGTGCTTTTTCCTGCAGATGCACAGCTGTGTAGTTGTTAATGGGTATGGACGTGGAGATGGGTTGGAGGTGCACTTTAATACACATGTGAGACTAAAATAGTCTTTCCTAGCAAGAATAGCGTCCTGTTTTGTTTTGTTTTTTTACCATTTCTGGTGGCAACATTGACACATGCAAGCTATGGAAGATATTGATCATTTAGGAGAATAAGCATGACCTTGCCAAGGTAAGATCTGTCTCCCATTGCCCAGCCATGCTGGGCCCATGGAACGTGGCCTGACCCCATGGGAGCACCCCGCATTCACTGCACAACTGGTAACAATTTTGCCATCAGCCTGTGACTGTTCCAAAAAGGAGGAACAAACGAATTAAATCACAAATCTATTGCACTTCCTATCCTGCCTCTTCCCAAAGAACAGCACGTCAGAAGTGCCAGAAGACACATGGATGATAAGTTACTAATAAATTCATCGTGTTGCCTATATTTAATGGCCTAATAAAAACAATCCTCTCCTTTTAACAGTGCAAGACTTGCATGAAAAGAACCAGTGGTGTTTTGGAAAATATTTTACACTTGAGTAGTCTCTATGGTCCTTGAAATAGTGGCTAACTGCTGCAATTTGGCTTTAAGCAGCCAGCGCAGCACTGCACACCGTGCTTGGCTGCATGGTTAGCAGCAGATCACTAGGGGTCACTTTGATTCCACCTAAAGGAGGGAATCCTAACAGGTTTGGGGCTTGGTTTCTGCTTTTTTTCTATTTTTCGGTGAGAGATTTATTTAAAGGCAAACTCTTCTTGCACGTGTGTATGGCGTTTATTTACATAAGCTACTTGGGCTCAGCTTCATTCTGGTGTAAAGGGTGAAACTTTAAAGAAGTTTATAAATCTGTGTCTATATTCATCAGGAGGAAAATTGGCCCTGACTACCTTTTTTAATATGAAACAGCTTCTACTGGCATTGATATTCATCATAACAGATGACATTGTTTAAGTCTCCGTAAATATTTCTGTCCTGTCAGGATCCCTATAAATGGGGAAAGAATAGCTGTGATGTATAAATCTGCAAGATTATATTCTGATTTTGCTGCCTGCTCTGCTGTATGGTAAGGTGGGATAATATCTGTGCATTTCTTTCTCATCCGCAGCTGATGACTGAAGTGCAATTATTTCCTTGGTGAGAGAAAAAAAAAAGCACTAACAGCTACGTATCATGAAAAACACTTCCCTGTGATGTATTATTGACAGATCCAATGGGAACCCAACCTTGAGTTCTTTTACTTTTGTAAAGGAACAGTTTGCCTTGTTGAGGTTGCCCGGAGAGCTGTGGGTGCCCCATCCCTGGAGGTGCTCAAGGCCAGGTTGGATGGGGCCCTGAGAAGCCTGAGCTGGTGGGGGGAAACCAACCCATGATAGGGGGTTGGAATTGGGTGATCTTTAAAGTCCCTTCCAACCCAAAACCATTCTGTGATTCCAGAATTGATTCTATGATTGTGTGGAATGAAACGAGGTGTTTCCTTCCTGTTGGCCATCTGGGCTACTTCGTGCCCTACCCTGCAAGTTTCTCCTGTTGGCATGCACAGTGGAAATGCCTGAATCCCAGGAGAGAACTGTGCTGTGGTTCACTTCAAAATGTCACAGCTCCATTCCAGCAGGGACCAAGACACCACCAAGCCCAAATGTGCCCAAGACACACACCACAAGACAAAAGCCTGAGTGACTTCCAGGTGTCTGGGCGAGTAGCTCAGCTCCAAGGGCAAGCAGGGAGCTGCAGCATGCTCTCATTCCACATCTGAAGCTTGGGAAAGGTCTGGGTATGGCGCTGAGTCACTCAGACTGAGTGCTGGCGCGAAGCTGGTTGTGTCACGGACGTGCCCAGCCACATGGGACTTCTGCTGCCATTTTAGAGTTGCCCAGAACCTGGACTTTTGGAGACTGAGTGCATCCCAAGATCCCAGAAGGTCCCAAGCATGAAGTCAACATTGGGAGGGTATCAGTGCAAGCCTCCATCCATGTTCCTGGCTTTGGTGAGCGAATGGTCTCAGTCTGTTTCCTCTCCTAGGTATGCACCCCATCTTCTCTGTGACAGCACACGAGTTAAGGGAAATCTCTTTCCAGAGACGTCTCCTTGGCTCCATGGTGCTCTCCCAGTGCCTCTGCGGTATTCTTCCCCGCAGCGCTCCATAGCCCCCTGAAGACTGCACTAAGCAACGTGACAAGCACCTCTCCCAAGTGGTTCTCTCTCTTCTCCCTTCCTTCCCCCCAAGGAAAACTGAGTGGGAATAGCTTTAATTAACTACACTGTACGTGTGCGGTGTTTATACCAACGCAGACAAGGCTGAACAAGCGTACCATGCACTTGGAAGGATTGGCACTGGGGTTTGCAGCTGTTCTGAAGTCCTGAGCTCATCCTGCAGTGGAGGACCAGTGCCTGAGAAAGCCCTTTTGTGGGGGCTACGCCAGGCTCACCATGGGCACATTTGTAGGGGTGATTTGTCAGCGTTCAGCCACACTGCAAAGCTGCGGAAGGTCCAAGATGTGCCCTATGCCAGGACAACTGCATGAGTCAAGGAGAACCTAATTGTAATCCATCACACAGCAGAGAGCCCTCATGGAAAATGGAGAGCATGTGGGGCAAGCCACAGTTGGGACACCTACGTTTAGTGTCATGACTGCAGGTGAGCTCTTAATGTCTCAGCTCCCATTGGAGGTGGGGTCAACCCAGACACTCCAGCCAGACAGAGGGCACCTCAGGGGAAACTCATGTATCTCTCAGAGTTCCATTGCCTGCACTAAGAGGCAGGTGGACACACCAGCAGAACCAGAGCTCTGTCTTAGCTCCCAACCAGCTACTGCCTTCTGGGGGCCTCCTTGTGACTTCTGTGGCTTATGCTGCAATGTTTAACAGTTTTTAAAAGCTGGCTGCTCTCTTTTCCAAAGGTGTTTAGAAGGGACTTAATGGCAGAAGTTGATTTAAATTCAAACACAATTTGTTAATCGATATACAAATAAGAGGGCTTTCAAGCAGGCTGCTCTGTGAACATACATCTGTGCACGACAGTTCTAAACCTTGGGTTTTGTGGTACCTGCACAGAGCACATCACTCAGCATGGCACAGATGCACAGGTATCATTCAGATGGTGTCAGAATGGCACAGATGCTTCTCATCTTGCAGACTACAGAAAATTGTTCTTAGAGGTATGGTTTTTTATCCTCATCGGGTACCCTGCTGCCTTGAGAAGAGGGTCCCGCAGAGGCCATCAGTGGGGGACCCGGCAATGCAGTCACATTCCCTAGAAGACGCCCCACGCTGTGACTTCATGGATCTTTCTGTTTTGTCCTACAGCATCAAACCACCCTTTTCAAAGAGCAGCCGTGCGCTACTGACTCCACGAGTTAAACCTCGTTGCTCTCCGGATCAAAGAGCGGTGTTTCATGCCTTCTCCTGTGCTGCTGTGCAGTGACAAAGTTCCTGGTGACTTAAGTGGGAGGGAGGCTGCGTCCTGGGAGACAAACTTAATTGAGTATAATACCACAGGGCACGTAAAGTAGGACAACACAGCCTGACCTCATTTTGCCCATGCGTAACCCTACTGACATCAGTGGGAGCTGCACATATGCAATCAGGAGATGACATTTGCCCACTCTTGGCTGCTCTAGGAAATTCCTGCCTGCCTGATATATTCTATTATTTAATTGTGAGATATGAAGGTGGGGGATACACCGAGCAAAGCTGAGCAAACACAGCGCAGCTCCGTGCCTGTTTGAAGTTGTGGAAAGGCTGCTTTTGACGCTGGTGGTTGTTGGATTGGGCCCACGGTACACAGTGATTCATAATCATTTTCTTCAATGAAAGCAAGCAGGTTGGTGTGTTGTTATTTGTGGGATCACATGATTCATTATTTTCAAATATTTGAATGGCAGTTGGACTTTCTGAGGCCTATGAACCCCGTAGCTGCCACCGGTGTTCACACAAAATGGTTATTCATACACACACTGTGCCAGATCAGACTTGTTCGATACTGTGCATTTATTACGCTCCCGTTTCTAGTAAAACTTTGCAGAGCAGAAAGGGCATCATTTGGCGGAGCCAACAAAGCTCGCACCAAACCAGTGACTATTCCAAGAAATTCTGCATGAGCAATCCCCAGACTAGTGTTTTCTTCACAGTCTAATAATTAAAGCCAGTTCTTAGTGCTGTAGAGAGCAGGATGGGGCTGACTTAGGGAGGAGGCCAGGCAGGCAGTGCCCAGCAGATGCTCTCTGCCAGGCTGTGGGAGTGGTAGGGCTCTGAGCACCCGGATTTTGAACCTGGCATGGCTTAGTTATGGTACTGCTTTAACTCTTGTTTTTCTTTCCCCCAGAAGAGAATATGAAGAGATCTGGTCTGACCTGATCTAGTGCTTGATCTACAAACCATCACATGATTCTATGGTTCTTTGTAGAGATTTGCAATATTTAGGGAAAAAATGTTATTATACAGAGTAAGATCTGCTACCTAATGCAGGAAGCATCCATCCTTTGGCTCTCCATCCCCAAAGACCCACCAGGATGTCCCCAGCAGCCCGCTCTAGATTGGCCCTATATTGGATGGCTTTTCATCCAGGACCATCATAGACCCTTTCAGCCCAAACTGCTTCAGAAAACTTCATGAAGAACTGTAATGCTCCAAACTGGCCAGATCCTGAGCTGTGCCCCGCTTGCAAAACAAGCTTCCTTCAGGCAGTGAGACCCCATGTCAGGTCTGTGACATAGCGCGCGGATGATACCAAAAGGATGTTGCTATAATTGCGTGCAGATGTATCCTCCGCTCCCTTGCAGCGAATGCCAGCAGAAGGCTCTGACTTGGAACGCTGCAGCGATGCTTCCCCAAGAGCCAGGCACGAGCGTGGGGACCTTCATGGTCACGCACTCAGAGCATCCCTTGTCACCTCTTCTCCTCAGTAATACGAACAGACATTTCTTTACACCAAACTGAGCAAATCTAATATTTATTTCACATTTAGGTCACAGTCCATCAAAGCAAATATTTTTCTTTTTTTTTGCCCCCCTCCATCCCCCCCAAACAGATTTCCTGACCTTGAGGTTTCACTCGTGATTTGCAGCAGGGTTTGGTGGTTTGCTCTCACTTAAAAAAAAAGGGGGGGAAGAAAGAAATACAGGTCCTGCGCTGGGCTTTGGGGTGACAGCACAGCTCCCCGTGCTCCCAGACCTGCTCTGAATGCCACCCTGGGTTTTGCTGCAGGATTGCAGGATTATTAAGCCCACATTTCCTGCCTTTGCTCCCTGTTTTTTTTTTTTTTTTTTTTTTTTTTTTAAATCATTTGGTCCTGAAAATCAGGATTATTTAAGTCTGTGTGGCTCAACACCGCAAATGCAAAGTACTGAAAATAACATTTAACAGTCTTGGCTCAAACAGTGCCTGTGGGCCTCATCCTGCTCCTACCAAAATAGGAGAAAATCCCATCTTCTGTAAAGATGCACTTCTAAAAAATGATTTTCCTTTCCTTTTTATCTTCCTAGGCCAAGGATCACATTAACACTGCTCCATTGAAAGCTCTGAAGTGTTCTGTATATGGAAAATTGACTTTTTTTTGTGTGTGTGTGTGAAGTTTGCACTAGTTTTAAAGCAGAAATTGCTGAAGAGAGAATTTCAAAAGCTTGGGAAATGTAGTGGTCCCTAATGGCTCTCAGTAATGAGTAAAATCAGATGCTCATTCCGATTTCCTTCCCCCTGTAATTGAAATATAAGTCGTGCTGGAGCTGCAAAGCTGCCGCCCAATTATCACCCAACTCAGCTCATTTACATCACCCGTCCTGCTCTGCTCCACGTGAAATGCTCAGGAGGGCTAATGTAAATGTATTTATAGCCCAGTAGGATGTGTTTAGCTCTTAATATGTGGGTAATAATGTTATATATAGATATTTGTGTGCATATACATAAAAAGATAGAGCTAGGCAAGCTCCTTCACATGACAACACAGAGCTACCAGACATGAAGGAGCTGGTTTGCTTTGGTGAGTGGCTTGAATTTTAATTGCCATGTGGATGTGATCCTCCCTTACTGGCACATCCCTTCTGTCCTTCAGCTGATGTACCTGGCATGGGGCATTGTGTGAGGGACCATCCTCATTCACTGAAAACCAACACAAAATAGCCCCAGTCTCATTAAGGCCACTTCTCACCCTGGTTTCAGGGCAAGCTCACGCAACCTTGCAGGATAACACTCAGCGCAGCCCTTCTTCCCTCCCAGAACCCTGCCAAATGGGTTGTCTTTGCACACCCAGCTGGAATTTGGCAGGCAAACATCAGGCTGGCCCAGGCAGAATTCCTCCCATGCCAAACCCTGTCTCTATGTCCCATCTCAGTGTCACTGGGGCCATAGCTGGCGAGCTGAGTGTCACACAGCAGGCATTTCAGCAAGTCTCTGTAATTTCTTTAATTATTCAGACAACAGAGCACAAGAATAATAGCTTCAAGTACATTCTTATACATTATTTTAACAGCAATAGGTATGTATTTAGTCATAAACTATTCTGTAGCCACCACTATGTGTACATTTTATACAAACTATTGCCATACTCAGACCCTGAAAATGGACGGTGACATCTCCTAGGCGAAACGTGGTGACAACAGCACATCCTCCCTACAAGAGCTGGTCACGTTGGTCTGTCCTAACAAATTGCTTCTAAGGTGTAGAGTGGTGGTCTGGGCACAGTGTGCCGAAGGCTTCAGGAGATGTCATAAATACATGGTGAGAGGGAGGTCAGTCATCAGAGTTACGTGCAAAGGGACACAGCACAGGGTTACTGGGCACAGGAGCTTGATCCTAGCGAACAGTGGCTTCTGAGCTTCTCCCACACGGCAAAACTCCAGCATTTTGGTGGAGATTAGAGGTGGTCTGTTATGGTCTGCACTGGGACATGTGCACTACTGTGACCAAAGCAAGGGCTCTGCACTGGAAGGTCTTTGTCATCTCGGTTAGTTTGGAGACTTCGCATCAATGGCTCAAGCTCTATCCTACTGCACAACCTCATCCTACTGCACAACCTCATGAAGATCTGGGCTTCCGCAGTGCCATTTTCCCAGAACAGAGTCCTTACATCATGTTGAGAGATAGGGAACGGAGAGCTGAGATGCCCCAACACCTCCATGGAAGGACAAACTCCTTACAAAGTAGCGGCTCCTTTGTTCCATGACCATATTTTACATCCATACTTGCAGCTCCCAGTGCACCAACAGCTCCCAAAAGACCCACAGGCAGCAGAGTCCTAGCCTTGATGCCTTCAGTACACAGTCCCTGTGATGCCATACACTGGTGAGAGGTGACAATATTACCACCACTGCAGTGGTGACCTTAGGGATGGTTGGAGTGCTATGGAGGATGGCATTTACTGAGCCAGAGTAGCTGACACAGCCGCAGTCAGAGGGTCTGAAGACTGCAGTCACCACTGTTTTGCAAATGTGCCCATCCGAGGACCAACACCAGTTCCTTCTAAAGCTGGACCTTCAGCGGGATCTGGCTGGCCCATCCCAGAGCAGAGCCTCCATTCCCTGCCCAAGGCCATGGCTCTGCTCTCATCCTGACAGTCCACACAGACACTGTAGCATTGAGTGGTCACGCCATGCTCTGGCCATCTTGGCCACCACCAAGCGCTGTCCCTATCTTCAGAGGGAGAAAGTGGCTTCCAGCTGGAGGCTGCCAGGAGGGAGAAGCCATCTCTTGTGATCCATCCCTTAGGCTGACGTCGGTGGACGTGTGCCCAGGCTCTCCCATCACCGCTTTGAGAACTCCCAGACTCTGAGCACAGAAGAGCAGGCTCTGCTCCTCTGTGCATCCCAGGAGGACCTCTGGAGCTGCCTTCCATCCCAGTGGAGGATGTGGCCTCGTCTCTGGAACACAGTGCCGCCCGAAGGGTGTACGTCCTAAACCAGTGAGTAATGGAAACCGAAGAAAAGGTGAGAAGACATTCAAGGAAAGCTCCCTTCCAGCACGGTCCTGCCTCAGATGTACACAACACAATGTTTTGCAAAATTTGTCATGGAATCCTGAAAATCCTCCATGGAGGAGGAAGGGGGTTGAAGCAGAACCTCACTGATCAGCACCCCCAAACCGAGGTCTGGGGCCTTGGAGCTGGGCTCTTCTCCCCCAGATCTCCACTAATCAGTGTCTGGGGGTGGGCTTGGACACGTTACCACTCAGGTATGGCCCTCAAAATAAATGAACAATTTTTACTCTCTTTTTGGCAAAGGTCGTTTTGCTCTTCTCTTGGTAGCCCCAAGACCTGCATCTTCACTCAGGCAAGGTGGCCACTGGGATCCAGTCAGCAGCCCCATCTTTCAGCATCAGCCGTGTGAATCCCTCTTAATTCACCAAAGTCAGTGTCAGTTCCCCAGGTCTGCATCTTCAGGGAATGCAAATTAAAGCTAATCAACACCAGAGACTCACTGCAATGGAAATGCAGCAGCATGTCTTCAGGATAATTTGCTTCCAAGGGCAAACCAGGCTTGGTCCCTTTGGAAATCCATGAAGAAATGCCTGAAGTGCCCAGATCTGACCAAGAGGTGGGCACGAACCCAGCGCTGAAACTGGAAGAGGAGAAACTTTGCCTGAGCAAGGATGGGGAGATGGGGCACTGGTGGGGGCAAAGGGAAAGGTCTGCGGTTGTTAGTGCGAATGAGTGAGGTTCTACTGTTAGTACAACAGGTTCGGAGCGGGTGTGATGTATCTGTTTCCTTATCCAACGTACCAAAATTAAAAGTGATAACCAACACATCTAAATAAAATAACGGGCACTCTTGTGGGTGTTACGTTTCCCAAACAAATAAGGAAAAAAAAAAAAAAAAAAGAAAAAAAAAATAATAATAATAAAAGGAAAAGAACAAAAAGCAAAAAATGGGATGCACCAGGAACTCTTAGTTATTATATACTAACCAGACTGTGCATGGCACATTTTATTTCTATAAAACTATTAAAACTATTACAAAATATTCAAAAATACATTTTAGTAAATTTACAGCAGTTATTTCTCAATTTATTAATGCAAAACATCCTTTTCTCCCCTCTGTACAAACTACCGCCTCCATCGTCACAGAATCGCCGCCATGTGCGCTTCTTAAAAAATATTATTTTCTAATAATTATTTTTTTCTTGCAGTTAAAAATAACAAAGTTTCTTACGGCTTTTCTTTCTTTCATTCTTTCTTTCTTTCTCTCTTTCTTTCTTTCTTTCTTTTTCTTTTCTTTTTTTTTTTTTTTTGCAAATAAAGAGTTTGTGTAACAGTCTTGACTTCCATGAACGTGGCCAAATGGTGGTGGTGTTTTCTATTTTTTTTTTTTACAGAGCAAAAATATTTAAGAGACATGGAAAACAATACAGGAAATGACGTTACATTTGGAGCTATTTAAATTAAAATAATATATTCTCGTATTTTACACTATTTCAAAAAACGAAATGTGATTCAGTTAAGTATTGATCTCTCAAAAAAATCTAATTTACAATTCTGTGTATAAAAATATAATTTACGGACCCCCATGAAGTTTGTCTTTCTTTTCTGTATGTTTGTTCGCTTGCTTGTTCCTCTAGACTCGCTGAAATGAAGGAGCAGCGTAATGGAGAGATGGGAAGGTACGGAATTTTGCTTTCTGAAAGTCAGGACACACGTGACATGTAGAAAAATAGACTCTGCGCAGTTTTGCTCGGCCTCACAAAATAATTTTTTCCCCTGTGAGAACAGTTCGCATGATAATAAATTACCAAAGAAACTATTTAAGGCTCTTGAAGGTCCGGTTCATATCATTTAAAACATCTATTCGACGTACCAAAGAAATAAATATCCAGGAGAGGAGGAAAAAATAAAACCAACAACAACAACAACAAAACAATGAACAAAACAACAAAAGAACAAATAAAAATATATATATATTTATAAACTAAACGGAACAGAACTTCCCGGGGTCTTTGTTTCCCTTAAAGTCTACTTTGGACTGTCCTACTTAATTATTATTATTTTATTATTATTATTTTTAAGTCTTAATCCGTGCTCTCTTTTAAAAATATGTATTATTTTTCCTTTTTTTTTTCGTTGCTGTTTTTCTGTTTTCTTTCCATTTGGGTTATTTCTTTTTTTCTTTTTTTTTTTCTTTTTTTTCTCTTTCTCCCCCTCCCCCCCCCCCCCCCCCCCCTTTTTTTTTTCTCTCTCTCTCCCACACTCTGTCTCTGTCCCTCTCCAGCCACTCTCAGCTGGCCGGTGCCACCATGCCCAGCGGATGCAGCGCGTCACCATCCAGCACCCAGCTGCCGATGCGGTAGAGGAGCCGTGAGTACCAATGGATGCCAGTGGTGGTGGTGGCGGCAGTAGGGATGGCCCCATCTGGGCAGAGGGCGGCCAGCAGCCCCTGAGCCAAGCGGAATGGTGCGAAGGCCCAATGGGCCCAACTGTGCTCCTCGATGACGGCGTAGCAGGAGGCCAACACCCGGTTGATGAGGATGGTGCCCTGGGCGGTGAGTGGGGCGTAGGCTCCGGACGCCTCCTCCCGCAATGAGACGCTGTGGACAGACGCCGGCAGCAGCTGCTGCCCGCCCTCACCCAGCACATAGACACGTTGGCCAGGCTTCACGTTGCTGGCGAAGAGCGCCTGGCCACTGGTGGACCCTGTGGCCTCCGACTGGTTGTGCTGGGGGGCCACAAAGAGCAGGTGGGCCGCCGTCAGTAGCAGCCGGGCCCGGGGCTGCCGCGTCTCGATGACGTAGAAGAGCTTTCGGGAGCTGTCCTCCCGGTCGAGGAAGGTGAGGAAGTCGCTGTAGAGCAGCCGGCCATCCGCGTCAGCAGCCAGCACGCGGTCCCCAGGGCTCAGGTCCTTCACCAGCTTGGTGCCTCCATGCTCCAGGTGCACTGTGGCTGAGCCAGGGAAGCAGCCTCCTGATTTCGCTGCCACTGAGTTTTCTGCATAAAGAGAGAGGCACAGGGGTTAGAGGGCTGACCAATGGGACAGGGTGCGGGGACACATTTACCAACATGCCCCAAGCATAGAGCCATGAATCATTAAGGTTGGAAAAGATGTCTAAGAACACCATCCATCCATCCACCATCCATCCATCCACCTACCACCAATACTGCTCACTAAACCATGTCCCTCAGTGCCACATCTCCATGTTTCATGAACACCTCCAGGGACGGTGACTCCACCACCTCCCTGGGCAGTCCATGCCAGTGCCAGACAACTCCTTCTGAGAGCAAGTTTTACTAACCTGAAGGGTTGGTAAAAAAAACTGAGGAAGTTATCCAACCTGAACTTGGCTCGACTTGAGGCCATTCCCTCTCATCCTACTGCTGCTATCTTGGAGAAGAAGCTGCCTTCACCTTGCCACAACCTCTTCTTATAGAGTTGTAGAGAGTGATTAGGTCTCCCCTGAGCCTGCTTTTCTCCGGTCTTCTCCAGCACCACCAGCCCTGGTAGCCAGCATGTCCCCATTGCAGCTGGCTACAAGAGTCCTTTCCAGCACCATGCCACCATGCTTGGCCTCCTGCCGAGTTACGAGCCCTGTCAGTTGCATTCATCTCCTTGATCAAGATAGTCAAAGCTTTTCTGCTGAAATAGCTGTTCTGGAATAAGTGCTGTTTTTTCTTTTTTTTCTGGAAGTATTTCTCACTTGGGTTCCATTTGCCTCGGACCTCACAGCTGCCAGCAGGTAGGTATACAAGCTGAGTGGCTTCTCCTGCTCTAGGACCCTGCTCGCTGCTCATGGCACCTTGTACTGAGGAAGCCCATCTCCCAGGCAGCAAATGCCACAGGGCAGAAGGGTAGCTTTCTCATGGAAAGAGGAGAAGCCCAGTTTGTCAAGCCCTTCACCCACAGCCTACACAGTGCTAGTTCCACCATTACACTGTACTGTCTCAGACTTTGCTGCCTTCTCATTTCTGGGGGTTGCACCCCATTCCCTGTAACACCACTGCCCTGCAGTCCCCAGGACTTCAATTCACTCCACATAAAAACCTCTCTCTCACTATTTCACTCCACCAAAAGCAGGGTTCTGTCCTGAGTTAGTGGTCCCAGGGCATCCCTATGCCTGCACCCAACCCAGATACCTCCTTCACATGAATCATAGAATCATTAAGGCTGGAAAAGACCTCTAAGATCATCTAGTCCAACCTCCCACCTACTACCATTAGTGCGCACTAAACCATGTTCCGAGGCACCACATCTCCACGTTTCTTGAACATGCACTCAGGTGTTGCTGGAATTGTTCAGGGTTTTGACACTGAATGCCGTAGCTACCACTGCTGCTTTTTGAGAGCTATCGGGAAAAATAATTGTAGGCTTTAACAAATCAGAAACAGTGAGAGGACTTGATGGATTTCAAGTCTCTCCTGCAAATTCCTCCTGGAAAGTTTAACCTTGTACGGTGTGGTTTGGAAGGACCGCTGCTGATTTCCAGGCCTAGGCTAGGGACTGCAGGGTCTCACTTCTCTGCACTGGGTTGTAGCCCATGGTATGTCGCTATATCAAGTGCCTTTGCTGCAGTCACCAGCATTCCTGATCCTTCTCTTGCCTTCCCTCGGTGTCTCCCAGTTACTCTCTGTGCCAATTTAGAGTCCTGGTAATTTATCTCCTAAAGGTAGCCAGATTTTATGTTTTTCTTCTGTGGCCGGTGCTGAAGCTATCATGATTTACATAAACACTCTGAGCATCTCCTAATGACTTTCTCAGGAAGGACAGGAAGGGCAAAAATTAGAACATTATTGATTTGCTAACGACTTTATCACTTCTCTTTCAGAAATGAAGCAGCGAGATCTCCAAGGCCTCTTCAGAGAGGACATGGCAACAAACAAGCTATGCGCTTTATGTGAAGCCCTCTGCTAGCAAACTACACCTTCGTACAAGCCCGCACCAAAGGTCTGGCTTGAGCTTTGTTTGCATATTCAGGGACTTGATGAATAGATCTAGTAGTGTAGCAGCTCTACAAACATGCCAGTGAATTGGCTGAGGTGTGAAAATCTGCTTCTTTGAGCAGCGCTTGTTTGGGTTCTCTAATTAAAATCCAATAAAGGGTCAGCATTGTCATTCTGATTCATGTAATAAATGCAGACACTCTTGGAAGAGAGGACACTTCCATTTTTTTCCCAGCTTCTTCCCCCCCTTTTCTCCCCCTCCCTATTTGTTCAGGTGCAGAAACCCTATGTGCCAATTCACACACATACTCTCCAAAAAACCCAGGACCTTCCAAGCACTATTTGCACAGCAGAGCCACTTTTCCAAGGCACTCAAGATGTGTATTTGAATTTTAAATGTAGAAGCTCGCTCTAAATACTTGCCGCAGCGCATTATCAATGTCCCTTTTACCACCCCTGCCTCTCCCTCCCCTGTCCCACTGACAATAATTCAGGCCTTGGGGGAACTCTTCTTTGCATTCCAGTCTCCGGGATCATACTTTTTGCAAACAGAGATCTAGATAAAGAATCTTCCTGCCCGCCATTATGGGGTTTAATCTTCTCATAAGATGCTCCGTCATGAAACGAGGTTTCCACAGTTTGAAACCAGACCGAGCGGGTGGAATTCAAGCCCATTCCCTTGCAACCCGCGTGGTACAGTCACACGACCCTGCCTGACACGCACTAAATGTCACCCCAAAGTCCGCGTGTGCGGAATCTCAATGAGCAGCTCGGGGTCGCTCCTCTCCTATGAAATATACATGGAGGTGGATTAGGGTGGGCGCTCGGAGTAAGGTTATTGTGCGCCACAATCAGACACCTTGAGCCATAAAGCCCATCCTCGCTATTGAAAGGGATGTTTCATATCGCTGTGAGAGCGGCAGCTTTGCGGAGCCTCCGAAGAGCTGGAGAGGATGAACAAAAGCAGAGTCAGGCTCCCAGGACAAAGCCCTCATGGGCTGGAGAAGTCCCGGTGTGGATCGGGACCCAGTTACAGCCTGGCATGGTGAAGCCGATGCTGTTTACTTGCTGTTTCGAAGTAAATCGATATATTTAGAGAAAGCCCATTATTTTCTTTTGCAGCCAAGTGTTTCTTGACACTTGCAGCGCTCTCCAGGCTGGAGGATGCTCTCACAACACTGCCGTACAGCACCGGGAGGCGGGCCCGAAGGCTGGCACACGCCAAGGGGTTCGCTTAAAATAATCGAAACGACAATAATTTTGTTTCAGAAGCGCCAAACGAAGCTCGGGGTTTGTCGCCAGCTGTTCCCGGGTTGAGACAGCGTGTGGCGTTGTAAGCACAGGGAGGGGAGGCAGAAGGAGATGAGCGCGTGTCGGGCGCTGGGAATTTCCCCGCGGCTCCCGGCGGAGGGGCCGCGCTCGGTGCTCATTTCCCGGCCCGCTCCCGGCCCGAGATGAGCGATAGCTTTGGATGGGGAAAGCTCGGATCCCACGGCAGGAGGAGAAGGGTGTGTGGCGGTGGTGGGAAGGCTGGGCAAACTGACAGCGAAATTAACGCTGGCAGGAGGTGCTGCAGCTGGCTTCTTCCTTCCTTCTTTTCTCTTTTCTTTTCTTTTCTTTTCTTTTCTTTTCTTTTCTTTTCTTTTCTTTTCTTTTCTTTTCTTTTCTTTTCTTTTTTCTTTCCTTTCCTTTTCTTTCTTTTTTTCTTTCTTTCTTTCTTTCTTTCTTTCTTTCTTTCTTTCTTTCTTTCTTTCTTTCTTTCTTTCTTTCTTTCTTTCTTTCTTTCTTTCTTTCTCCCTTTCTCTCTTTCTTTCTCTCTTTCTCTCCCTCTCTCTCTCTCTCTCTCTTTCTTTCTCCTCTCCGTCTTTGCCCCTCTTCCCCTTCCCCCCCTGCCCTCCCCCCCCCACGTGTGTCTCAGAGGCGGGAGCTCCTCTCCGCACCCTGACGGGGCGACCAGGGCTGATGGGACGGGGAATTGGGGCAGAGAGCCCGGGGGTGTTCCCAGCGCGTCCCGCCCCCCCGCCTCACCTGCTTTGACGGAGCAGTGGATGTGCGCCTTGGACTCGTAGTAGACCCAGTCGAAGCCGGCCTCGACGGCGAGGCGGGCCAGCATTCCGTACTTGCTGCGGTCCCGATCCGACGTGGTGATGTCCACGGCGCGACCCTCGTAGTGCAGCGATTCCTCGGAGTGATGGCCATCCTCGTCCCAGCCCTCGGTCACCCGCAGCTTCACCCCGGGCCACTGGTTCATCACCGAGATCGCCAGGGCATTCAGCTTGTCCTTGCAGCGCTGCGGGGACATGGGGACACAGGGAAAGGCGCGTTGAGGGGACACTGCTGTCACAGGGATCAGATCCCCCCCCCAGCCTCCCTGCACCCCCAGGGTCGCATCCTGACCTCCCTCCCTGACAAAGGGAGGAAGAAGGGGTGAAACACCGCAACGCCGCCCCCTCCCCAGCACCTGCCCCACAGCCGGAGTGCACGGACTCAAAGCCCCGCATTCCTGCACTAAGTGCCCTATCCCCTTCCCCAGAACAAAGTTCTGCAGAAAACAAACACTCGCCATATATCTGGGAGTCACGGATTCTCCCCGGAATGTCTCCCGGCTCTTTTCAGCTTAATTCTGCGTTGAAAGGGGTCTCAATACACGTTAACAGCCTTTATGTGCTGCTGTTTTATGTGTTTGTTTTTTTTTAAATATTATTATTATTTCTCGCCCATCACTCATTAGAGTCCTCAAAGCAGCCTGGGCTGGGAGCGTTCCCTCTGCTTTCGGCATAGACGTATGATAACACAGTTCAAAGAGGGAAGATGGAAAGCAAGAGAGGGCCAAGCAAAGGTGTTACAGGGATGCTGAGCGGCCTTTGTGTGCAATGAGAGGCTTCAGGCCCCCTAGGGAAGTGCTATAGGGTTTTCCTTCACCCCCCCCTACCCCCCCCCCCAGGCTGCTGGGCTCACCTAGAGCTGCACCGTGGGCAGACTCAGGGCTGAGCTCTATACGGAGCCCTGAAAGTGTAGAGGACTGGTGCATGGGTCAAGGAGGGGGAATGACGAGCTCTACAGGGAGAGGGACTTGCAGCTGCCCCCAGACATAAGAAGTCAGCACTGAAAGTGTTTGACTGAAAGGCACACAGCTAGAAAAACCACACATGGCCAACGTTCTCCTCCTTTTTCGGAGGAAAATAACTCATGGCTACAAACGGCATGGATGCACATGGGGTAAAGCTGCAGCAAGAGGCAAGCAGGGGCTCTCCCTCATGTACAGCCCCAACTGGGACGCCCCGTGCCACAGAGGCCCCTTCCCATCTCCCAGCAGGGCCAAGCACGGCCACCCCTTTTCCCACCCCACTCCGAGGGACGTGACAAGATTGTTCAACGAGAAACTTCCCGCGTGTATATCACCACCATAAAAAGCAATTCCAGCGGCACACACGGCCCCGAGAGATATCAAACGCAATCACGAGCTCACTTTGGACTCTGTGGCCTAGCGCTCGGTGCAAAGAGCCAGGGAGGCTGCTCTCAGCCCATTCCCTGCAGCAGAGCACGAGGAAGCAGAGGGGATGTTTTACTTTCCCCCTTTGCACACCTGAGAGCATGGACGTGCTCCTGCACGGGGACAAGCAAGGTATGGGGATGACAGGACGGCAGGGTGTATAAGATCGGGATAGCGGGATATCACTGTAGATGTTGCAGTACCAGGATATCACGATAGAAGGATATCACAACACGAGGATATCACGATAGTAACGTATCACGATGGCAGCCCCAGTGGCGGGTCTCCCTCCCGGCCTCTGGGCCCGGAGAAGGCAAGGAGCCGGGAATCAAGCAGGGGAACGGCCTCCTAAAGGACTTTCCTCCCTTTCACTCCGCCTGAGCTGGATTGTCGGAGTCAAAAGCCGTGAAGCCCAGACTATTTATTAATTCATCGGGTCGTGTGCCGCAAATCAAGCCCAATTCTGTTCAGCCACCGTGAAGCTCAGCAGGGCTGCCTCCGCCGACGCTTTGTGTGGAGGCGAAGTTGTTCAACAAGCCCTCTCCTGCCAGCTCCTAATCTCTTCACAAATGAATTGCTTGAAGGAAACACTTAACAGGTACCTGTCAGTGTAAACAACCTGGTGGGCTTCCTAAATGCCAAGCTGATCTCTGAGTTCCTCCCATCGCGCACCGCCGTGTGCCCGCGTTAGGCGAGACGGCTATTTTATTCCGTACAAATTCCAGCTTTATCGTGCTGACCTGGCCTCCTTATCTCCCGGCCGGATCCAGCCAATGGCCGGGGTGGGGGGGTGGGGGGGGGGGGGAGGGAGGGGGCAGCCCTCAGCAAGCCGCAGTTGTCACCTGCAAAGTTGAGAACACGACTTACCGAGCTCTGTTTGCCTTTTCTTCCACCCCCCCCCCCCCCCCCCCCCCCGCCCCCCTCTGAAGTTAATATTAACCCGCAGCTAATGCATTCGGCGGCTATTCCCCGAGCCTAACAATTCTCTCCGGGGGAAGATCTCTCCATGCTTGAAATGCTCGAGGCGAAGGGCGGGGGGCTGCGGGACGGCAACCCCGAGTCCGACCCCTCTCTCCCCTCGTCCCGTCTGCCCCAACCCAGCCCTCATCCCTCTTTGTGTCTAAAGCACGGCAACCCGAAAGAAAGAAAGAAAAAGAAAGAGAGAGAGAGAGAGAGAAAAAAAAAAACTATTTGTTTTCGTTCCGTTCGTCTGAGGGAAGTTGACAGAAGGTCAGGAGTTCACCCGCTGCCGGCTAATGCGGCGGGAGCCGTGCCCCGGGAGGGCATCCGCGCACCGCCCCCGGCCCGCACCGCTCCTCCGCGCCCGCTCCGCCGCGCTGTGCCCCGCCGGGAGCCCATCTCCCGCGGAGCCGCCGCCGCCGCCGCCGCCTCCTCCTCCTCTCCGCTCGCGGAGGGAAGGGTGAAACCCGAGCCGGCGCGATCGATGGGCGAGAGGAGTTAAGTGGAGCTGAAAATGCGAGATGCGGAGGCAGAGAGGGCGGAGGAGCGCTCAGCGGGGCGCGGGGGCTGCAGCTCCGCGCTCCGAGCTCCGCGCACCGCACACGGAGCTCCGCGCTCCGCCCCGGCAGAGGCGCGCCGCCGCGCTCCGAGGTACGCGGCGATTTAAGGTGGTCGGGAGGAGATGGTGGCCCCGCGCCCCGGGAGAGCCGGCAAACGTGCGGAAAATCAGGCCGAGGAAACGGGGAGAGTTTGGGAAATTCCCCCCCCCACCTCCACCCCCCCTTCCCCTCACCCCCTCCGCGTCCACTCCCCGCCTCGTCCTTCCCCGCGAGTCCTGTTCTAGCGCCGAAGGTGGGGCTTAAATGTATTAATATTAAAAAAGCGCCGTTGACCTATATTTGGAGGAAACCCATTTCCAGTGCCTAGATTGCATGTAGTTTGAGAAACTCCGGGATTGGCAGAGCAATTGACTTCACCGAGCTCTCTGGTGAGCATGAATAATAATTACGAGGTGACTCTCGGAGAGGTTCTCTCTCTCTCTCTTTCTCTCTCTCTCTCTTTTTGCATAAAATGGTTCCGCAATCCGATTCCGCCCGAGATCCAATATTTACCCGGTCGTAAACCTTGTGCCATCAGATTTTTTAAACCCGAAGGTGATGCAATGCCGATAAGTTGCAAGTCCCACCCCTATGGAAGTACCAGAGCGCTGGCGGCGAGCATCCTTAAAGAAATATCAATATATTTACGCTCTGATGGGCACAATCGCAAATGATGGTATTGCAATACGAGCTCTATCATACGGAATCAGGAGAGCCATGGTCGATCCGGCTTCAGCTGCCTTTTGTGAGTGCACGACTGCATGCCTACTAAATATAGAATACGCTCGCGAGGGAAAAAATAAATAAAATAATGAAGGGTGAAATGAAATGAAACAGCGGGGGGGGGGTGGGGGGGGAGAACAGGAAAAAAAAAAAAAAAAGAAAAAGAAAAGAAAAAGAAAGAAATGAGCGAGAAACCCGAGCGAGAAAGCCGAGCGGGGGCTCCGCCGGCGACGGGAGCGAGCGGCCCAGCGGTCAGTGCGCGCCCGCGGTCCTCCGCGCTGGATGCAGTTCGTTCGAGCAAAGTGCATCCGCGGGGACGAACGCGACCGGCGGTCCCTGCCCAAGTTCCAGGGAACGCCATGGCGATGCCGGCGGGTATCGCACCGAACCCCCACCGCCGGCTCCGGCCCCGCTAACTTGTCTGAGAGATGGCATTGACATTACGGGGAAAGTAGCCGAGTTTGGAGGGCGGGGGGAAGGGGGGAGGGAAAAGGGGGGCTCCCAAAAATGCTAAGACAGATGCGTCCTTTAGGGGTGCTCAGAGAGGTTAACAAACACAAATACAGGTATCTCTGTGGCTCTACCTGAGTCATCAGTCTGTCAGCTCCCGTGTTCTCTTCATCCTTAAAAATAATGTCAGGGTTGTAATTTGGGGTTAGTTCTTTAAATCTCTCGGAGTTTCTTGTGATCTTCCCTTCATATCTTCCACTGGCCCCTAGGGTCTTCTCTGCCACATTGGGAATAAACTGCTTATAGGCTAACGGGGTCAGCTTTTTGGGGTGCCTCCTTTTTCCAATGCCCCTGCCTGGTCCACAAGTCAGCCCAGAGGAGACTAAAAGAGCGCAGATGAAGCCCACCAAGAGAATTCTTGTCAACAGCAGCATTTCGTCCATTGAATCCAATTACTTCACAGCTCTCTGTGCCTATCCCTGGCTGTCTCTCTAGAGCTCTCTCTCCTCCTATGTCCTTGTCTGCTTTCTGATCGTATACTATCCACCGATCCCTAGCAAGACAGGTGCTGGAATGGCAGCCTTTAGGTCGCTGATAACGGAACACATCGGAGTTTGGTCGGGAGACAGCAATCGAGAGACAAAAAGGGTCTGATTTTAATGGTAGCAAAGCAAGACGCTTGTGAGAGGAGTCTGCCTTTAGTTCTATATTATAGCTGCCAGGGCCGAGAGCTGATTGGCCAAGGCGAGACAAGCTTGTCTTCTGATGTTTTAACCCTCAAAAAGGCAACAAATTCTTGAAAGATTTTTTTTTTTTTTCCTTTTACCTGAAGGGCTCGGAGCTGAAAGGGGCGGGGATTGCGCTTTCTTGGGATAACATCAATTACACGCTGGGTTGTGTTTTTTTTTTTTTTTCTTTCCTTAAAAAAAAAAATAATAAAAACTTTCTTGGCAGAATGGTGCATTTGTCAGTAAGGGGAACAGACGGCTCTGCGAAATAATCGTAATGATAAATGCGAAATGCATCAGGATCGAGGGGTGCGAGGCGGGGTTGTGAGGGCAGTTCATGAAATGCCGAATTATCGGGGAGCCCCGCAAATAGAAACCTACTGGGGAAGTGGGAGAGCTCAGGGGGAAACAGTGTCGTGTGAGGGTGAGCCCACCTCGGGGGCTTTCTAACAGGTTTCTTCCCACGGAGAGGGACACTGCTCCCCTCGTACAGCCGCGCATTGAACCACAGTCACGTTTCAGCTGATAAATGACTGCTTTGGAGGAAGGAAAAGCCGATAGGAGGAGGCGGCCGGGTGCCCGTCTGCATCATGCGGACACCTCAGGAGCGTTTATTAAGAAATAAATAAATAAGTAAATAAATAAATAATTTAAAAAAACCCCAAAAAACCAGAGCGGTCCCCATTGAAAATAACGCAGCGCGTCGGGTAAGTGGCCGCAGTCGGTGATGGCACAGCGCTGCGCTTTGTTCTGCGCTCCGAGCGGCTCTCTCGGCTCTCACACCTCCTCGCGGGGTGTCATTAAGTTTTGAAGGAGAGCGACGCGCTGAAAGCATCCGCAAACACAATTAGCAGCGATCGATCCCGGCAAAGTGAATGGCGGGGGGATAAGTTTAATGTGAAATTAATTGTTATCTCGTGCAGCGTGGCAAGTGATGTCTTTATCCCCGGTCTCCAAAAGCGACTGATCAGACAAAGGTGTTGAGAGACGAGCAGAACTGCGGCGATGGGGCTGATAGAGCAGGTCGGGGGGAAAGGCAGGGTCCCGTGTGGGCAAACACCGCTGCAAAGAGCTCCTCTGCTTCTGCTCCGGAGAGCACGCGATTTGTGCCAGGGTCCCGAAACTTGAAGGAGCTTTTTGGAAGTTCTCAAAAGTCCCGAGATGACACGCCGAAGTGAGCCGAAGTCCTTAGCAAAAATAATAAACAAAAATCAGCTTTATTTGAGGAAAAACAAAATGCAGCTCTTTGGAGTGGGAGATGATACGGGGAGTTTTCCCGTCTGAGTTGTAATCCGCTGAAAGCGCGTGAAAATGGACTTTCAAATGAGTTTTTAAGTGGTTGAAAAAGAATCAAGGAAAAGTTGCATGCCATGAACCGCAACATGGAGGACCACCCCAACATGCGAGGGACAAAGTGATCTTTCTTAGGTAAACTTTAGAGGAAGAGCTGAAAGAAGTGATCGGAAACTCTCAGATCGACTTTTCCCTCCCGTGCACCCACTCTTCTCTTCTGTTACTTAAGGCTTCCCTGTCACCTTCCAGTCAAGCACTGCTTTCTCTTTCCCAACTTGGAATTTCGGCGTTTTTAACGTGGGGATGGGTAAGGAGTGAGGAAGGCAGCCGCGTGTCTGCGAGGTTTTTGTCAGCCCATCGAGCTGCAGAAACAAGCCGTCTAACAGCCAAACGCCCGCTTCGTGCCATGAAAAACACACTCAAGTTTTATCTTCCCGTCTGCGTGCATGCGAGAAGACAGATACAAGGAATATGTAATTTATACAAAAGAGGGTATGTTCTTTTGATGTGGTTGCTTAAACAGCATGACTTGATGTAAGAGTTGATTAAACAGTGCCAAGGAATAAAAGCTGCCCCTAATGGTGTGGGATCCTGCAAATCTTTTATCACCCCTCTTACCTTGTCCCCCTCCCCGAGGAAAGATGATCGATATCCTGGAAGGATCAAGTATAGGGAATAAGGATAAACTCCCTCATTATCAGATTGCCACATGTACAGAGCAGTCACCCAAAGATTAACAGGAAAGGAAACGCAAAGAAGGAATTAATTAAATACGAGTAATAAATGCGCGGGGGGGGAGCAAGGGGAGAAATCAAGAAAAGTTGTAACTATGGGAAGCTCGAAATCACCCTGCTATCAAATTAGATGTGAAAGAAAGCAGAGCTGGGGGGCGGGGGGCTCTGCTCAGCCTCAGCGCGGCCGCAGGGGCCGGGAGCGGGGCCGGGTGCGGGGTGTGCCCGCTGACCCGCCCTGCGCTCCGGGCTTGCAGTTCCACCGCTCCCAGGGCTGGGGGGACACCAACCCCGGGGGGCTCTCAGCACGGCTCCCCCCGACCGCCTCTGCCCCTACCGCCGTGCTCTGCCCGCCCGGTGCTGCTGGAGAGCGTCTGACACACGGACACCGCGCCCGACATACAGACATCCTGCCCGACACACGGACATCCTGCCCGACACATCCCTGCCTGACATATAGACATGTTGCCCGACATGTCCTTGCCCAACACACAGACACCCTGCCTGACACACGGACGCGCTGCTCTACGCATGGACATCCCCGCCTGACACACAGACACTCTGCCTGACACATGGAAGTCCCTGCTCAGCACATAGACACGCTGCCTGACATGCAGACACGCTGCTCGACACAAACAGACAGCCTGCATGACATACAGACAACCTATCTGACATACAAGCACTCAGCCCAACACATGGGCATTCATACCCAATGGAACCCTGCCCGACACACGGACACCCTGCCCAAGACATGGACACCCAGCCCAATGAACATACACAGTCTGACATACACACGGACATTTCTGCCCAACAGAACCCTGCCCGACCCATGGACATTCTGCCTGACATACAGGCACCCTACCCAACACATCACTGCCCAACCCACAGACATCCCTGCCTGCTCTGCAGGCACTTTTGAACAACAGCAATAAAAACCACCAAACGGAACACCAAAACTAGACATGGATGCCTCCTTTAGAAAGATCAGCTCCTCAGTTGTGGATTATAAAAGTCATTGCTGGGTCTTGTTGTCCCAAAGCATACAGGCCAACTTTTTGTTCTCTGATCACGCAGGCTGGGCCCTGTCCCAGCCCTCAAAGAGCTGCTCTGCACTTTCTTCCCATGGCCCCCAGCCACAGCACCCCAGAGGTGAGCAGCCCCCAGGGTCTCCTTGCCCAGAGAGTGTATGCTAACAGCTGAGTCCTTTTTGGCAGTACCCTTGAGCTCCCCATTGGGCCTCTAATACCTCAAATCTAAAAACTGTGGGAGCTCTTGGGTCATCTGGTCCCAATCCTCCTAGGTAGGGCAAGCACCAGAGCCATGGGTGCATCTACCACTGATCCCAAAGAGTCTTCTTCTCCTTGCTTGTGTACAAGCTTCTCCTATAGCTGCGTGGTCCAGCTTTGTTTACTTCCATATGGGCTCTTCCAGTGGCTCTCCCACAACCACGGAAGCTCCTGGTCTTTCCCAGCACTGGCCTGGGATATGTTTGCCTCCTTAATCCTTGCTGTGATCCAGCAACACCTCTGAGAACCTCAGTTATTATCTATCAACTTTGCTGTTTGAAATCTGAACTTGTTGTCTGCTGTTTGCTTTGCATAAAACCAGGGAAGGGCTCAGACCTCACAAGTGATGGTGTTCGTTGGCCAAACTCCCTGAGTTTCCTTGCACTGATACATTAGTTCTTGCTGAATGCTGAGGTGCAGGAAGCTTCCCCCTGAAAACTGGAGAGACAAACATTTGTGTAGGTTTTAACTGGATCTTAATTACTTATCACCCTTAACAACCACCTTTAGAGCTCACCTTTAGTTTATGAGTTTTGAAATCAGTTATCACTTTTAAGAGAGCTAACGCTTCATTCCCACAGCCTCTTCTGCACCTGTGATGTTTCCCAAGATACATGGGACCCGAATGCTCACCTACAGTGAATTAAACCTGAAAAACTTCAGTGAAAGTAGAGGTTAGGATGGAGTAGGACTGGCACAAATGGCAGAGAATCAGGCAGGCTTTTCATCTCAAGCTTTGTTTGTTTCTTTTCTACACCCCACCCTCCTTCATAAAGATGCTAAACTCGTTTATTTGAAGGAGTAGTTCATCCCTGTTTGCCTGTCCTGGTGGTATTGCAATTGCTATCTTTAAAATCGACTTAAAAAGTTCACTTTGGAGCTGCAGGTTGGCTGGCAGCTCCTCCTTTATAGTGACAAGCAGAACGGGTCTTGTTCCAAGGAATTTCCCTCCCCAGAAAAACCCCCCAAACAAAAAGAAAACAACAACACCAAAAACAACCCACAAACAACAACAAAACCCCAAACGCTGGCACCAGTGAGAGATATTAAGCTCATATTTTTCCATCTATTTCTTGTCTGCCATCAGGATTCAGGGGAAGCCTGGTCCCTGCTCAGATACGCCTGTGGCCATGCAGTATTGTAGGCATTTCTGCCACAGGAAAAATGCTCTCAGGGTTCAGAGAGGCAAAAAAGCAGTTGCTTTTGAAACAACCACATGCATTGATTTTGCTGTTTTTAAATCAATCTGCTTGTGTATTAATGCTAATCATAGACTTGAGTTCAGTCAGTAAAGCCTTCCATCGTGCACACACAGAGTCAGGTAGGCAGCATTATTTGTAAGGTATTTTTACACATAACTCTGTGTGCATATTTTCTGTTAACTCAGACTCTAAAACAAAATGTCCCATAGAATTCTTTATGCCCTTTATGCAGGGCAATAAGTGATGTTTAGTTGTACAACTACAGCAAAATCCTTACATCACGTCTTCCTCCTTCTCCTTGGATGACCTGACCTTTTTTTTTTTTTTTTTTTTTTTTTTTTTTTTTTTTTTTTTTCCCATACCAAGAGTCCCAGCTAGGAATTATTAACATTTACTTTTCCCTTCCTGGTTTGTGATCCACAGCACTTTCAGCCACTTCCTCCTGGTCATGAGTGGGGGAAAACCCCAACCTGGGCACTGGAATCCAGGCGGTGCCGGGGAAGGGAAGCAGCCGCTAGGGGAGCTCGGCGATGGGAGCAGCTCCGAGCATCTTCCTCGGCTCGCACAGCCCTCAGCAGTGCCGGGAGAGGCAGCAGGAAGGGCAGGTGCCGAGTTTAAAGGGGGAAAAAGGAAAAGAAAAAAAAAAAAAGGCAGCATCAAAACACATGGAAAAGTTTTGGAGCTTTATTTATTTACTTTAAGACTAAATAAATATTTGAAAGCTTCCTTCCTTCCTTCCTTCCTTCCTTCCTTCCTTCCTTCCTTCCTTCCTTCCTTCCTTCCTTCCTTCCTTCCTTCCTTCCTTCCTTCCTTCCTTCCTTCCTTCCTTCCTTCCTTCCTTCCTTCCTTCCTTCCTTCCTTCCTTCCTTCCTTCCTTCCTTCCTTCCTTCCTCCCTCCCTGCCTCCCTCCCTGCCTCCCTCCCTCTCTCCCTTCCTCCCTCTCTCGCTCCCTTCCTTTCTTCTTTTCTTCTTTCCTCCCTCCCTCCCTCCCTCCCTCCCTTTCTTCTTTTCTTCTTTTCTCCCTCCCTCCCTTTCTTCTTTTCATCCTTTCTCCCACATACACCTTGAATTGGTATGTGTGTGTATATACATGGGTGTGAATGTACCCAAGTGCACAGAGGTGAGAAGTAATCACGGTACATATTTCTTAAGTTCCTTGGTACTCATAAAGTTAAGAGATATAACCATAAAGTTAAGAGATATTGAAATCTAGCTGCTTAAACACTGGCTATGAATATGAGAATGTGTTTAAGTGTTAGTCCTGCTGGTTATGTTGACTTGCATTCTTGATCATTAGTTGGATCCAGTGTTTCAATCATATAAACACTGCTAAGAACAAACCTTCAAAAGAAATTATATATATATATGTTGTTGTTTTAAAAATTGTTAACTGGGCTATTAATAGTTATTATGTTTATTTGGTTGTTGGTTGTTTATCTGTGGAATTTATCAGGGCAACTGAATCAATGATCATTGGAGGCTGTGGGTGTATGAAGAGCCAAAAGAGATATTTTCCCATGCAGATCAATGCTAACGGGTCCTCTCATGGCTGTCTTGGGGTCACACAAACTTTCCTCTGACTTTGAAGAAGCTATTTAGTTTTATCAGATTTGTTCTCATTGCTTTCTGTTCCAAGGATAACAGCAACTAATAAAAGTGCTTAAATTTAACGTTAAAAAGAGCCTCTTTTTGATAGATATCATTATTATCCACAAATGGTTAATAGAAGATTCACTTATTCAGTAAGATCCGCATTGTAAGATATTGATTTCTATTCAGGAAAAAAGAAGGCTGATGCATGAATAGCATTACAAAATGCAAGTAATGCTATCTGTCTGCCTTGTACTGTTATTGCATTTTAGGGAAAAGTGCCGAGTCATATTTTGGAATATCAGATGATGATACATCTCCCAGGCTGTATAATATGACAGCCAGACAGGGGATGCTAAGAGAAACCTGAAAGCATGAAATAAATTCAAACTTAACTTGCTGCCTTTTGCAGTGTAAGGTTGGCTTGCCCAAAGTACACAAACCAACAGACTGGATCAAGGCTTTCTGTTTGGGCAGAGATCAGGAACAAAGCTTGCCCTCTAAAGTCCACCTCGTAGCCAGATCCAGCCATGGTAACCACTGTATTCACTGGGCCATGGCAGCAGGAGAGGTATGTGCATGATTGTCTTAGTTTTTCTTGTTTCCTTACATTTGCAGACTATTTTTGAGCACAGTTTACATGTTTTCTTTCTTTATTTCTGGCATATTTACACCCCAGCTTTTTAAAACGCTTTGTTCATGCCAGTCAGTTTAGCACTGAGCTTGTTAAAAGAGTTCCTAATATATTGTATATGACTGAAAATGACTTAATTGTTCTATTTCTTTCTGACCCCAATAAAAAATGTCCCTGATACCGTTTGAGTCTCTCTGTTCACAAGCGCTTCCATACATGTCACTGGGTGGCTTTGAAACACTTCTTAGAGACATCAGTTCAATTGCTCTTATTTATTTATTTAGATTTGTAATAACGACAGCAAATGGCCATATGAAGCAATTTGGGCACTTTGCAGTCATTAATACTGCAGCATCAATATCACATAACACAATTATTGCGCAATAAATTTTCCATATGCCTCATCTGTTGCCCGACCAAAATAAGAGCTCCCCAGATCTATCACAATCCTCTCTTATGCCCTTTCCCTCTAAAACACCTTGATAGCGGAAACAGGGGCTCCAAAATGTTCCTGAAAGCTTAACAAAGTGCCATCCTTTCCAGAAGAAGAGGCAGATATGAGAGCTCAGGAAATGGTGCGCAGGATGCTCCAGCAGCTGATACATCCCCACGGAAGGGAAGGGCCCAATCCCTGCATCAGTTCAGCAAGACAAGTTAAGTTGACAGAGCACTGTAACAGGCTGCCCAGAGAGGCTGTGGAGTCTCCTTCTCTGGAGATATCCAAAACCTGCCTGGACAGTTTTCTGTGCAATGTGATGTGGGAAACTGCCTTAGCAGTGGTTGGACTGGGTGATCTCCGGGAGTTCCTAACAGCCCCTATGATTCTGTGATTCTGTGGAGTCTTCTGGCCATGGATCTCAAGCCATGTGGGGCTTTCTAAGTCAACACAACATCCTGAATTCATGTGGAACCCTTCACTCCTCTGTCTGATGATGATGTAAAGCTGCTTTAGTGCTGTTTTTTTCTGGGACAGCATTGACCACGTATACTATATCAAACTGCTCTCGGAAACATCTCTCCTGGGGAAACAGGGAAGGGAGGGAGGGTCTGTGTGCACAGTGTCCTCTATGCCACCATGAACCTGTGTGCTGCTGTGCCATGGGCTGGAATGGGAAAGAAGGAGAACTTGAACCTATGATTTTGAAAAAAAAACCCAATAACTTCAAGCCTCAGTAATTCCTGGGTTCAAGAAATTGGAATCCTTTTTCCAGTTTCCTGTGGGATTCCCTTAGAAAACCCATTAGGATGACTGACTTGACCCTGGTGGGCCTTGATTCAAAGTCCTCTGGATTCAGCTGGAGTCTTTCTGTTGTTTTCAGCGGATTCCAAATAGCTTTGATGTTACGTCTGTTACATTTGTGTTGCTCAAAGCAAACTGCTCTTGGTGCTGTTAACAATTCCTCTGATTCATACATAAAAGCAGAGGGGTAACGCAGTGGTTTTATAGCATCAAAGTAGCATGCCCTGCCAGCTCCCTGGTGAGATTCTTTGGGTAGCTCCACAAGAAACTCCACCATGTAGCTAACTATTAACAATTCATGCTAGGCCGTTATGTCTCCTTAACAGTTGTGGCCTTCTTGCCCAAACCTGCTGCAACGTGACTACTAATCTATTGGTCAAACTTGTTTGTAGAACTAATGAATTTTAAATCAGTAATTGTCTTTGGGCAATAGTTCAATTCTATCCTCATCTTTTGGCTCTCGTTGTCATGAAGACATCTGAGTAAGTTTTGAAGAGAAATATGCTTTGCTGTCTCATTGTTCAAAATCAGGCAGTGGTGATGTTGATGAGTATTTTGTCAGCACAACAGTGGTGCCTATGCATGGCTTCTCTCTGAGTGTGGAGTTACAGCATGCCAGCAATACTGGAGGACCATCTATGTAGACATATATATAGAATAACACTGATGACCAAAGAAGGCTAACCACTGGAGAGTATGATGTGTTTCTCCCTCCACAGATGGAGTTATGAGAATTTAGCCCCTTCTTGAACAAAGGATAACATTTTTCTTTTTATTTTAGCTCTTCTCTGAGCATATTTTTCTATATGGAAGGAAAAATTATAGAAAAATTAAATTCACGGGAAGCAAGGAGTTTTCTTCATAAGAAAAATGCCCACACTCCTGAAATATTCATAATAAAAACAAAACAAGAAATCAAACTGAAATACCCACACTGCTATTACTTCAGCCAGCCTTCCTTTCGGAAAGTAAAAGAAATCATAATTTATGCATGAAGACCTGAAAATCAAAATAGGCGCAAAGTAGTGTAAGAGCAACCTGACAAAATAAGGCATAGCACATATGCTAGAGAACAATCCAGCATGTAAACAGTGTAAGTGACACAGGCAATTGGGCACAGAGAACTCAGTGATTTTTGAGAGGGGGGGAAAACATTTCACTGAGATAACCTTAGGGAATTTTGAAATCACTCCAAAATGCACTACCTGAAGACAGGCAATTTTTGGAATGCATTCATATTATGTCATTATATCTAAATCTGCTGAGTAAAGAGCAGGATAATATTTCCTCTTCCCTTATACTGTTGAAACAAATTAAATTTGGGGCAAAAATTACTCAACCTCAATCAGTATTTTTTAGCTATTAGTATCCAGTTGAATTCAAGGGCAAGTCAAACAGGCTGCAGATATTGGTGCTTGGGTATTTTTATTCATTTGTGAGCTTAGAAGACAGGAGAGGATCAAACATGATTTTGCCAGGCTCTTTCCAAACAAATCCAAGAAGATTTCTTCTTCAGAGAGCCCACCCTTGTTTTTATACTGTTTACTTCACTCTACCCATGTGAAGACCCATTGAAGTAGGAAGAATAATTTACAGAGTGAGGCATATTAAATTTTCCAATCTGATGTAGTAAAATGAAATGTCATAAAAGTCCTTAGCTTCTGTTATTAGGATTCAGCATAAGAAACACTTTGCTTGCCTTGGCTGAGGGTCTAACCCAGACAATTCCAAGCTCTTCAGCCAACCTCATCTCTAGATACTGCTGAGGCAAAACTATTCAGTGTTTCAAGGAGGACGGAATACTCATATAATTAGAGTAGCTATGAGTAGACAGTTTTAAATTAAGTGGGAGCTTTAGTAAATTTGGGCAGAATATTCTGTTAATTATCGAGTGCCAAGAGGAAACTCTGACTTTACACACCTTGTTGTGTAAATACCAGTGCTGATGGTCAGCCAAGAGTAGTCACTAGACCTGGAGTCAAGGGGGAAATATTTTCAAAGTCCTCTGGTGATTTAGCACCACGAACACACTTATTAAGAAGTGACTTGTGCATCTATGGGCTCAGAAGCAAGATTGAGTGCTAATGGTTTCATAAGGCACCATGGAGGTCTGTGGTGCATCCTCACTCACACTTCAAAGAGAAGGAGTTTGTGGGATAGCCAAAGCAAACTTGTGTAGATGCAGTAAGATGCATAGGTGACTTTTGAGAGTGTCACTTATGTGTGAAAACGTTGTCCAAGTTATTTGGTCAATCAGGAATCAGACCGTTATGGCAAGTCTTCGGCAGAGGGAAGAAGCATAAGGACCCTCTCCTTGCTTTCTTCATCCCTAACACCAGAGAACTGATATCTTTAAATTATATTGGTATTTCCTAATCTGATGTCATTATATGAAGTTGTATTATTACTAGAAGTAAGGATTATTTCATGCTATGCTTATAAGACATTATCAGCCTCCAAAGACTTTCTGCTAAGAGCTTGGACTTCCATATGTGACAGCCATTTAGAAAACAAGATTTTTTTCTTCTTGCAGTTCACACTTTTTATTTCCCATTGAATGCATTTATTATACATTAACATAATTACTTTAATTTATTACCTTACTAAATGTCAGACCCATAAGACATCAGAGGACTACACAGCACCCATTCTGTTCAACAAAGAGCCTTGGACAAATGTTCAAACTGAGCACCAAATTTCTACATCGTGTAGACATTTTTCAGAGAATATTGTGCAATTAAATGTGCAGTTGTAATTAAATACTGCCTTGGTTTATAACTATGCACTTCTGGGATCTGTGCAGTCTGAGACCTGCAAAGGAACGTCCAGTTGGCTGGGAAGCCAAAATGCCCTCTGTTGCTGCTTCTGCCAATGGTGCTTTTAGTAAATGAATTTCACACTCTGAATTTAAGGATTTTTTTCCTTTTTTTCGTGCAACTTCCTGATGAGGATTATGTATTCATACAATTTTCATAATAACATATTGCAACCACTATTTCTAATCTGAATTGGCAGAATTTGCAGGAATGACTCCATAGAAGTCATGTTTAGTTCATACAATGTCAGTAGTTTTAAAAGTAATCTCCTAACCTGGCATCTTCACACAATAGATCATTTCCAAGGTTTACCCCTGATTATGTTGGTGTAATTCATCGGGAGGCTCTAGGAAGGCAGAGCTCTTCTTGACAAAGTATCGATGGTGTATATTATATAATATATCACAATGGCTTCTGAGAGACCCTCATAAAACAATGTATAGTGTCAAAGTTCCACATTACAGTATTTTAGATGTGTCACGTTATGCGTACTCCTGATTCTCTATGGAATATCTACAAAAGTGCTAAGGACTGGCATCAAGGGAAATGAATGAACCACCAGCAAGGAGTGTTTCCCTTCAGTCTGGGGAGAAAATACGTTTTCTTCATTGTCAGTGTCTTGTGGGAAGGACATCTACTGAAACTTAGGGAAACTTCTCTACACAAGTACCCGTTTGGTTAGGATGCTGTTAGACCAAACTTTCTGTATGTGCACAGCTCACAGCTATGAGAGACACTGGAGACCAACATCATTAACGAGAGATTGATTGTAAATATTTCTTCTCTTACAAACTCAATTTGATTGCATGTGATAAAGTGTTCCCAGAACGAGTACATATCTTTTCCAAAATGCAAACATCAGTTCAAAAGACCTATTTCTAAATAGTAAGATATTTTTTTCAATCCAAATCTGCAATATTTTTCTTGATATAAAAGTCCAGCATTTTTCTATGCTCAGTTTTAAATAAACATTTAAAGTAGAATACATATTTCTGAAGAGAAAAATAATAATTAAAAAGAATAATAACTTTATCTCCAAGCCTTCACCTCTTGATTTTCTTATCTTCTGAGCCAATGCATTTTAGACTGCTCAGCTGGCACTGATAACTTCCCAGATAAAGATACAGGTGCTGAGGCAGTGCCACTACAGTGTTAGCAGGGAGTTCAGAATTTTGCAGTGGGAAACTGCACATCTGAGCTCAGCAATGAAAGTTTCTGCACACACTCAGCATTTTAAGGAGCCGAGTGAAATTATTATTTACTGATGTATAATGAATAAGGACAAACACAATCCTCCTGGTGTTATCACTTCCTAGAGGTAATTGAGAGCTCATCTCTACTTCAGTCCCTCCCCCAAATACCAAATCCTCTGAAATTAACCATAACGTGGGTCAATTTAGCCAGGTTAATCTTCCTAGAAATCTAGTGTTGTCACGTCACAACTGGCTTAAATAGACAGTCAAAACTTGGTGATAGCTGTAATTAGTTATCAGGTAAGTTTAGGCTCTTCTGGCTTCTTTCCAACAGCTCTGTCTGCCAGGAGATGTCTGCTTGCTTTCCCATCACATATGCTTTCTCTTATGAGGAGGTAGCTGCTATCCTCACTTAAGGCAATTTAGCAATGTGTTGACATCAGAGACACTAATTTAAATCACTGAATCACTGTGGTGTTCCTTTCTTCTTTCCACCTTTCTTCCTTTCCTTCTTTCAGCTCGAAAATATTAGGAATGCCTTTCAGATAAAAACTCTAAATTGTTTTCCGGGCACTTTCATCTTTCCCACTCTCTCCTGAACTTTTCCTCCTGTTAGGAGAGGAGAAGCCAACTTCTTCCCAGTGCTTGGCATGCTGCTGCTGGTGCTTTTTTTTTTGCCACCAAGCTGTCCTGCTCAGACACCTCTCTTGGAGCAGCAAAGACTCATAGGTAACATTTAATAGTATTAGGAAATGTTTCTTCTCAGAAAGAGTAGTAAGGCATTGGAACAGGCTGCCCGAGGAGGTAGTGGAGTCACTGTTGGACTCTCTTGGTCTACTGACTTGTTTTAATTTCATCTTCAGAACTCCATTTTGAGGCCAACCTTGTAAGAAGAGAAAATAAGGATTTTCTTGTGCCTAATCTGCTGCTGAGACCTCTTGAGGCACTGAGGCTTCATGGTAGGCCAGAAGACGCCACTACCTCTTGAGCAATTTGTTAGCTTAGTGTTAGAAGGTGAGGTACCCTGGGTGTTCTTCAGCTCCTTTTAGAGAGAGAGCAAATCTCAAACAGATTAATAAACAGACTTCATGTTGAGTGCTCACCATAGTTTTGGGAACTGTGCTTTGCTACTTCTTCTGTGTGAGTGCTCAAACTGTGAGACATATCAGATTTTTTTTCATTTCTTAATGTGGATAAACATCCCAAAAGCAACAGGCTGAGACCAGAAAACTCATTTAATTTTTAATCTACAGCAGCCTTGAACTTGACATAAACTGAAATACAATTCAAAATTCAAACCAAGGGTTTTCACTACGTTGTTGGTGCTGTCCTCACTTTAACCCATAGTAGCAGAGTAGCATGCAACTACTTTGTCCAGTGTTCTCACAAGAGGTTGTGTTTCTTTGCTTATTGTACATTTCTAATTCATATTAATAAATATACATCCTTAAATGAGTGTTATTGAACTGGGAAGCAGATCTGAGTCTGACAATTACGTGTATCACGTCTATCTTGGGGGAGGAATGTAAAACAAAAAGAAGAAAAGCAACACAACCTTAACATTTTCACATGCCAGAGAAACTGACTTTCATGTACTTTAAATAAAAGAAAGGTAAGACATGTTTGGGAATAAAGCCGTAGCCATCAAATTCACTCTTCAAGTATACTCTGTTACAGCAGCATGATTCCTTTTATGATTGTATCCATCATGCTGTCAAAAGAAGAAATCTTATCTTCGCTCATTACTAAATATACAAAGAGCTGGGATTTCCATTTGGCAAATGTTCCTGTTTACCTGAAGGCTTGATTTTTTTTTTTTTTTTAATTTTTTTTTTTAATCTACACTTTGATAAAGTTCATTTGCAGAGATAGACTAAACTTTTTAATCCTTAAACTACTTGAGTTTGTAAACCAAGTCTTGCTCTGAAGTAAGGAGCGTGTTCATGAAGTTGTTATTTTCTTTTGGAAAATTAAAGATCTTATTATGGAAGAAAGCCAAAGGACTCGTCTGGCTCTATCCTTTCTGAGTTATAAACTGCAGCTAGAATTCACAACCACTCTGCAAATAGAAGTCTAGGTGGGGATGCCTCTGGTAGTCATCTACAGTCTTTTTTTCTTGTATTTTTTATATCTTCTAGAGAGGTCTATCAATAATGGGGACAATCTCTTGGAATCTGTCACCATTCCCATGCTTAGATATTTTTAATGCCAGTTCTTGTGGTCTAAACACTGCAATAAAAATATCAGAAGAAATTTCGCTAGTTTAAAAGGCACAGAATGCCTCTCCTGCACCATACGTTCCAGTTCATTACAAAAGACAGTATGCAATCATCCGTGAATGCATTGATGAATTTTCTGACTCTCAGTATTACTGAGTGCCCTTGATTGCTTGAGTTTTTCCATCACCTTATTTTAAAACTAAATAAACATTTATAATTATTTATATTACAGTGTCAACCACAAACCATCAGTGAGATTGTAGTCCAACTGTTTTGAGCCATGAAAATCACGTGAAATCACAAGCAACTCTCTACCTTGTTCTTTAAACAAATACAGCAGTCAAAGTTTTTTAACATAAATATGAAAGTGATTTGTGCAGTGGTAGAGGTCATAGAATTGTCAAGGTTAGAAAAGACCTCTGAGATCACCTAGTCCAACCACTGACCCACCCCACCATGTCCACTATACCATGTCCCTCAGTGCCATGTCTCCACGGTTCTTGAACACCTCCATAGATGGTGACTCCATCACTTACCTGGTCCACTTCTTCCAAAGCTTCATTTTCTTTACTTCGGGAATATACCATCCCCTTTAGTGGTCTGTGACTGTGTCTCAGACTGGCAGAGCTCTGTAGTTTATCTGTACAGCCTCTAGTGTAGGGAATTTGTTGTTTGAGCACTGTGTCCTTTAATTTGAAGACATGGAGATGTACATATTCAATTATTTATTTATTATTTTTCTTTTACTCAATTTCCTGCAAAACTCATTCTTTAAACTTCAGTCTGGAGCCAACAACACTGAAGACAACCTGGCCCTTTGCTTTGCACTGATGGCTACTGATGCTGAAGGCAATGAGGAGGAAGAGTTAGCCCAACATGAAATATTTTGCAAAGCGTAATAACTTCTACTACCTAATACTTCTTTTTTGTCCTTAGGATTATGTCTTCTTATATAATGTATATATATTCTAGGGCATTTGGTTTTATTCATCTCACATTCTTAATTTGAAAAGTTAATCCCAGGTCTAGAGCACTTTCTAATGACCATTGTTCCAGGCAGACATGGTCTGGCTAATTTAACCACCTGGTTCTTTGATTCTTTAAGGTCACTGACATAACTATATGAACAACTCTCATCTGTACGCTAAGATCTTTGAGTTTCATGCATATGAAATCAATGACCTGATTTCATATGGGCTGCACTGCATTCTTCATCTGTAGGCTGATTTTTTATCCATAGAGAGGCCTGACCTTAACCAATACTTACACGTAATGGGTTGTGCTTTTGCACAAGGCTATATCCTAAAGTCAAGATTTCTGTTTTGCTTACACATGACGTTTCTGTAGTTACGTCAACTATCTTTAATTAAACAGTAGGTTTCTAGGTGTTCCCTTACTGTATTCCTGATTAAAATTTCCCATAAATTTGCAGGATATGAATCAAAATCTGTGATCTGTTAGTGCTTTTATGCTACTGTTGACAGAATTTCTGTATTTTTTTTAATAAACTGGAGACTGAAAAGTTTGGAAGATTTTGCTGCACAATATGTGTATTCATATAGGGGGTTAAAACTGACAAAGTCATTCCTAACTTGTCCACAGCTCCTTCATAAATGGAGATCAAATACCTTAATCGACTGAATGAATTACAGAACATTGGGTGAATGCTGCAAAAATCCCTGCCAAGATTCAAACTGTGAATATCTATGTGCAATATACTGTATGTCCCTTTATGTTCAGCTGCAAGTATTTGGTTGATTTTTAGGGAAGGGAATTTCATGCAGATATCCTTGAGGAAAGCTGCATTTTCCCCATACATGCCAATTTCTACTGTAAATTATATATTTTATATGACAGAAATCCATAACTGTGGCAATGTTTAGCCAACTTCTTTTAAGAGTACTGATGTGAAGTTGCTTAAACCAGGCAAGGATCAGAGGGTACCTTTGTAGCTCTCACACAGAGAATTGCATCATTCGGTTTGAGAGCCCAGGTGGTTTTTGGCAGGTGAGATGGTGCAATGAGACAGTGCTCGTATGCAAAAAGCCCCATCATTTCCAGGTACTTCCTGAAATAGTGCAGTCCTGTCCTTTCCTCACCCCATGACCCAGAGTGGGTATTGCTCACTCCTGGGCTCTGCTCCTACCTGCCCCACTGAAAGTCTAAATGAGGAAATTGTCACTACATAGCTGAGTATAGGGTTGCTTTTCCTAAAAGGAATTATACTAAGAGTAGAACTTCTTCCTGAAATTCAATCACTTTGTTTTTCTGTGGGCTCTCCAGACAGATATCAGCCCAATTGCCTCAGTGATGTGAGTTCTCAGTGGTAGAACCTGGCTTGAATTTGTTCCAACATAGAGCATAAAAAGAACTACAACCCCTTCCATGCCAGGATGAGAGCAAAAGCCAATAGACTTCTCATGAAACACACAAAATCACATGCAATAGCAGTTTCTATTTGCACCAGGGATGGAGGCTACGGAGCAGCCTTGCTGTTCCTGCTGGAGAGTACAGACTTGGCTTTCCCATTCTTACAGCATGTGTCCTAACCACTGACCTGTTTTGGGAGTGAGTTTTCTGTGTCTTTCCCGAGAGAACTTGATCACTTCTATAAATAATTGATCACCATAGGGACAGCACTCCATTTTTATTTTTTTAATAAAAATTCCTTTATTTTGTCCTAGCCCTTGGGTTATTGAGACTTTTCTTTTCTCATTCTAATACAGATTCAAACATTCTAGTTTGGACAGAACCTCTACTCTGGACATGAAACATCACTAAATGTGGGTACTGGTTTCAGCTAGATTTCCAATGGAAAAATATTTTCATAAAAATAATTTGTGACTATAGGTAGGAAGAAGGAATAAAACCACACTATGTGAATTAACCAACTAACATAATCCATACTTTCACATTAATGAAGAAGTGAACTAAGCAAGTTATAAGTGTGCCTATAAACAGTTTATTAATAACAATACTTCTAGACATTTTTTTGCTCGTTTCTCCCCAACTTCCTTTATTTATTTGTTTGTTTGTTTGTTTGTTTTGTGTATATCTGTGTGTTTTTTTTCTTTTTTTTTTCTTTTTGAATGAAAGGCAGGTAGCTTAACACCACTTACTGACAGTGACTGCATCATGCAGGTGGTGTGTCCTTCCTTTTTTGCCTATTCTTTGAGTGAAATATTGCTCTTTGAAATTAATTGTTTTGTTTTCTTTGTCGCTGTCTTTAATGGAACCAAATATTTCATCTGTGTTCTCTAGTCTTGCATGCTCCTCAGGGTAAACCAAATCTTGGTGCATGTATTCCCATTAAGTAACACATTCCTTGAGCAATCCCACTGGCTTCTGTGAGACTATTTGGGACTATCCAATGGGAGCAGAAGTACATGAGTCTGGCCTGAAGGTGCTTACACACCGCCTCTCTCAATGGTACCTTGGTTTCGGTCAGTGCCTTTGGGTGCTGCTGCATTGCAGTCTTTAATAATCGGTTGGTTTGTTTCAATTCTCAGAGTGAAATTTTTTATGAATAGTCTATTAGGTACATGTAGAAACCCAATCTGTGAAAATGAGAAAATAGTCAAGAAAACGCTTCTGTATGGACACTTCACAGAAGAAGAAAGGATGAGGTCATCCCAGCAACTATTTGTTTGGTTCTTGGCAATTCACCCTTCTACGTCAATGGTTCAAAGGCTGTCTGAGCCAGCAATGGACTCATCTGTTCTATATTTTCACACAGCAATTATTTTCGGTGTGAGAGATATGTGGGTACCCTGGTGCTTGCTTTGTGATGGTGTTCTCACTGATCTTCCAAGAGGGCTTCTCTCTTTCTGCTTGGCTCAAGCAAATTCACTTTTCTGGACTGAGTCGAGGAACAAGTACTGTTAAGAATATTCTTTAACAAGAAGAGTAACAGAAGGACCAAGTTTCAGCATACTCAGTCAAATATATGAATTTTCAAGAGGGCAGATACGGAAAGGTCTTGAAGATGTTGCCAAAGCTGAGAAGTCAGATCACAAGGGATCAATCCTAGATATCTAATCTAAATGTGCTATTGTCAGCGAAGAGAGATAAAGTGCGATGATTAGCCTTCTGAAGGTGTTTATGTCTCCCCATGCTGACTGTGGGTGGAGCCCAGATAGCTGTTTTAGAGTAAATATCTAACTCCTTGTGGGCTATAGTTAGAGATACGTCGATCTCACCCTTAGTTTCCAAAGGCTGCATTTCTTCCATCACTGAGTCAGGGAAAAAAAATCCATGTGTACATGCAAGAGGTGCCTACACGGGAGGAAAGCACCAATGTGCTGTAAACCAAGGCCTACAGGGAGGGTGCCTCTGTAGGATGAGGAAGGAGCCAGTCACTGGATTCACTAGGGGGAGCTAGGAAGAAACCTGCAAGCCTCACTGAGATAATGCAATTTGTGCTGCAGAATTATCCAAGAGAAGGTTGTGGTGGAAAATCCTCGGAGGTCTCTTCCTTACAAGCTCATGGACCTACAGCAGGATTTGTCATACCAAATTTTCCATCTGAACTTCTTGTCCTTCTGATCATAAGTGCTATTTTTTATTGCCTCTTCTAGTTAAGGGAAAATGTAGTACGAGATAAGCGTTCATTTGTCTTCAGAGGAAAAACAACAATGGCAATAAGAAATCCAGCTGGCTGTAAGTCAGTTCTATATCAAAAAGACTTTGGACGTATGACCGGTAATGCACCTCAGTGGTACAAGGAGCATTACGCATGGGTATATACATATATGTATATATATACATATATAGAAATACAAATATCACAACACGTGTTTCTGAGTGTACATCAATAAAAAAGGCTGACCTGTCTCACTTTCTAAATCAGCCAGGCCCACTCACTCTTTGAATCAGCAATTGTCCGTATTTGCAGTATTTTCTGTTTCAGTGGGATGAGACAACAAAACCAACTACTGAGCTGATTGCTTTAGAAGTCTTTCCTCTGCACTGCTGAACTCAGATGAGCATGAACTTTTTAGACGAGCATCCCCGGCTCTGCTGGATCTAGCTGGTTTCTGTGACAGTGCATGTCTGCCTGCAAAATTGATATCCTGAAGCATTCTATTTTTATGCTGCAAGTTGCTGTGTTGAGATCTAAGATGTTCAGAATTATTTTTATTGGACAAACAGAAGCACTGAAATCATGAGGTTCTGGCTGGCCTCAAGCTCTGCCAGCTTAACACTTGTGCTTGGCAGACAAAACAGCGCTTTGATACTGTAGTTGCTCTTCTGCTAGCCTCCATGCAATGTATGTAATTCTCAGTTATGTTAATCAAAAGACAGGAAGTGTGCAAGCACTGCTGTGAGACTTCAGATTTAATTGAATAAACTATTCCCTGTCAGATTTAATAGCAAAAATGCAAATTTGAGTTTGAGCACAAACTAGCGTGATTGCCACAGCTCACTCTCCAGCTGAGCTACCTGCGTGCTGAGTCTGTCCCTGCACACCTGAGCAAGTCTGGTTTATTTCCAGTGCTGGCAGTCCTGCTCTTTGTGATTCAAAGCAAAATCCCAAATAATTCCATTGTCTTGAAGGATGTCGTGTTCTGTTGACCTTGGACCTTCAGTCCCCTTCCTGCTAAATACAGGCTCAGCAAGATAGGTTTGGTTTTAGAAAGGGGGGGAAGGAAGGAAAGGAAAACCTGGATCATCTCCAGCAGTAAAAGAGCCCCAGGTAGATCATTGCCAGGTTCTTTTCTGCAGATAAGCTTAACTCAGTGTTACGCCCAATGAATGCTACTGTGACCTGCAAATGCCACAGTATGACGGAGCCCCATAAAAGAGGTACAAACCAGAGGGAAACAGGCAGGGAGACTGTGATCTGCAAAGGACCAGATCCTCTCTTTTCTTCATAATGTTGGTGCAAGTTTGGGTTAATTCTACTGCGATTACTGAGACTGCAGCAGACTGCTGAGCCAGGATCTGTTGTAAAGGCAAAGTAATATATCCTTCTACCAGCCGCTCTTGCAAAACAATTTTTTTTTCCTGGTGGCGTATTCCTCTGCCTCCCAATTATTATTTCTCGTGTGTGTTTGTGTGTGTGAGTGTCTGGCGTAGAAGGATAGCTGCATACAATGCAAACTGAAACCACGGCCTCAGCGAGGATTCAGGCAGCTGGGTGAGCTCATCGTGGCTCAGCACTCAGGCAGAGCTATGGGCTGTAATTTACAGCAGAGCCCAAGCTCTGGGTAGCAGATTCAATTTTATAAGTGCCTTTCTGGTTTGGGCTAGGTAAGAGTCTGCAAGAGACATCCTCTACGTTTTCTATAAATAGCAAGTTGTTCAATGTGTCATTCGGCTCCCTCCATCCACATCACTGATTGCAATGCAAAGCACATACTTGGGAATAGGCAGCCTCACCCCCGCCCCCCCCCATCAGGTACCGGGGTATTTATTTATTCCTTATTGTCATTACAGGAAAATAAAAGGTTCGACCTAATGTAACAGAGAGGTGAAAGGCTGATTATTGCATTTCCACAGCTGTTGCATTGCTGTATTTTATGTTTATAAATCATCTGCATGCCAGCACATTATTACAGCTGGGAAGTCATATCTTCAAGGAAATATCTCATTATTTACTAAAACGAGATACAAATAGCTAACTGTCTTATCTGAAAGCCTGTCTTAAGTCCAAGAGCAAGGTCCATGCAGGTATTTATAAATATCAACAGTATTGATTTTATTACTCATATTTTATAAATGACATCGACATTCTGGAAGACTGCAAACATTTGCTTTGTTGTGCTATTGTCTTGGTTGGAGTGTAAATCTCTCACTTTTGATATACACACAGTAATTTTTGTTCTTGTCACTGCCCTGTGACTGGAGGCATTTTAATGATGATTTACAGGTTTACATATAGTGGGACTATAAACTTCTAATTGCAATTAAAAACGAGTTAAATGAAAACCTGCACCTTGAAGGCAATGTCCTCATCGCAGCACGATACAGAGGACTAAGATTTGGTACCCTGAGGGGAAAAAAAAAAGTTGTTTTCATTCTTCCTCTTTTCTACCTACAAGGCCAAAGAAACTTCCAGAAATCCATATTAGTGCAGATTTTCCAGGAGGACAATTTTAGAAACATCATACCTTGCTACTCCAGAACAGCTTCCGATTTCTTTTCTTCATTATTTATACGCCCAGTGGGTGCTCAGCTCAGAGAAAGAACCTGTTTTCATTTTTTGCCAGAAGAACCGTGGATCAACAGGACATAGGATCCTTCTTGAGTGCTTGCTAAATAAGGAGCTGAAAGTTTTTAGATGCTAATGAAGAGAAAAACAACTTTATTTGGTATTGCAAATAAAGATTCTCCTTCCATGTTGGGGTTCTCCAATCCCCAAACACTGTATTTCCATTTCTATCATTCAGTAGTATTTGCCAGTATGGCATCAGTTTGTGACTATCTATATAATGAATAATGTTACTTGCAAAATGCTCCAAAATGTCATTCTGTGGTTGCATTAACCAATACAAAAACAATTTTGCATTGGGTTTGCAAGGTGTAAGCAGTGCAATTAGGTGGAGATGCCATTCAAGTGTGGACTTTTATATAAGTACTTACGGGTATAGGAGTATGTTATGGAGTCATGCTGCTTATAAGATAGTGTGTGAATTTATATTACTGAAGAATAATTTCACTGTCTGTGAAAAGTAGCCACTATACAGCTCATTATGTAACTGTATGCCACATTCTTCTCAACCAAACTACTTCAGAATTTTCTGAGTCCCAGAAAACCCATGAGGGTATCACCACATTTTCTTCTCTCTCCAATGTCATCAGCCCAGCTGTGCTGGCCACAGAATACTCTGACCACCAAAAGGAGGGCTCGGGGTGGGAGTGGAGGCCAGACAGGCTGAATTTGAGTTTTGCTTAGCATACTCTGCATGTCTTGATGGGTGCACTGTCACTATCCAGTCACACTTTGTTTGCTCAACATTATTCTATGGATGTTTCTGATCTGGAAACAGATCAGAAAGGCACAAAGATGGTGAGCTTTTCCATAAACTCTACAGTTTAAGTCTCATAATTCTCCTGCTGTTCCTTTTGCTATAGGGATTTAACGCAGGTTGGTGAAATTCAGTACACGCTGCCCATCCCCTTGCCAAATACAGGTGTACTGCCTAAGCAGTGGGCCTGTTGGAGCCATGCCTCTGCTTTCTCTCTGTTTTTAGAAGAGCAATAGAAGAAGTTGTACATACCTCCCCAAATACATACATCTACTACTTTATTTCCAAATGAAAGACAAATAATGATGCTTTTAAAGAGACAGCCCTGACCAGTATGGATGCTGAATTAAGTCCTCCCTGTAGCACAGTTATATTATCCATTCTCAAAGGCCCTTTTAAAGAATAGAAATGCAAAGAGAAAGTCGTATGTAGTTAATGTCTGCTTAGCTGCTCTGTACCTTGGCAACTTGTGCTCTGTTTTGGGGAGCTTCCAGGGAGCAAAATTTGGCAGTTGTTGGAGTCTCCTCTTTGTTTTTGTTAGATGTTACAAGATCAAATAAGATGCTTTTTGCTAGTTTGAGCTGATAAATATATATATATATATATACCTCTGTATAATGAACTGCAGCATAATGAATGTGAGTAGATTGAAATGAGGATAATTTTTTGAGACTATTGCTTTCTGTAATTCTGACACCTACTTCATGTACCTGAGGCACCCAGATTGAATGGTGGGTACCTGGATGTCAATCATTTACTCATAAGTATTTAAGGACATTTGTAGCCTTGTACACATCAACAAACGTGGATTTCCTCAAGGCAAGTATTACTGTCTGAAGTAGGCAATACTAGAACACAGCTGACAGTCCTACCACCTCAGTTGTTTTGCAGGTGTTTTCTCTACTTGGCTAGGGTATTTTGGTGATGAAATATTTTAAATGATTTTCTCCTTTTTTCTCCCTTTTGACAATAAGTGAGAGAGAGAGGATCCCTGGCAGCTGAATTCTCCTTAGGGAGAAGCTATGCAAAGAATATATAAACTGTGTTATTATGGCTTCCTATGCCATTTCTTATACTTAGAGAACAACAGTTTGAATTTCATGTCCATTTGCAGAGCTGTGGAGATCTTACTTTTCTGGTTGTCCCTCCAATATCTTTCTGAATTCCTGCCACCTACAGCAAATCATAGAACCACAGAATCACAGAATGGCTTAGGTTGGAGAGGATCTTAAAGATCATCCAGTCCCAACCCCCTGCCATGGGCAAGGTTCCCACCCACCAGATCAGGTTGCCCAGGGTCCCATCCAACACGGCCCTGAATGCCTCCAGGAATGGGGCACCCACAACATCTTTGGGCAGCAGTGCCAAAGTCTCACCACCCTCTGACTAAAAAAGGTCTTCCTAAAATCTAACCTAAATCTCCCCTCTTTAAGTTTAAAGCCATTACTCCTGTTCTACCAAATGCAAATGGGCTCTTCTGAGTGGTTTTTGTAGTGTCTACGCACATTTTTGTGCAGGTCTGCTACAGGCCACCTAATCAGGAAGAGCATGGGGATGTAGTCCTCTACAGGCAGATAGGTGCAGACTCAGATCTGCAGGCGTGGTCCTCACGGGCAACTTAAACCATGATGATACTTGCTGGAGGGAAGACACAGAATACCATAAGAAACCCAGAATGTTAATGGAGTGCATTGATGATAACTTTGTGACTGGGAGAAAAGCCTGAAAACCAGAATGTCACTCCTTTCTACAAGAGGAGGACCCAGAGAAAAAAAAGGATGGACAATCTCCCCTTGATCCCCAGGAAGATGATGGAGAAGCTAATTTTGGAAATGTTTTCCAGGCACATGAAGGACAAGAAAATCAATAGGCAGCATGGGCTCACCAAGGGGAAGTGGTGCTTGACCAATTTTTTATAAGATTCTGTGATGAAATGTCTGGTAGGTGGGGGGGGGAGAGGTGAATATTGTCTGCCTAGACTTCAGTAGGGCCTTTGACACTGTTTCCTCTAGGCTGTTGTATGCTCTACGTGGGAAGACAATGAGGTGGATTGAAACAGTATGAACAGCACAGCTCAGAGAGCGGTGATTAGAGGTGTGAAGTCTGGTTGCAGGCCAGTAACTAGTGGTGTACCCTAGAGGTCACTTCTGGCTCCAGTCCCGGTTCCAACCCTTAACTGGTTTGCAGGCTACATAAGACTGGGAGAAGAGGCTGATACACCAGAGGGTTGTGCTGCCATTCTAACTCTGTTCAGTTCTGGGCTCCTCAGTATGAGAGAGGTACGGACATATTGAAGAAAGTCCAATATGTGAAGATGATGAAAGGTCTAGAGCATCCTTCTATGAGGAAAGGCTGACAGAGCTGAAACTGTTCAGCCTGTAGAAGAGGAGGATTTCAGGGATCTTATCAATATCTGTATCCCCTCAAACTCCTTTTTGGGAGCCTTCTTTGTAATGGTGCTATACCAGCTTCATACTGCTGTATTGAAGTGAAACCCTGTCAACTACTCTACAGTGACAGGAAAACTATCAAGATGAAAAGAAGGGGCTCTTCAAGGTTTTAGATGGGAGAGCCAAGATCCTCCAATGATATAAAGGAGCTTGATGTTACCAACTGTCATGATTTTTGCCAAGTCTTAAAGTATTTGGAACAAATTCTTGGCCCCACTGGGATCGAAATACTAAAACATGTGAACAACAGTGGGGTTTGATGGTGATTTTAATATCATCCATGAGAGATTCATCTAAGTAAAAACTTAAAGTTTCCTTCCTTCAAAAAATAATAAACTTTGATGATGCAAAGGGAACCTAGACTGGAACGAAATGTTCCAATGCAAACATCAGATCATATAGAATAATAACCTTTTCTTAACCTCTTGTGGTTTGTGAGCTAGACTTATGTTTTCTGTAGCCTGATTTGAAATCTTTTAAACAGTCCTAGCTGCTAATACAGCAGGATAGCTCCAAGGAGAATAATGACGACGCATACCAATGGGTAGAGCTAACTCAGACTGGGATCTGTCACAATGTCAGGCAGCTACCTTAAGACTTCTTTGCAGTGTCCCCAAAGGGCAGCGCATAGCATATGTGGCAGTTACACCAGTATACCTAGTGACCATCAGTACATGAACAGTTCTAAGGGGCTGAGGGTTAGCACTATGTTCACTGCTAATTCAGGACTAGGACCGTGTTTCCCTCTTGATCTACCATGGGATGGATCTGTGGTGTTATGAGTCTGTATCTGTGCTGTCGTTACTGATGGGGTATTGAATGGGGTTGGACTGCTCTGTAATAGGCATTCTGGGGATAGCTTTGCTGTGCCTGTATGAATTAGGCAGTTTGCAAAGATGCAGTTTGTCTGGTGCTTTTCCTCTTTCGCCTCTGCACGAATGCAATAGATCCTTCTGATTCCATGGCAGTCAATCTCTCTGCTTCGGCTGCTCTGGTTTAACAAATTGTCACTGTCATATGGATTTTTAGTAACAAATAAAATAAACATGAATGGACACATTACATTAAGAACTATATGAAAGCTGCTATACAGATATGAAAAGCTGAACATTCCTCTTTGTTATGGCTATGCATTCACATCAGATTTTCTTGAACAATTGCTACGCATTGCTATTTTGTGATTAGTCATAGGCTTTTCTGTAAGCCAGCACAAATGAAGCCAACAGAGCTAATGAATTAAACGACAAATACCTACAAAAGTATAATCTTAATGAAAATGCTAAAAGAGCAATATTATAAAGAAACTCTGTCTCTGCACAAATCAAATAGAATATAATCTTGGAAAAAACCTGAAAATGAGTACAAGCACTACTGACTGTTACTCAGAGCAAAGAATTATTGATTCTTGGCTGCTTCTATTGATTTTATGTCACTTCTGTGATTTAATCATGTTTTCCTTGTTATCTCTTTGCAGTCTTTCTTCTATTGTCTGGTATAAAATCTCAGCCAAGGCCTTTCAGCCTGTGGTGGTGATCAAAATAACTTTGGCTTCCATTTACATTGTTTTAAAGGAATGATTAAACAATCTAGCTTAGGTGATCTCGGACAGCATTACACAGTATAAATGCATCTTTGAAAAATGGAAATATCTCCTTTCTTGCTAACAGTTAGGGACTAAGAAAGGTCATGATATGCTTCTGTAGACAATCCAGTACTGTAAAAAGCCATGCAACGGTGTCTAAGTATTTCACTTCTGCATTAATCCATCTATTTGTTTCTTTTTAATACACTCAAGTTGTGTTAGATCTTCTGGCTGCTGAAGTTGATGGGAATGAGCTTGCATGTGGGAGAGACAAAACTTGCATTTTATTAAAGCTTTATGGCTACTGCTGTGCAAACTCCTCTATGAGATAATACTGCTCTTTCTACAAAACGCTCAGATTTCATTTTCAGGAAAATGCCTACAGAAAAGAGCAGGATTTGTCCTAACCATTGACTTGTATTGAAAAATACACATTTAAGTTTATGTTGTAATTGTGGTCTTTGAAGGAAAGACATTTCTAGGAAAGTTCATTCTCTTAAATGAACAAATTTGAAGTACATATTAATAAGGCAACATTTAGATATGTAGTATGATTGAATTTGTTTTTTTTTTTAAATTTACTACAAGGTTTTGTGCACGTAGTTACGAGCAGCTGGTAAATGACTGTATCCCTCACATGTACTTTAAATTGTTAACGATAGATGTTTCTAGCTTTCTGGGTCTATTTCCATAATGGAGAACCTTTTTCACTCTTTGTATTAATATTCCATTTAGAAAGGGTTCAGAAAGGTTTAGTATGGAGTCATTGGATTTATGAGTGTGTTACATACATAATCATTACAGATGGTTATAAGCGCATCAAAAGGAAGTGTAATAGATGTTTGTAAGCTCTGGTTACATGAAACCTGTTGGACTCTAACAACTGAATCACCATCTATTCAGTGTACCTTAATAATCGATCATAGCCTTATTATAGCTTGAATGTAATGCTCAATTATTTATTTTTCCATCTGAATCCAGACTTTTTAACCTAATGTGCATAAGACACAGTAAATCTCATTGTGGGAGAGGATTGGATTGCCAGTGGATAGGATTTACAGAGTATTATACTTCTTTACACCACTGAAGTATAGCCCTTGCATGTATGCACACACACTGCTTCTCATGTTCTTCTATAAGCCACTTAATGAGTTTGTATAAAGAGCAGAAACGTGCCATATCTGTTCTTTGTAGCTCATAAAATTACACAAGTCTGTAGGATATTTTAATAAAATGGGCCAAGCAAATTTTTTAGGTCTTCTCTTCGTATCTGCAAGTTGAAGTAGAAAAGATGTAGAAAAGTGTCTTGGAGACCATTAGACTTCTGCCCATAAAAACAGGTAAGAGTTGGTCTTACGACTTGAACAGGCTGGAGAGCTGAGTGGAAAAGAACTTTATGAGGCTCAACAAGGGCAAATGTAGAGCCTTGCACTTGGGGATGACTAACTGCCTGCATCAGCACAGGCAAGGGGCTGATCTGCTGGAGGGGAGCTCAGTGGGGAAGGACTTGGGTGTGTTAGTGGACAACAGGTTGGCCATGAGCCAGCAGCATGCCCTGGTGGACAAGAGGGCCAATGGCTTCCTGGAGTGCATGAAAAAGAGTGAAGCCAGCAGGTGGAGGGAGGTGATCCTCTCCCTCTACTCTTCTGTGGTGGGGCCACTTCTAGAATACTGTGCGCAGTTCCAGGCTCTTCAGTTCAAGAAAGACAGGGAGCTTCTAGAGAGAATCTAGCAGAGCACTGCAAATATGTCTGGGGCCTGGAGCATCTCCTGGACAAGGAAAGGTTGAGAGACCCGGGGCTGTTCAGCCTGGAGAAGAGAAGACAGGGGAGATGTCTGAGTGGAAGTCAAGAGGACTGGGCTCCAGGCTCTGCCCAGTGAGAGAACAAGGGGCAATGGGCCCAAACTGGGACATAGGAAGTTCCACACAAACATGGAAAAATATTACTGTGAGGGTGACAGGATACTGGCACAGGCTGCCCAGAGAGGTTATGGAGTCTCCTTCTCTGGATATATTCAAAACCCACCCGGACACTTTCCTGTGCAACCTGACGTAGGGAACTGCTTTAGCAGGGGTTGGACTGGGTGATCTCGGGGGTCTCTAACAAACCCTATGGTTCTCTGATTCTGTGATGATGCCATGTGGTGACCTAGTTGGCTTTCCAATGGACATCTGTGGCAAACAAAAGGTCAAAATGGAGGCGGAAATCAGAGTGGGTGTGGAAAAAAATAAAACATAAAAACGCCACTGTGCTACTTGTTGCCCTATGACAAAGACTGAGTGGGAGGACAGATTGGAAGTGCACGTGAAACCTTCCTTGGTCATCTACATGTTGTTCTTTGCAGCAGCCCGGCTTAACTTTTGTGTTCCAGTTAACAGAGTGTACTCTAAGCCTCAAATAAAAATAGTGACTGGTGACTCATTCAGTGTAATTCTTCAGCTATGTCAGTGGGACGGAAGGGTGGCTTTATGGGTAAAGGCATGGCTTTCATGCAGGAAGTGCATATTTCATTCTTGCCACTTGTCACAAGATAAATCATAAGCAATTTCTTTAATCCTTTTATTTGTAATTTTGTAGGAAAAAAAAAATAAGGAGAAAAAATTTCACTCCTTTCAGAATTGTCAATTCATCTGAGGTCAGCAAAGCATTCATTTGCCTATAACAGGACAGCAAAGGGCTGCTATGCTTGCTGATCACTTTGCCTATGCCAGGCTCCCAGAGAGCTGGGCTGGCAGTGCTGATGGGGATTGGGCTGCTACAGCTTTCCTGCTCAAGAAACAGCAGGCACAGCTTCCCCAACTCCTTCGACCACTCCAAGATCAACAAGCCCAGATCTCCCAAAAAAGTCTCAGCCCCTCTCACACGCCTGTTCTTCACCCTTGGTCCAGCAATACTTGATTTTACAGGTGGTGCTGAGAAGCCTTGGTCTGGTTTTGGCTGAACTCTTTTCCACTTGTGGGTCTCTTGAGACCTTAGACTTGCTTATGTGCTTCAGGGATTGCTGTCTTCCAGAAGATTAGATGTGGTATAAAGCTGTCCAGTGCAGAGATGAGCAATGGCCTATACTTGCCATCTTTATGCATGTCTGGGAAACAAAACTATAAATTGAATAGCAGTGTAGAACTGTTCAACTCTGAGTGCAAAATGATGCTTCATTTTTTAGATTTTTAAAGATGCTCATCACAAATGTACGTGATTACTTAGAATTTTATAGGCCACAGGGCAGTATTTGCTTTTATGCCTCCATCTCTTTTTCAGAAGGAAAACAATATGTTGAAGTTAGAATGTTTTGCTTTTGGTCTTTTCTGCTCTTTATACTTCAAAGTCTGTATTAGTTGGCCTTGGATGAGCAGGGAGCATTCTCTCTGCAAGATTATTGCACAACGAAACCTGAAATGGAAGATTTGTAATCAAAACATCAGCTTCATCCTTTTCTATTTGCTCAGGGGAAAGTGAGATTAAACATTGAGAATGGGGAGCTGACCAAAAAAAAAAAAAAAAAAAAAAAGCAAAATTCAGATCATTTAAAACAGTGTTTTTGGTCAAATGTAGGGAATAGGGCAAGTAGATATATTTTGCACTTTATTCAAGCTGAGACTCCCTTATGACTTAAATTTGCTTTCATTAACGTATGTGTAATGTACCTCCCTTGCATGTGTCCTCTCCCTGTGCCTCAGTTCTCCTGGAAGGAGTAATTCTGAAGTGGGAGTCACATCAGCAGAAAACTGTGAACTGAGGAGCTGTGTTCAGTGAAAGCTCTGCCCTGTTCCATAGGGCTTAACCTCCCTCTTGTTTCTTGCATGCTTGATATCAGAGTTTTCAGATGAAGCATTTCAATAGCAATGGATAGCTTACTCCCATATATTCAACAAATAGGTTACTGACAATGTTAGAGTAGGGTAACAGATAAAAGAGGGCAAATATTTTTGCAGTGCAATAGAGAGTGCAGCTCTATTGAAAGGCTGAACTCAGAGGAGAGATACAGAGGAAAGGTTTGATGTGCAGTGAGAAAGCCTCACAAAGTGTGTATCTGACTGCCTTCTCTAAAAGGTTCCCAACTTGACATACTGTCTGTATAGCTGCTATTCTCTGCAAGTTCACTTCAAAAGCTACATCCTGATATTGAGTTTTGTTATATTATACTGCCACACTGACGTGTACACATTTGTTCTTGCTGATGAACATCCCCTAATACTGAGTTATGGATCAGGTTATTGCAGGAAATCTGAGTGAAGATGTAATATTTCACATGCTTACCTTAAGAGGAAAGAGCTGCTAATATCATGAATAATTTCTCACAATACAGCTCCAAGCTGTCAGCTCCAACTATGATATCTGGGCCCCAAGGGAACTCAGGTTTTCATCTGGAGGTGTACAGATCCAAAGGAAAATTTGGCAGCATTATCTTGACAGTGCAGGAGAGTTCTACTTTCTTACTCCGGAGTTCCGTTAAATACATCAATAGATACACCATATTATGAATTTTTAAGCACCTCTCCAGAGACTGTACTTAATACAGAATATTTGAGGACTCAGCCACTGCAGGGCTCGTTTGGTGCCTTAGAAATGTTTCTGCTGGGTAAATTTCTGTGGGAATAGAGTTCAGCTCTTTATTTTAATCTGTCTTCTTTCAAGATGAGTGTATTTATTGTTCTGAAAGTCCAGGTGACACTGGCTGATTCTTTTAGCATATCCAGACATGATGTCTGGACAATACTATAAATTTGTTATAAAGGACTATATTTTTAGCATCAACCAAGACAAAATGAGATGTTCTACTATTTTCAATGCTTTTGCTGTTTTCCTTTTTAAAAAAAAAACAAAACAGAAAAACCCCAACACATAGAATATTACACCAAAATGGTATTTAACTTTGGAGGAGAAATGATAAGACTGTACTCGAAAAGAGAACGAGCACAGAACAAGATCCTGGGACACCATTAGCATGGACTCCACGTGTGTGATACCTTCTGCTGTTGCTACAGGCTGGATTTCTCTAAAATGATTCACGTATCTGAAGAACACCAACGTCCCTCAGCTTTTAGCTGGGGATAGGGACCACTTTCTGTGTCAACTGCAAGAAATGTGTTTGATCGCACGTGGTGGGGTGCACAGCTGGATCTAATGGCTGCTTCAAACCCTATTAAAGACAAGAGGGCTCCACAAAGTCTTCTGCACTTGGGTTTGGTTCAGAGACAGGGTAGAAGAGTTCAGCAGTGGTCATTTGGCAGTCCATGTGATATTGCAGTCATTCCTATCTTGTGGACCTGAGGGGACAGCATGGAGCTGTCAGAGGAGGATTGGGCGGGGGTGAGGGAAAGGCTCTACGCCAGAGGGTAGTGGGCATGGAACGGCTACCCAGGGCAGCAGGCACGGCCTAGAGCTGCTCATGGAGCATTTGGACGTTGCTCTGAGTCCCATGGTCTGATTTTTGGGTGCTGCTATGTGGAGTTGGGAGTTGGGCTCAGTGATCCTTATGAGTCCCTTCCAACTCAGGATATTCTATGATTCTATGATCAACCCCTGCATTAAGCTTAATACACGGTGTTCATTATTCCAGAATTCTTAAAGCAACAACATTCTTCCCAGGGCTATAGCTCAATTAAAAGAGTTAATCATTAAGGTCGTGTAAAAATATTCAAATATCATAAACCAGCATCTTATCTTGGTGCGGGGTATTGCTATGCCTTCAGTCTCTGGTGCTACTGATATGAATGTGGTAGATTCCTTAGTCGCTTATACCAACTTATACTGAAACTAGCTGCAGTATTTAAAATCAAAACAAAGTACCAGTGACTGTATTTTAGTACATGTGCAGAAAAATACATAAAAATAAGCAAAGAAAATGAACTTGCAGCTAAATGTAAAGAAACTAAAATGCATTCGGGGTATTTTATGAACAAAGAATTATCATAGAATCGTTTGAGTTGGAAGGGACCTTTAAAGGTCAACTAGTCCAACTCCTCTGCAATGAACAGGGACAAACCCCACTTCTTCAAGGAAAAATCTTTGCACTATTATTTAAAGATCAGCCAAGGAGGAAATGGTTAACAAGATAGCGAGCCTCATCAAAAGCCAGTGACCTGATGGCCAGCACACTGCAGAGTGTCACATATCCACATGACATTTTTTGAGCTAGCAAAAATGGCAAGGACAAAAACATACTACAGTTTTCAGGTAAAGAAAGGCTGTATTTAAGCTAATTTATTACCTGAGGTATTTCTAGGTGTCCATATAAGCTTTTGAGCTAGGCTAAAGCTGCAAGCTCAAACACTGCTGCCAGAGCTGGTGTATTAGAGCAGAAATTGTGGTATAAACCCCCTCTGCTGACACTAGGCTATCTGCTTGAGTGACTGCAGTCTTGGCAGCTATATAAAAAGCTCCTCACAGACTCAGAGAGATCGATTTGAGCATCTTAACCATCTCTGCCTCATCATGGTTGGTGGTGATTTTCTGTCTGCATGTGCTGATGTAATCTGGCAGCATCAACTCATATCCAAGTTGCATGTGGATTAAAGAATATCAAAACTCTGACCACTTCCCTGAGCGTTCCACCACTGCACTCAGGATGTTCAGTCAAGCAGATGTATGAACCGTGTAAACCAGCTCTTTTTGAAATGCATGCATATGGAAGGGTTTTGGCCTGGTCTATCAAATGGTGTTTGTTATAATAATGCTGGATGTTTAGTGTTGCTGACACACAATTTGCTTTCCAATTAAACCATGTTTCGGAAGATTTGTAACAGTTGTGATATTTTCCTTTCACAACATAAGGAGGCTGCTTATGTGTTGGAATCAGAAAGATGTCCTATGCAAATAGTAGCTCCCTTACGTGAGTAGCTGTAGTCACTTATGAGTGGTGAAGAGGAGCTTTGGAAAGAGAATGTATCTACCTCTCATTTATAAAAGGGTCAAATTATCCTAAAAGGTAGGGGTTATACTCCTAAACACTGTTGATTTAACAGGAAAGAGGGGGTGATAACTTGGTTGACTTAGCATTATGGCTTAAATTCATCAAAAGATATCAAACTGAAAGCAAGTTTCTGTGTCTTATTGAAATCATCATTGGGATGTAAGCCTACGCCTGTGTTAGACAGAGGGGGAGGCTGCTGATTTGGTGCCTGAGTGAGGGACGAAACTGGTTTATTTATAAGCACTCTATTTATAGCTTTTACTGTGTTGGAATACACTAATTCATCTTAAGTGCTCTATCTCTGCAGATGAGCTCATAGCTCTCAAGAAGGTGAAGTTATCTGCGCTGCTTGTTCCGATGTGGCACAGAGCTGTGCCTGGGAGCTGCACAGAAAACACCATCTCTCCATGCACAGCAGTTAATGGGATGAGCAGCATGCAGCAGGGCACTGCTGAGCATCCCTTAGATCCCAGTCAGCTGGGGATCAGTTCTGCCCCAGGAAGAAGCAAAGCCTTAGTGAGACATTATGGCATGATAACATGGGCAGCACTGGAGAGCTCCTCACCTCCAAGGTGCAGAAAGTAGAACACCATCTGAAGCTACAGCTGGAGGAGACACAGGGGGATTTATCCTCCTCTCTCCTTTCTTTAAAAAAGGATCTGCATGCAAATCCCTTGTCCTTATCCCTAGTGACATATGCATTTCATTCAGGACATTGCTTCAAAAGACCTGTCCCTGGAAGCAGGAGGAACTGGGTTTCATGTGGCACAATCCACATCACTTTCTGGGAACTCTGAGTCATTGTTTGATGCTGGCAAAGGTGGTTCTGGGCTGCCCCCATGTTTTGGGCAGCACTCCTTCCTACTTTGTGGTCCTGTCCTAACAGCATCTTGAATTTCCAGTTTGACTCTCATCTAAATTTGAAACCAGACCAACCAGTCAAATTCCATCCCCAGGCCAGGCAACCCAGGCAAAACCCCATGGTCTTCATTAATGAAGAAGTTTATAGGGAGCCCTTGTCAAGATGGCATCTGACGCTCCACAAGAGGATGAGCAAGCGGAAGTCAGTGACAGAATTATATGCAAATTTCACGATAGAGCCACAGCCTGGTGTTTGCAAACTACACAGCCTCACCTTTGATCGCTTTCTCTTAAGCCCTGAGCACATAAAAACAAGTCCATTAGACATGGCAAAACACGCACATTCCCTACACTCCTTCTTTGCCAGAAATAATGAGAAAGCAGAGGTAAGAAAAGGCTAAAAAAAAAAACCAAAACTTTTAATAGGTTCTTCTTATTATTATTACTTTTAAATATTAATACTTCCATTTGGCTAAAGTGGCCTTCACTTACGTTTCTCTGTTGAACACAAAAGAGACATTTTCAGGAGCACAGAGGATTTTTCAGTGCAGCCCACTCTTGTCTTTATTTTCTATCAAGTAACCAAAAACGAAACAAAGATCTCAGACATAGGTACATCTTTAAGAGAATTTGCTCGCTCTTAACTTTGTTTGAATGGGTAAACCTCATCACTGTTTGCCCTTAAAGTTATTCTAACAGAGAGCTGTTTTATCAACACTGGCTGCTTAGTAAGGAGAGGCATTTTCCTCCACCTTCAGTGCAGTTTTCTATGCCACTGTTGGGGGGTGGGAAGTTGACCTTACGTGGACCCTCAAGACAAAACCAGAGGCTTTAAGTGGTGAAGAATAGGCAAACACTAGCCTGCAGTTGCCATACACAGAGTACACTGCTCAAAAATGCCAGAAATCTGGCTGATAGAGCATTACGCTGTGACTGGGCAGTGCTTCTCCCCTTGTAGTTTATACATGTGTCAATAGGAGATTACGCCTGTAAGTACAGACTCTGCAAACTCACTTCTAGTGTTTATTATGGAATTTTTCTGGGGAAAAGTAAAAGGAGTGCTACAGATATTTTCCCCTGTCATGGCGCCCTGAATCAGCGCTGAAGGATGGCGAAACTCCCTCTAGAGCTGCTTTGGAAAAATTCCTAACAATGAGGTTTAATATAAAACTTTACATGCTCTGGGGAGAGTGGTTGGAGCTAGGAGGGTAATGTTAAAATTCACAAGGAGCCAGATCTGCAGCAAATGGTCTGCTCATAACCATTATACAAAAGTCTCCAAATCCAAGTATTTATGAATCTGACAAAGTCTGAGGAGCAGATCTGAATTCTGCACTTCGAACCTATATCTCAGGTCTATGCCCTATGAGAAACAATCATCAACAATTAAACAATAGGCTTAAAAGTAAAACTTTCAGCTGCATTGCATGGATGCTTTGGTTTATCTCAAGCCTATTGGGAACAGGTTCAAGATAAACTTAATTAAAGCGACTATTTAAACTGTAGCAAGAATGTCCACAGACCTTTTGCAGTGACTCAATGGAATAAACTGGGTAAAAACAATGCACGGTAAATTTCCTGGTCCTTTTCCAGGAATGGGTTTGTGGTGGAGGCACTGGAATGGGTTTTAGGAGATCGTGATTCTATTTCTAGCTTTGCCATTCCTTTACCCTCTCTGTGCTATTTTTTCTTATCGCTCACCTAGGCATAATTAATATATATCTGTTAGGTATATAGCACAGGTGAAACCATAATATTTGCTCAGAGATTGAACTGTGTGTATTGGAGGAAAAATATAAACATGCACAGGTGATGTTTTTCAACATACTAGTTTCTATCATTAAAAAAAAAAAAGCCATGAAAGTTCTACACATTCTGTTGGAAACTGAGCTGTAATTGCATCAATGCCATTCGTAGGTTGGCTAAAAGAAGGTGCAATTGTTCTGTTGTTGAGCCAATGTTGTCCTGCATCTCACCACTGAAGACCTGGGGGACCATGGTAGTTCGGTGTTCAGATTCCACTGTAGTAGCTGGCATGAATCAATTACCCAGTTTCACATAAAAAAATTCAGATCTCCATATCTGAAAGTTTCTCACAAACATGAGGATGTTCTAGTAACTTCCCCTCAGACTCTAGTCTTAGTCCTAGCCTAAATATATACATATATACAAACAACTGCCAGAAAATAAAAGGATTTTAAGGCTGATTCAAACACACAAAAAAATCTTTTTTAAAAATAACAACTGATATTGAGGTACCTCTTCATTTTTACTCCCCAGTTCTAATTTGACAAATGCCAAAGCCAATGCTGCTGTTACCATTATTTCTGTATTTTTTCATTATTGTATTTTGACACTTGTAGTTCAAACATTGCAGTGCTATGTCTGGAATGAGACCTAGAAAGTGCAAATGGTTCCTTATCAGGATGATGTATTGGTAATTCTTACTTCATTTGATGCACTGTTGAAAAGTAGGGAGAGAGAGATTTTGGTGAAATCTAGCCATGCCTGTCTGTGTATGGATGTGTGTTTTAGTGCAAGATATCTCAATAAAACATTGAATAAAATACTTATTTGAAGTTTGCATAATATTAGGGATGGGTTCTACCTCCATCAAAACTTTTAATCAAGGGCCTAATAAAAACTCTAGACAGAGTGAATGGAGTTTAGGAAGCAATTAAAGTCAGCCTAAGCTCGGCATTGACAATAAGTTTGATGAACCAATCCCTGTGCTTCTGGAAGTAGACAGACAACAGGTAAACTATGCATTGTGTCTGAACTGGTTTGGTGGGAATTTCAGCTTTCGGGTGTTCTAGGTGAACTCTTGCTCCTACAGAAATTGCTTTATGGTCTTTGTTGACTGTATGGAGGAAATGGGATCTCAGATCTAAAGGGCTCACTTGAAAGGCATGTATATGCACAAACGCACATGCTCAAATATTCACACATCACACACAGTGGCAATAAAATCCATAGTTTAAAAACACTCTTTCAGAGCTATTGCACATCACTAAAAAGATGCTGTCAGCCCAAGTACTTCCGGCTTCACTATTTTATCTCTTAAGATTTGCAAAATAGAAATAATGCCAAAAAAGCAAGCATACCTTCTCTGTTAAATTCTATAATTTTGTTCAAGTGGGACAATGATGAACACTAAGATCCTTCCTTTTTGTTCACAGTCTTTTACATGGTGGCTGCAGAATTTAATTTCAGACTGCACTGGGTGGTGTTCATTCAGACTGACTGCTTCCAATGGCTTTTTTTTTTTCTGGATGTCAAATGACATATATCAATATAAGATTTTGCCATGTTGGGATGTTGTTGTTTTTATTAATATAAATTAAATTTACAACGTCCCCTTAGTGCTCAATAGCAAAAAAACATTTTTCTTTTGAAACTGAGCTTCATCAAACCAAAAATTCCACTGTGAATAGAGGACCGAATGATTATAATAACCATATGTTTATAAATGAGTAATAACCTTTACATCAGCAGAGTCCTTCACTAGGAACATCACAGATGGCGATATTTACAGTAGTTCTCTCTGAAGGGCTGACACCTAGGGTGGGTGAGCCTCCGTTAGCGCAAGCAATCTAAAATGGCAATTTCTGACCTTCCAGACCAGACAAAGGAGGAGTTTCATTTTCCAGAGATTTTTTTGCCTCCCTTCAGTCATCAGTTTTACCACGTTGCTTAGTGACCTTCCAGCACTTGACCACTCGGCGATTTTCAGAATGCAGGAAAATGTTTCTTGAGAACAATGAAAATCCAAGTGCCAGTTTTCCTCAATACCCTGCTTTTGTATCTGTACAATTCAAAACCTGTAGGAGTTAGAGATATAATACTGCAGCAAGTAGGCCTCCAAACCAGCTATTGAAAATTCTTATGTTTTGATGAGATAGCACATAAAACAGTGACTGGCACCAGGCCACAGTCTGATTGCAAATGTTCATATTTGTCGGCAAAAACTAGTCTTCTGTGACCTCCCAAGGTCACCTCTTCAGAGTTCTTTTTCTGATTCATCAGTAGCAGTTTTGTCAGCGTGTGCAAGCACACAACTGAGCTCTTCTCTTTCTCCTCTGCTGGCTGAGAGCCACTTCTGAGCAATAAAGTTTCCGGAATTGCTTCTGCATATTGCCTGTGACACTTCTCCACTTTGGCTTGTGCTGCTTTTGGAGAGATGGCAATAGAGTGAGCAAAAGCTCACCCACGTGCAACATCAGACAGTCAGCTGGGTGCCGGAATGTCATGCAGGCTACAAAAATGCTATGAATTTGGGGCGTATAAGGCCTACAAATTCAGACCAAAGAGGATCAGTGTCTTTTAAACGGGGAATGGGAATTTGAGTCTCTGAGGCACATTGCGGTGCCTGGTTTTCTGGAGGATGCTCTTGTTGGATCAGTCTGGTTCTGCCCAGGTCTGGTTTCAAGCACCTACCAGGGCCATATGCATTCTCAGGGACCAGAAGGAGAAGACAATTAATTTCCCCAGCCAACACTCATGAGCTTCATGCACAGATGTGCGATTCCATTCAATCCTCATACTGTCCCCTTGAAGCACTGGTTAACTTGCACTGAGGTGAGCATTCCAGGAGCACTGAATGCAGATAACAGGGCAGTTCCCAATTCCTGGATCTCTATACCTGTCATCCTGTGCATGAAGACCCAGTCAGGGCCCTAACCTCTTTCTGTGTTGGTCTCCATTACTGCCTTGTTGGAGTGCCCAACGTGAACTTCTCACTTCATCACTAGAGCTGACTTCTCATTTATGAAAATCCTAGCACTTCCCTTTTTCCCAAATACTTAAGTATTATAGCTGAGGGCCTTCTCTGTTTTCACTCCATTTTTAAGTTCCCTGGATTCTATTTACACCATCCCTTCCCACTGAAGCACCATTAATTTCCCTGTCATTGCAGTGAAGGTCTCATGAAATAGATCTTACCACAGAATCAGAATCACTTGTATGAATTGATCCTCTTTAGGAAAGGAATACATCTATGCTTCTTGGAGTCCTCTTCATTTTGACTTCAGATGGACACTCACACCATGCCTCACCCTTGCTTTTCCTTCCTTTCTTTCCTCCTGTGCTTCACACATTTTAAAAAAAGCTATCTCCACTACTGAAGGAAATAAGGGGACATCCACAAAAGGCAAAGATAACAACAGGGGAAACTCCTTTTGCAGTTTTCCCAGTCACCTGGATCCAGAAATCTAAGACCTCCCTCCATCATGTGCTGTTGGATAATGGAGGGATTCAGTCCCTTCACTGGCATGGAATTCAAATGTGCTGCTCATTCCAGACATTCTCATTGTTCCAATAAGTGATTTTATTTACTCCTTAATATCTCGCAGGTCTATAATATACCAAGCCACAAAACATTTCAAAAGCATCTAAATCATTGCCTAGTGGAAGAATGCCCTACTTTCTGTGTCCTACTAATGAAAAGTGGACTCATGGTTTTGCTTTGTACTTTGAGACCGTGCAGCGTTATCTTCTTTGAACCTTCGGCACTCTTTGTTTTTCATTGTCAAAGTGACATGGCAAGGACAGCTGTCCTCACTGCAGTTCTGATTTTCCTAATCTTATGTAGTTCGGTGCATAAAGAATACCCAAACGTATTTAAACAAGTGTCCTTTCGTACACAGAATAGGAACAAGAAAGAATGATAATGGAGTCAGATCCTTGAGAATCTGCACTGAAGTAAACAAACGCAACAAAAATATTACCGTTACAATCAACCAATGCTGACTGAACTCAGTGGGAGCTCTCCACATCCATCTGAGCACAGGCTTTGACTCGCCTTAACAGCAAAGTTTAGATGTGAACCTGACCTTGAGAGTTCAAGGGTGTTCTGATTTAAAGTCCTGGTTTGTTCTCATCTGCACTCGCAACAGCAGGACAACAACTTCTGTTTTCCCCTCTTTGTTAAGGAGGTCACAACTTGCCTTGGTTTGCAAAAGTTTTAGAATTTTTTTTAGAAATAGATTAAAATAGGAGAAAAATAAACTACATCTGATTGAAAATAATTGTTTTATCTGAGAAAAAAAGTAGTGCTTTATTACAACAACTAGCTTTACTGTTTGATTTTTTCCTTCTCTTTGTACAGCGGACAGAAGATGGAATGGAGCTGTGAACATGAGCATTAAGGTATGCATGGAGTAGGACTTTATGAACTGCATGGGGTAGGAGCCTTGATTAGTGTTGCTGAGTAACAGATTAATTCCTTTAGCACTTTCCTGTAAACATGCCTGGCTGTTTATACAGTTGGGGGCTCTACACTAGGTGCATAACTTGAATTCTGCCTTTCTTGTCTGTGTGAGCTGTCATTATCTCTTTCTTCAGTCCATTTCTAATTCTTCTGCTTTCTGCCTGCTCTATTCCTCAGTGGGGACTTGCACTTATCCACAGCCTCATTGTCAGAGCCATGCCACCCCAGCAGGTGACGCAGAGCAGATGCATATTTGTCTCCTTGCAGCAAGGTGGGGGCAGAGCGGATCTGGGTGCACACAGCCCAGCAGGACTACAGTACTCAAAGGGTTAGGGCTGCTTCCTCTGTTGCCAACAGGAATTTTCCCATTGATTTTTCACTCGGAGCAAGTTCAGGCCCTTCTTCAGTAAGTTACTGACACAAGTATCACTGTTGATAATAGTGGCTCTGCAGCAGATGGAGCGCTTCAATTATCTTGGGCCCATGATGAATGGGCACTATTGACAGCTGCTACAAAATCCATAGCAGACTGAGTACTGCACAGACAGTTAGGATATCGCTGGTAAACATATGGCAGGACTAGATCTTTAAAAAAATACAAACCCAGGCTCTGTTGGCCTTGAGTTTGGTCCAGAGCCAAGTTCTAGGCTGAAGTTCAGTCACACACCATTGGAAAATCCCATAGCAGCGGCAAAGCGGGGTCTTGGGACTTCGATGCTTGGATCTCATTCTGCTTGTTGAATATTGTCTTTGAAAGTCAATGGTGTTTATTTGATGAGAGGAAAAGGAAAGTTTGTTTTCTTTAAGATGTGGCCAAAAATGTGTGTATGGATTTGTTCCAGCCTATTCTACCTCATCACCTGTACAGTTCTGCTTACTGATGATTCTGTCTTTGGGGAGGGAGGTCAGAAGAATATATTCTTCCGCCGACCACATCAAGGCTCCAGTATTATCATAGAATTGTTTGAGTTGGAAGAGACTTTTAAAGATCACCTAGTCCAAATCTCCTGTGATGAACACAGGCTCCCTTGAAATGAACAGGGGATTTATTTCATCCATTCGTTTTAGGCAGTTGCACGCAGTTATTTATCATCCAGTGAACCAGGAGGGCAGAATTGTTCTCACCAGCTGTTCTCCTGCTGATTCACATCTATCTTCACTACAAAAATCTGGTGGATTTGGAGAACCAGGGCAGGGAAGGAGCAGCAGATGAACTGGGAGTCTTAGTATGATGATGTCCTCATTTGATTTGTTCCATTGTTTCTGTCCTCCTTTGGCAGTGTTATCTGTATTCTGCAATCAACAAACAAATATACCAAGAGCTGTGTGGGGCTGCGCATAGTAAATGTCCCATCAGCTCAGGGAATCAAAAAAAGGTTGAAAAAGAAGCTTTTTCCTTTAGTTGCTGAATTAACATTTCAAACTGATCCTCCTGCAATGGGCCACATTGAGAACTCTTTTACGTTAGACAACTGAAAGCAAAACTTGCCCTTCATGTACACTTCGCTTCTCTGATCACATCCTATCTCAGTTTCTCTAGAAAACATGCTGATTTTCAGTCTTGCTATATTGTCCTTACCAGTTATTATCTCGTTGTCAGCTGCCAAAGTTATGAGATCAAAGGCCTGAATACAGCAAGCAACCTCTGCTCTAAAATATTAGAAAACATATAATGAGTGATGTTATCCAATTCTCTGGGGTTTGGTAACTTGGGAGGGACTTTTGGATCCCACTGTCTGTATTGTCATTTGGTTCTTTTTAATGCCAACTTGTTTCTTAAACATCATAAATTACAATACCAGGTGCAAACATTTCTCAGCACAGATCACTCTCTGAAATACATCTTTAATTGTACGAGATTATGTTTTGATTTTGTTTTCAATAAATAAAAATATGCGAACACACCTACACAGGCAAGGGATGTACGAGCTTGTTTGCTTTCTTTGAAATCTACTTACACTCAGAGAGTTCAAAAGCTTGACTCACATTGTGCTCCTCTTGGGAGAGGCTGAGCAAAGAAGTGATGAGGGGTCAAGGAGGGAAAAAAAATACAGCCAAAATGGGCACTGTAGGTGAGCACAGTTGATATGGAGGTGTGTATTTGCACTGGACTCATCCGAGATATCCCTCTTTGTCTGAATGGAGCTCTTGGTGTTGTTTAAATACTGGTGCCTTATCTTGGCTCCTAATATGTGGCATCTCTTTTCCTTTTGTTTGTGGCACAAGTCTTTCCTTTGGTTGAAAGCAGGTAAGGGATTACTGATGATGAGAATGATCAGAGAGAATGGAGCAAAAGGCTGACAAATTCAACCATTACTGGTAGGAGAAAGTACTCTGTGAATTCAGTTCACCACCTCTGTGGTCAGCCACCGTAAAGCTCAAGCCACAAACCCATTGCTTTTGTCCACAAAAACAGAGGAGCCCTTCACCAGTGGGACCACATGGTTGAGTTTGCTCTTCTGTCTATGCATGGATGTCTTCTCCAGCTTACTCTGACCACCTCTTCCAAGCAACAGAAGTGCAGGGCAGCCTATTATAAACCAATTTAGAGAGACAGAGAGATTTTTCTTTTTTTTTTTTTTTTTTTTTTAGAAAAAGGTGGGAAATTTTGGGTTTCAAATCCTGCTGCAGTGGAATTCAAAGAATAGTATAGATTATAGAGTATGTTTTTAAAAGTATGGGTAAAGGCAATAGATGTATCTGCAAATAAAAGAAAACATTAAAAAAATCATTTTAAACCTCTCAGCCCCCTGCCAATAGGTAGAAGAAAGAAATAAACCATTTGCTAAGACCAGCTTGGAAAGAAGCAGATGAAATGGGAACAAAAGTGGGAAAAGATGTGCCCAGAAGACCATGGCACCGTGTCCCTGCAAAGCAATGCCAGTTGGCACTGTGCACCTTTTCTGTGGTGGCACGTGGCATGTAGGTGCTCAGCATAAATGATTGTGGGGTTTTAGATGCTTGCTGAATTGGTATTAGTAAAAACACCAATCTGATGTAAAAAGATGTTCTGTTCCATCTGGGGTCAGACTGCATTTGTTATCATTTAAATTTAAAATGAGACTAGCGAAGATATAAAACCCAGATATTCTAGGAACTGACACAGCCCCAGGTCTGACTTTGAACAATTTATTGCTGAGACCGGAGTTGTCAAGGGATCAGCCATAGCCTGTAGCTGAAAATCCTAGACGGTGAGCAGGAGAAATCCAAACATGCAGGAGGAAAAAGGGAAAAAAATCTGTTGTGTTCCATTTCTCTGTAAACATAAGATTCCTGTCTCTGTAGAAGTTCTTGCATTTCATCAAAACCAACTGGGAAAAAAATAACACAAGTTGATCCCAGGTAATAAGCAGCAACCATCAGCGCATTGTGTCCTGATTTGGTGAATTTTTGGGCAAGGGTGCTGATAGTTAACATTAGCACTGTATCCACTGGGTGCTTAAAATGCATTTTATTGGTGAGGACTGTTTGTGCCACTGGTTTTAATAATCTTATCGCTTAGATGGTCACAAAGGGCATTACACATAATATCCCCATTAAGATATACAAAAGAAGTTCAAACCTCAGCTGGATTTGTTCTTTCCTCAGCCATACAGCCATAGATTGACCAAATTCAACTGATTTGCAGAGCGCAGCCTACCTGAATAATCAGAACCGATATGCACTGCATGGTGTTTTTCCCTTCAAATTTACCAACTGTAGGAAGAGTTAAGTTACTTAAGGTGAATAATAGATTTGTAAACAATAAAAAGAAGTTACCTAGTTGCTGGAAAATAATGAAAGATGCTTTAAAACCCAGGGAATGACCAAATATCTACAGTTTGGAGTGACTGCAACAGGAAGAAGTACTGCATCGGTTCCAGTGTCAAAATAATTTGCTCTGGGACGCGGACTGGAAAACCTCCAGACCATGCTGAGAGGGATCTGGATGCAGGCAGTCAGCAGCCTTTGCACCTCCCATGGGTGCAGTCAGGGCACTTCATTGTGCAGTCAGTGTTCTGGGCTTGGAGAAAGGCAGCTAGGTGCTGCTGGCTGGACCCATCCCCATCCACGTGTCTGGGCATGGATGGAGATTCATTAACTTAGTACTTCTGTTAGAATTCCTGTGTCGTGCCAATCTGCTGCTATCTGAGAATTTCCAGCAAATTTATGTGACCAATCATGTAAAATTACTGAAAACTCTCACAAACTAGGTCAAACCAGGCAGGAAACTACCAAACCGTAGTATTTTCCGTTTCTACAGCCATTTAAATGTAAATAATTACTCGTGGACTCTAGTGGAAAATAATGTACATTCCAAATTAATCATCAGTGGCATTTCTAACTCCACAGAATTATTTGATGTCTTTCACTAAACAATGCCTTGGAATCCATTTCTGTTGAGACCTCTGTTTGCTAACGTGGTTTATGGCTCCCTGGGCCTTACAAGCTATTCAGCAGACAGCCTCCTCTGCACCCAGCAGCACAAGACTGATACCCTTTTGCTTTACCTTGATCAGCCCATATGCTGAAACTGATGAACTGTTTCTTTTCTGTATTACAGCTCTTTCTTTTCACTTTCATATAATCATAGGGTCATTAAGGTTGGAAAAGACCTCTAAGATCTTCCAGTCCAACCATCAGCCCATGCCCACAAAATCATGTCCCTCAGTGCCACATTTCCACTGTTCTAGAACACCTCCAGGGACAGTTACTCCTCCACCTCCCTGGACAGCCTATTGCAATGCATTATCACTCTATCTGAGAAGAAATTTTTCCTAATATCCAACCTGAGCCCCTCCTGTGCAACTTAAGGCCATTATCTACTGTCTTATACCTTATAGCTGTCAAATCCTTGGAATTTTTCAGCAATCACAGATACTGCAGTACCTACATAGATACAGCCTGTCTGTTTATTTTGCCTCTTAATGTTTGTCAAACAAGAAATTTTCAGACCTGGCTATTGTGTGCTCCATGATGCTGCAAACTTGTTCTAAGGAGTAAGTTGTCTCAATTTGGTCAGAAGTGCACTATACAACTCCCACATACATGCATAATGATAAATTCCCTTCAGAGTGGCTGAAGAAGTCCTTCAGCTCCGTGCTGTGTTTCTGACACATGCCTAGCCTGTAGTAGGTATTTAGGAAAAGAGTGTAAAAGCAGACTGGCCATACAGCAATACTTGATTCTGGCACACCCTCGCAGCAGTCTGTGCCTTAGGGGCACCGTGAGCCAGAGATTGTATCTGCATCTTTGACTTTTGTAACGCTCGATGAATTTTTCAGCCAGGAATGTGTCTAATTGCTTTTTGAGCCCATTTCTACTTTTGGCCTCTACAACATCCTGTGGCAATGAGTTCCGCACTTTAATTATGCACTGTATGAAAAAAAGAAAGATATATATATATATTTTTCCTGTTGCTTTAAATCTGCAGCTTGTCAATATTATTTGATAACCTTTTTGTGATACCCTTTTTCTTGAGTGGCAATTGCTAATTTGGCATCTAATATTGTTTTCTTATATTTAGCATACTTTCTTTGTATGTAGTATCCTAGTCTATCAATGCTAAACTCATCTGACAGCTTTTCTAAACTGCTCAGAAAGTAACATGTAATCCCTTTCCAGCATGTCACAACCATCTTTTGCTTTTACTTTTGCTCTCTGTACACCTGCTGTTTTTTTGTTGTTTGTTTATTTGTTTTAATTTTTTTGTTGTTGGATATTTCTTTTGTTGATTAATTTTGTGAGACATTTATGACTATTTTCAGTAGGTCTCAGGACACATCCCTGTGAACTCTCACTGTTAGTCCTCACCACTAGGAAACCTGACCATCCATTCCTAGTCTCCTTTTGTCATCTTTTATCTAGCTATTCTTCTATACAGGAGCTTTCTTACCCACCTGAGCTCAGTTTCCCTGGACAGCATTAGTGAAGGACGTTGTCATAAAGGTCAGGGATCTCAGTGCAGTACAGAAATAGCCACACTGTTATGTTGCAGTTGTGTCTTGGCAATACACGTTGCAGGCAACTCATTTCACATCTTGGGTCTAACTTGGACACTCACATGTGAAATTTGGCCTTAGGATGCAAGACAGGGGCAAACTTTGGCATTTTTAATTGGTAGGTCTCAGATTTAGGTTACCTCCAATTTTCATATCTAAACATAAGCAGAATGCTCATCAAGTACTCCACAGGAGCTTGGAAATACCAGAAAATAATGAGAGCCCTATCTCTGTGTGTTCTGTGTTGCTGGGCATGTCCACTCCACCAAGCTCTGTCACATGTAGTATAAAATCACAGACATTCTCCATTCCGATTTCTTGAAGGAGAGAGGCGCTGGGTAAAGACTGAGACTCTCAGGAAGGTATGAACACTCTTCTCCAGCCTTGTGGTATATGCAGTAACTGCCACAATGGCTGATATGAGCCAGAATCTCTTGCAACAGAGGCTGTTGACCAAGGTTCTGCACTAGCTTATATTTCTAGCTATCATTTATGGATGACAGCACCAGTGGGGAGGGAGCAAGACATGTGGGACCTTCCATTCCTAATGCCACTTTGAAGGCATTTTTGCTGGCTCTTGTACATTTGTGTTATTCCTTTTCATTTTTATTGGTATTCATATTACAAACTTGTTTAGAATATCTGGGTTGTTGGCCTGGCCAAGGCTCTTCAATTCTCATTTGTGAAATTAATTCATTTTATAATCAAAGTTATATGTTCTCCTTTGTCTCCCAACAGCTTTTGACCTTCTACAGAAACTGTTCCCACAATCCAAGCTATCTAGTGAGAAACATTTCTGCAAAAGCAATTACCACGAGAAGAAACTGGCAAGATAGGCTGTGTCTTCATGACAAGGAGAAAAAAGGAGGGTCGAAAGGGGCCTCCAAAAAAATGTACCAGACAGAAGTAGACTGTTTCTCATAGACTGGGGTGGTGCAAAAGAAGTGAAAGGATGTGGGAGTGAGTTATGGGTCAGGAAGGAAGGAAAGGGATTTCTTTGGAGAACAAGGGAGGGGAGTACAGCAGAGACCACTGGAGTCCAAGCATTACCTTTTTTGTGTGTGTATTTGTATAGTACTGTTTTCACTTTTTCTGTAGAATAGAAATCTTCCTGGGTTTCTTTTGCATACTGGGAGTGAGGACTGGCTGTATCAGGTTGCAGACAAGTGGCTTGCAGTATTGTGTCCTCCTGCATCCCTATTTAATGGACAAATTCCACAAGCTGTGATAGATTCAGCAGGTTGAAGTGATGATGATGATGATGATGGTATTAGGAATTATGATGGTTAGCCTTTTTCTGATTCTCGAACACCTTGTTTTGAATGAACAAAGGCCATTCTTCACATCTAGTCTAGAAGAATGTGGTGCTTGGCTTGAATCATTGATGAAGCCTTGGTTATCTGTGTTGGGCTCTCTGAAGACAGGGAATATACACCATAACCAAAATCCTAAAACTGTTGCTGACGGTATCTCTTGCAGCAGAAAGTTCCAGCTGCATATGGACACTGGATCTTGGTCCATGTAGATTGCTGACAGTAAAATCTCACCTAATGATTGGCTAGAATTTAGAAGGAGTGGCAAGCGATACCTCCTTGAAATGGTGCTATAAAGTATAAATTAAATATTCCTTTCTCTCTTGCATTTCTGAATTTAAATCCATACCTTCAAAATCCCTCGCTAGTCAGAGTGTTGCTGATGAGAAGGAGTGATAAATGATTTGGAGAATGCTCTTTCTTGCCTTGGCTATAATTAAACCACTGTGGATTTTCCAGCTCCAAATGCTTACTGACGTGCAGCAATCTGGACAGCCAGACTGCCTAAGACAAAGACTGTTTTCTTATTTATAGGGATGCTGAGTCATAAGGTAATGTGTAGATGCTGGCAGTAGGATACCAGCTCTTCACACAGGACAGTGAAGTAGGGGCATCCTCATGGAAAAGCTCTGCTCACAGCTGTTCAGGATCAGGTAGCACAGCATACTGTTTCTTGTCTCTTTCTGCCCAAACTAAGAAACACAGGCAGATGAGGGCATTGGATAGGCCCCAGCCAGTATCTGCACCAAGAGAGGTAAAGAACAAATTCTCACTTGCCTTCAATACCAGAGTAATGGAGACACCTGTGATTTCCACCATACGATAGATTTGCTTCATTCTATAGGGGTGCTCATTCCATACTTTTTTGGTGTAAGGATACCGTTGTAAGGACAACCAGTCACAGGAGCAGAAGCAACACCAGAACTACAAATACTGTTCAGATAAGAAAAAAGAGAAGAAAGATTGGGCCACAGCTCTGATGGCTGGTTTAATCTCATGGTAGTGAGTTGAACAAGAACAGACAGTGAAAACATATATGCACGAATTTGTGTAGCACTGTGCTGTGGTACATGTTATTTGACAGATACAACACATCCACCTGAAAATCTCTGATCTCTGTCAGAAAAGGAGAGAACAAACCAACATCGCTTGATGTTGAAAATATAAAATACCTTTCAGGCTTGGCTAAAAAGGCAGTGTGGATCTAGTCTGTATCTCCTTTATCAACAAGCTCCAGCTATAGACATAAGAGACATAACCTGCATGTTCTACCTCAACACAGTTCCTTCATCCCCAGATGAAGAGCCTTAGGGAGAGAAAATCCCTCTAAATTCCTTGCATTCTTCTGAGTGCTACAATTTATTCATACTTATTTGGCATGCCTTCATTTCCAGGACCCATATGCAAAGAAGCAGCACCTCGTAGCAGTACCTTCTGATCCTTCAAGACTGAGCAGTTTCTGAGTACAGTTCTAGGCAGCAGCTGTCTCATTTTTGATCCCTGAGGCCTTCTGAGGGATTATTACTCATGTGAACGGCTAGGGACAGGATTGTAAAAAGTGGCCAGAGAATCAGGAATGTTCTCCTGTTTTCCTGCTACACATCCAAGTTATGAAGGTTTCTGGGACCCAGAAGCCTATCCAGTTGAAGCAACAAAAACAACCAAACAAAAAAAAGCCAACAACCAGCCAACCAAAAAACAAACAAACAAACAAACAAAAACACCAACAAAAAAAAAACCCAAAATCAAAAATCAAGAAACCATTAATCCTTCACTGTCCATTTTCCCAAACTAGGAATGATTCTCCTTGTGGAACTCCTAACCAATCATGAAATAATTTTGCTGCATTTTCCCACATCTTCTTTACTTTTCCCCACCCAAACAGAAATGTCTCTTCCTTCCTCCAGCATGGCCATCTCTGTCTCCCCTTTGATCACGTAGTAAGAAACTGCTTCATTACTGCATATTGACTGATCATCCTTCTTTCAGAAAATCCTTAAGCATATTGCCAATTATCTTTATGTCTCTCAAGTTTTAATAAGTTAAATATGTCTTCTACATTAACTTCAATTATTTTAATTGATTTGGAATAAATGCTGTAAGAAAAATAAAGTAATAACAGCAAAAAATAAAAATAAAAAATAAAAAATAAAAAACTCTATTAGCATGGTGAGTGAGTTCTTATCTCCAAAGCACATCCAGCACTGTTTCATATCCAGTCTCTGGTTTAAATTCCACATGCAAAGCTTGGGTAATCAAAAAGTTTTTCTTAACTCACCAGCACATCACATTCCAGACCTTAACTATATGGTGGCTGCAGTGTCACTACAGGTCTTCAGCTTCCAGGCAGCACATGGGAAAACACTGGGCCAAAATGGGCCAGAAGCAGTATTCTTTCTCCACTGGGTCGTATGGAAGCTCATTGGCTTCAGGGTTCCTAGCTTTCTCACTATTTCCCTGTTTCGTGTTAGCAGAGTTAACCCATTCTGCTGAATTTCAGGTTAGATATAAGGAAAATTTTATTCTCAGAAGGAGTGATAATGCACTGGAACAGGCTGCACAGGGCATTGGTGGGGTCACCATCCCTGGATGTGTTCAAGAAAAGGGTGGTGGTGGTTGGCAGTTGAACGTGATGATCTTAAAAGTCTTTTCCAACCTTAATGATTCTATGATTGTCAGAGGTCAACATCTTGGCGTTGCCCCTGCAAGATGCATGCTTAGATATTCATTTTGTGATAACTTCTCATGATTCAGCATTTAACACTGTACCTTTGACACTGCCGTGTTATTTCACATTTGTTTTTCTCCTGTGCCAAAGGGCTTTATCAAAGAAATGTAACTGGTTTTAACAGCTATTCATTAACAATGATATTGTGTTCTGTTCAAATGGATCAGTCCAAAGAAGGAGGTGTATGCTTTAAGATCAGTAGTCTGACAAGGTTATTTGGCAGCATCATCTGTGAGAAGGAGGAAGGAGTTTTCAAAGCAGCAGGTCTAGGCCCACGACTAGAATCAGACATTCTGCAGCGGTGAGAACGATTAGTGTTTCTTCCTGTGAGGAGGTGTAGTTTCAGGAATGAGATGTCTGCTCTGTGGTCAGAGAGAGAGGACTCTGTATAAATATTTCTGATGAAAGGTAGCACAAATGGCTCTTATTTTCCTCCGTGGACCCCTTTATAAGACATCACTTGTAGATCAAGATAAATAATATATGAGTGCATGAGTGTAGACATACATCACACCTTCTCAGAGATCAGATGTTTCTCTTCTTTTAGAGATTTCAGAGCAGAAATAAAAGCCAGCACTGATGATCTTATTGGTCATCATATAACATGCAGTTGTGCTCTGCAAATTAAATGCATAATGCCTTAGGGGTGAGGGCAGTGAGTTAACCTTGCATTAGAAATTTGGATGCAGTGAGCAGTAACTAGCCTATTTGTTGTCTTAAATTTTTTTAATACTTACAACAGTAAATAAACCCCTGTAGATGTCTCTCACTCCCTCTTAGGCCAGCCAATACTATTAACCACATCTTCTACTTTTATGTTAGTGATCATGCCGTGCTTTTGAAAGATCTCATTAGCTTCTTGGCATAGCAATTAAGATGGGATTGTTGGTGTTGGGGAAGCTTAGTGTCTTTGTCATCATTCAGTGTGAAGAAATAGATGTTCCACCTCTATTTTTGGCAGTGGAGGTTTTTGCCCCAAAACAGAGCTGTTTCTCCATCATCAGAGTTCCACAGACATCTTGGTCAGAAGCATGGACTATGGGCCTTTCCACTCATAATCATTGTCTCCCATGTTATTTCTAACAAATACAACTGCATTCAAACAAGAACAAACATCGAACCTCAGGCTTCAGGATCTGAGAAATTAATTTCTCCTTTGTGAAGAGTTGCATGCACACACACACAGATAAACACATACTGGAATATGCCCCACAGGTAAAGAAAGGCCTCCAGATGGAACTGCATGCTGTTCCCAGGTTACATGAAGAATGATTCTTGTCTGAGTTTTGACAGGCATGATCTGCTCATGGGCTCAGGTCATGCTGATTTCCAGTTTTTCCATGAGGTCAAATTGCAAAAGGCAGGATCCTTCCTCTTCCATTGTTCCTCAGAAAGTGGAAATCCTGCTAAGATCATTTGGGTTTACCCCAATAAATTGATTCCCTCCTAATGAGGAGTCTCAGGTTGTATTTTCCATTCTTTGAGTGTCATGCAAAAGATCAGATGAGATGACATGGTGGTTCCTTTTGTTCTTGAACCCTATGAAACAAGAATTCAGAACGTTTGGCTTGTACTCAGTGGAAGACAGAGCTGTCACTGCCATCATGTAAAGGGAGTTAATGCTGGAAATAGATAAAATAAACCCTTGAGATTTTATGCCCCAAACAGATGATAGAGTAAGGGCAGAGACAGGCAGCCTTGCAGAAACTTTGGGATGTCTGGAGGTAGGGTTTTTGCTCTGGCCCATCTCCAGCCCTCCTGCAGCTTGTAAATTGAAGAGCTCCACTGCAGTCAGTGAAACTGTGCCAATTCACAGCCAGCAGATAATTTGGCCCTTAATCTTCACATGCGTAAATGACAGTCGTAAACATGGGAAATAACAAGATAGTCCAAAAGGTCACGTCGTGGGTGATGAAAGCACTGACTTGCACATGTCTCCAGGCAATATTGATAGGAAAGGAGCGTCAGGGAGAATGTACGGTGTAGCAAGTGGCAATAAGGAAATGTTTTTTCCTGAAACTCAATTAAAATTAAACCAAACATAACTATCTCCTTTACTGAATGAGAGAGCTCAGCTGGTAGTTCTAAGAGTTGGTTCTTTACGACAGGGTTTAGCAGGGCCTCTCTTATGAGAAAAGGTAGTGAAATATTCACCTTCTCTGTAAGACTCAGCGCTTATGCTGTTGGCATTGGATCTGGGACTCCTCATTAAGTGTGGCACTTGGTTTAAAGTGTTTTCCACCACTCTCTGGTGGGGATAAATCTAAGCTAATGGTGGATTTGAGAAGGCAGCAGCTTTATGATCCAAATACATTGCGTTGTCTATGAATATAATCTATTTCTGTCAGTTACATTGGAAAGAAATAAATTACTCATCAGTCAATCCATTATTATTATAATAAGAGCACGGCACTACTTAATTGCATCAGTTAAGTGGATATGACTTTGCCAATGCTCATAAATGCCATTACATCAATCCACAGAAATGGACCTGTTGATTTATTAGATGATGATGGACAAAGAAGATGTTGCAATCTCTTTTATAATTTAACCTGTGCTTAAAACACGTAGGTGTTTAAGGCCAATACATGTATAGTTATTACCGCAGAGAGGAAAGTGAAAAGGGAACTGTAAACCATAATAACCTCTATCAAGTACATGTCTACTTCAGTATGTGTAATAATCCTGAATGTGCATTTATGTAGCACACTGTACAGTACTTAAGCTGCTGTGGGCTGTCATGTACTGTAAATTTACATTTAATCAAAAGACCCGTGGCACATGATTGAGTACTGTAAATTTTCTTTACGGTGGAGAAAAGCAATTGTAGAACAGCAGTTGCGTAGATGAACTGCAGCTGTGCTGACTGTCTAGCAGTAATAAACTTCTCAGAGGAACTTCAGGTCTATCATGGGTAATTCATTTACCGAATGTCTGTTTTCATTTACTTATTTATTTTTAGCAAATCAGTACCCAGCAGTGAGCCATATGAATACAGTCCCCACAGTGATAACATTGCAAGGCATGAGGAGACATAGACTGTTGTTGCAAATCACTAACACACCTGCAATAGTCATCATTTTTACACTGTTCCATTTCTTTACAAGAAAGACCTCGTATACACTTAATAAAGGTTAAAAATGATACAGAAATGAAAATCATCTTTCTTCTTCTTTTGTGCTTCCGTTTTCCTGTCACTCTTAAAGAAGCTCATTTAAATATTCTGGGTTTTATACCTTCTTCTGTCTTCTGCATATGTTTTGGGACAAAGATGCTATTGGAGAACAGCCTGACTGGGGATCTATAAAGGATAACATTTCAGAAGGCTCCTGCATCAAGAAGGCCAGATTTTTTCAAGTATTTTTGTATCATTTAGGCACCCAACTAGAACATATGCAGAGAACTGCTCCAAAAAGCTCTTGGTTGAGAGAATCTTTCAAAAGCTGAGAACTATGGCGATAAGCAGGGTTGCCTGAAATTCCCAATCAGAACTCTATGGAGAAATCTGCATCAATTCTTAAGTTTGTATGCAGCTTTAAGTAGCTGACAGAAATGAGAAGTATCTTGAAATTTAATTTGTTTCAATTAATTGTTGAGATTTGATATTTATACTCTTTGCACTTTTGACTCCTCAGTGAATATAATATTATATTAGGCTTCCCAATAAATCTTCTAATTATAATGCATCATATGAAGTGTAGAAGGTCAAAATCTTATTAGAAATTAAAATTGAAGCTTTGTAATAATACCGAGTACTGTAGCACCTGCAAAGCTACCATTCATGTGTTATCAAAATCCATACTGGTGTGTCCATTATTCAACCTGAATAAATAGATTTCTTCATCAGAAGCTTCCTTGAAATCAGTGGACTGTGTAGTATGTCTCCCCTTGCTATGACTGAAGGCAAAAGGCTCTGACCTCAAATAAGGAAAGAGATTTTGAATTTGCTGAACCTTTGGACCATATTACACAAGCTAGTGGAGTTCCTGGTAATGCTGACGCAACAACAAAGACTTTGAAGTTATTTCAAGAAGGAAGAGAATGGTCTGTTCCTTCAAGAGCTGCTCTTTGGGCTGCAAAACCCATTCAAATTTCTCTTTCTGATGGCAAAATAAAGGAAAGTCACATGACTAACTTCAAGGGCTGCATCTTCTGATCACCCTGCTTGTAAAATCATAGAATCATAAAAATTGGAAAAGACCTCTAAGATCATCTAGTCCAACTGTCCACCTACCAGCAATATTGCCCATAAAACCATGTTTTTCAGTACTACACCTACCCTTTCCTTAAACACCTGCAGGGACGATGACTCCACCACCTCCCTGGGCAGCCTTTTCCCCTTATCAATAATAGGAGGAGCCAGCACCTTGATGTCTGACACCCAAGGGGAAGATACTGCAGTTCTACAAGCTCTATCACCACCATTTCATTTCAGGGGACTTTACCTCCACCCTGGAGCTCTGGGTCTTGTGATAGAACCATAAAACCTTTCCAATGTGTCCACCTGGGCTGGGGCTTGCCCCAGCCATACTGTCCCAGACTGAGATTGTATCAAATCGCTGCAGCTAACGTATTTCTGGTTGACATTTTCAGGAAAGCCTCAAGAGGTCTGATGAAGCATGTCAGAAAGCACAAGCCCAAGAGACAATCCTGTACCTGTCAGACGAGAATCAAGATCTAGCACAGATTAAAAAGCATCTTCAGTACACTGACTTCAGTGGCATAACTGACAGCAAGATTTGGCCCATTTTTTTCTTGGGAAAATTAATGAGCTGTAAGAAAAATATCTGACCATCATTTGACTTATCAAAGCCATTGTGACTCCTTCCCTAAATAACACTAAGATGAATCACCTATTCTTTGAGAATTGAGAGTCACGGTAGTGATTGAAGCCAAGTTAGGAAAATAGCACTGCCATTACTAGCTCTGCAGGATTGAACTTGACTTGGAATCTGGGGTTTTGCCCTGACAATACCACAACATTTGAAATCTTATTTACTTTGTGGAGTTTCTTTTGTACTAACCTACTCACTCTAACATCACATGAAAACTTTAATAGGTGTCCTACATACATGGAATTTATTGTCAGCTTCTTGAATTCTGATCTCATTTGCAATGGTGCAAGTAAGAAAAAAGGTACTGCAATCAGTCACTGAATTTTAGAGTAATGAAATTGGACATGCAGGTAGATTGCAGGCATTACTTTGGGAATACTTTTTGTTTGATCTTTATTTCTTTCACACATTTTTAAAGTCTTTTCTACCCTCTTCATTCTTTCATTGCTTCAGTTGCACAAGTGGAAAAATATGTGAACCCTCTGGTGGCCAAAATAATATCTGTAAATCCCACTCAGTCTTATTCACCTCTACATAAACTAGTGATAAGATCAAGTTCTGCTGGAGTTCATTATTAATATGTTTGATAACTTTCATCTTCCCCTTCTGTCCAAGTCCACTTGTACACATCCTGTATGTCATTGCCTCTATTACACAAAATGCCCCAAATTTACCAAGATAGTTTAAACAACATGACTTTATTGTGGTTGAAGGTCTGTTGGTGTTATTGCTGATCATGTGCTCTGTTGTTGAGGCATTTCAGTACAACTAAATGGAAAAAAAAAAAAAATTAAACAGTAATCAGGACTTCCTATTGCATGTTCTTCCATGCAGGTTGTGATATCAGCAAGCTTTAAGATAGTACTTTCTGCATTGTCCTTAAAAATGGATGGACTTTTTCATCATCTTTCAGGATTCTCCTTTCAACTTTACTTTTCCTTTACTTTTAAAACAATGAAAAGCGTGAGCCCTCTTGCTGGCTAGCACAACATCTGGTAAATCCAAGGGTGCTGGTCAGTGTTTTGGGCACTTGAGCATCAATCAGTTGGTACAATCAGTCTGACTGTTGTGGAGTGACTTCTGCCTTCACGGGCAAAGGCATCAGGCCTCCAGTAATGCAGACTCAGATGTCTTCCACTCCTCCTTCAGTGATGTCTCAAGTTTTAGAGTATGCCCATAAGACAGTCTCATTTCTCTTAGCTAACTTTCCTGGATGCTGAAGTATTTCAATTCCGCCAGAGATCTATGGACCACAGTCTGCTACTGCCCTTCAGTTTGTCGAATGGATGAAGGTCAGATATGAATCACCACTTTTCCATTTTGTGCCACTGTACAATCAATATACACTCATATATATGAGCATGCAGTGGCCAAGGCTCCAGAGGGAGTTGAGCCCCATGGATCGCTGCATCAGAAAGTAGTTGCACCAGATTCTTACTCCTCTCTGCTGATGCTAACGTAAATTTTACTACTATGCCAACAAAATTGGCCTACTGAAATCAAAGCTTATGACAATTGTGACAATCAGCATTTCCTGATCAATGTATTACGTAAACCCTTATTCCTTTCTTAGAGGGAAGTGATTCGATTTCCATATATTAATTTAATTCTATTCTTGAAAAAGAGTTAATTCAGGCAACTATATACTAATTTATGGTTATAGAATGCATCGAGGACTGTGCATGTAAGCTCTCCACTTAGATCTCAAGCTGTTCAGAAAAAGGATTGTACATTTTTGCCTTATAGTCCTCTGCAACACCTGCTGTGACATAGATGTTATGTAATGCATGATTCCACATCCAGTAAAATTTAGTTGATCTCCCCCACTCAGGACCAGTGAAGCAGTAAAGAGCATTCTTCATTTGCTCTGCCTATCTATCTGAAAGTTAGAAAGTTCAAAACCACGAGAGTCACTTTTCAAACTCCATACCGTCAGTGGAGGAAAATAGGGACCAAAGCAGAATTTATCACACACTGAGATGGACCTCTAAGAGAGGTCTGATCACCTGCATGTTTAAATTGATGTCTTGTTTCCTGAAAGAGTTTGTGTGTGTGCAGGACAGTACTCTTCTAGACAACACTTGGGCATGTTCCTTGGGAAAGACAGTTCATATAAGGTGTCCTGGGACAGTGTTGCACTGGGTATGGTTCAACACTGCACAGCTCTCTGCCATGGCCATGCACTATACCTACACCCTCCATTTTATGCCATGAGAACACCACTCTGACAGGCTGCAGCACAGCCCTCACATGATTTCAGGCACTTACAGCTGAAAACCATGTGTCCTAGGGCCCTGGAGGCAGCAAATGGATACCCAGAGCCAATTGCGTGGGTGAAGCTAGGTTTTATTGCTGGGTTTCAAGGTCAGTCTCCTTTATATTCAATAATCCCAGTCTTCTCTTTATGTAATATTATATAGGTAAGCAAAGTTTCATTTTGAGTTTGAAAAGCATTGTTTCTGTCATGCCAACTATATGGTAATATTTGTGATTGCATTTTATTTAGGAAAATACAAGGAGAGTAAAAATAAAGCCTAGGAGCAGCAAGTATGCACAGTGGAGCTACATCAAGAGAACAAATACTGTCATGTGGGTGTAGTACTACTACGGTATCACAGACACAAACTTCAAAGTGAACCTGAAGATACTGATTTCCAAAGGAGTTATGGAGAGCCAGCTCAGCCCTTGGTAGCAGATGAGGGCAAGGGAAAAAGCAGCCAAGTATTGACTGCCTCATTAATGCACTGCTCTCACAGTATAGGAAGAAATGCTTTGTGAACTCACTGTATGTGTAATGCTGCTGCATATCTGTGCATTCACAGTGTTGCTTTGTTCTGAGAAGTGATTGTAAGAAATGGCACATCTGCACTCCCAGATACATGGAAATCTAGTTGTAAAAGGGTACAGTGAAGGATTTCTACTGTCTGTTAAGTCCTAGGCACTTGAGGCTGAGAGTATTGCCGCTTTCTGCTCCTCCCAAGGCATCAATTCCTTCAGTAAAACTGGATTGCATAGAATTTCTGAATGTCAAGATAAGTTTAGAAGGTAATTGGGTCTGCAGCATCCCCTCTGCAAAGGCAAGAGATATTAAGAGAACATCCCTTCATATGAAGTCTTCAGACTGGCTAGACCAAAACAAAAAACAAAAAAACATTTACACACAAAAGGAGCACCTTCATGATAGAGTCTTCATGACAGAGTGCAGGCATAACCCTGCAGTGCTGTTTCTGCAGGTACTTCTAAGAGAAGAGCTGCATTTAAAGTCCGTGTTGAGTCAAGCAGAGGAGAAAGAGCTTTCTCATTACTTGTCAGCCTGTAGCAAATTGACGGTGTTTTGGTTTCATGGCTTGGGGAGGAGGAGATGAAGGCAGGGAGCAGCACTCTACCAATGTGGGCTGTATTCAGACCACCTACAGTATGTGCCTTGTGTAGCTGTCATGACTGTTATGGCAACTGAGTTCAAGAAAACAGTGAGCACAACAAATGCTGACAATCCAGCCAGATTTTTGCTCCCTGCGCAGACAGGGCATAGAAGCAGTCACTATTTCACTAGTAGGAGGGCTTAATATAGTCCCTTCTGCCTCGTCTGCAGATGCTTCTGCCTCGTCTGCAGAACTACCGAGGTCACTCTCAAAGTAATGCCTCCTATTTATTTCCATGAAGACTACAAGAGATCTAAAGAGCACAGTAGCACTGTTTGATAGAGCAAATTACCCATTGCAAAACAGTATTTTTTAACATAGTCACCACCACTTGCTATGCATCTACCCCAGCAATGAACAGGAGACTGTATGCCATACTCATAAAAATCTGCACCAACAGAGATGACAACCACTGTTACTGCCACCACTGCTGGAACACACCACCCACCACCTCACTGTGCTCACACCCACTGTTTGGTCTCCATAAACATTCAGGAAGCATCAAGGAATGCCAACGGGCACAATTTTTTTCTGCATGGAGGAATTCAATGACACACCTTTGTTTCATACACACTTCCATGTGAGGCACCATTTTGTCCGACTGCCCTTCTGCTGCCATCTGTTGTACGGCAACAAAATGTAATGGAATATTGGTGGGAAGGTTCAACCCCTACTGCTGTACAACCAACATCCATCTCTGATGTAATGGGCCAACATCATAAAACAGGAGGCAGAAAGGGAAGGAATTCCGAGTCCCCTCAAGGAAAGCTTCTCAGATGTTTCCCTTGCAATGAGGAGCTGTTCTGCACATCCTGTGCTGTGGAACTGCCCTTCTGTCCCCTTGTCTCAGAGGCCTTACTGCTGGCAGCCTGGGACACAGCTCTCCACCCATCCGACCCACACACGGTTGGACAGCTGAAGAACTAGCGAAACTGCTCCTGCTGAAATTCGCTTTCAGTTCATTATCTATCTAGTGTCACTATAAAGGTCTGAGCTAATCTTAGCTGCATAATGGGCTGGTAGAAAGTATTCCATTTGTTATACAAATAAATATTTGCTTCAAATGTGGTTTCCCAAAGTAGGGTCACCTTGCACGCATCTGCTTCCAAAAATGCATCTGCTTTGCAACAAGGTAGTAATTATCCTTTCCTCAAGGGGGTTCAGTTTGAACCTACTATGTGTACTAGACTGCTGGCGAAGTTTTTAATTTTGGTTTATGGTGTTTGTAGTTTTTGGAGGCACAGGATCAAACGTTTGAAATGCAGTGTTCATCAGATACTATGCACCAACCCCAAATACAGGTAGGGTTTACTTGGTGGGCTTTTTTTCTTCTTCAAGAGCAGTCCCTTTCTCTCATGCTATTTTTTTTTTTTTTGTGTGTGTGTGTGTTCTTCTGAACACAACAGTGAGTTGAGTGGATAGATGCACAAAGCAAGTAACTTCATTTTACTGGTAAAATACCTTAGTGGAGTAACACAATAGCATTATCATCCTTCTTTTTTACTGGTTCTTCTTTTAATCTGTATGTCATAATAATGTCATTAGAGGGTGACTTCATCTTTTTAGCAGGCTCTTTCTGCAGTACTTAATGTCTGTTTGATCTTTCATTCAGCTATCTATTACCATACATATCTATTATAAGTTGAAAAGGTTTTCAGTCTGACATAACATCGGAGGGGAAGAAATGTCATCTTCATTAAACCTCACAGTTCTGAGACTCAAGGCAAATTACTTAATCAGCACATTTTTTGAAGAAACACATACAAAAAAAATTATGAAAATAGGCAGTTTGTCTTTATTTATTTTCTGTCCTCGCTTTAAACCACCTCATAACACGCTTTTTCTGCTTTACCTGGAAGAGGGAAGTGAAAATGTCTTGAATTAAGATGTAAAGCAATTCCTGAGTCCAATTTCTAAGGTACTGAGCAGTTCAGTGAGGTCAGGGCTGGGTGCCAGAGGGAGGAGAAGGTTGGTGAATATGATGATCTTTCCCTCTCACATGCCATGGTCCCATATTGAAATGGGCAATTTGGGGTGTACACATTTAACTTTGCAATCCATTCTGCCACAGTATCTCATGGTGGGGGTTCAAGGCAAACAGAACACTGCATGGAGTCATAGTCAGTAAGGAGCTTCTTCAACTCTGGGTCCATAACATTGAGCTGACAAGTAACTCAGGTGAAGTAGGGCTTGATTCAGCAAGGTACGTAAGCAACAAGGTAAATAAGCACTTGCCCAACTTCCAGAGCACAAACCATACCAGCAAAGCAGATAGGATGCCTATAAGGATGATGCCTGTATTTGTGGCTTGCTGAACGAGGACTATGAGAACACAAAGACGGTGATGGCTTTTCTCCCAGGGTTTGTGGCTGCCTTCGTCTGTCTGACAGTCCTCAGCAGCAGCAGCACCAAAACTGACAGTCTGGGAATCAAACAGCACAAAACTGAAGTCCTTTTGAAGCAGGGAACTGCAGAAAGCATGCAGAAAGTTGAGAGGAATAGGGGGGCTCAGGGTGCTGACTGCCCAAATGCTCAGAGGCTTTAGCACGCATTAGGTTTTGCTCCTCGGAAGGATTTGGCACGCAAGGTTAGGGGTGCAAGGGTTGTGCTTTAGATGTGAATAGCCACACAGACATTATGCAGACGAGAACAAGGGCATGTTTGTAGATGCCCTGCTTTAACTCCCTGTCTAACATCAGCAGAGCTTTTTCATTTAGCTTTCAGAGGCATAGGCAGTTGTGTCTTGGTTGTCTTAACCGAAAGAATGGCCCTGTGTGTTTTAGCTGGATCTTCTTTGCTACAAATCCATAACAGATGCCACTGGTGTTTTTGTTACTATCGCTACTTGATGGCTTTCTGCAACTGCACTTCACATTCCTGAAGCTGAAAGTTTTGTTCTCTTGGCCACCGAGAAACACTACACTCTTATTTTGGAGTCTCCCTGCATTCCAAGATAGCACCGGTAACAGAGGACATGCAAGGGTCAACAGCTCCTCGGCCACAGCACAACCTCATTCATTGCAGCAAAGAGGTTTTTAGAGCCTGGAAATGCCCCAGAGAGCTATTCCTTCTGTAGCCCATAACGACTGCCATTTGTTCTTTGTTCCCATGGGAGAGATAGATGGATGTCACCAAATATTTTGTGCCTAGAATTGTCTCTTCTTGTCATGTGAGGTCCTGAACACACGAACAGGTCAGGCTGGGGCTCTCTGATTTTCTGATTGCTAATGACAAGCTTGTGCCATTGATAAATTAAGGAGAAACTGGCAGCAAGTTTAAGGTATGGTTTGTAATGACACTTGCACAAAATTGCTACAGAAATACTTTATCTGCTGGAACAACTGGGAAGAGGAACATGAGAACCTTTAGCCGTACACATCTTACGCTGCACTGAATTCTGCTCTGCATTTTGTTTATATTAACTGGCTGAATAAAATTCACAGTGGTAGCTGAGGTCTGCACTTGTCTGTGAATAGCATAGGCAATACTGAGATTTAAGTGCAAAGCAGAGATGAAGGTGTCTTGACAAGATATTTTATCTCCTGTAACATTTTCATCTTGTTAAGTCTGAGACGTGTAGTGCAGAGAGTTGACATAGCCTTGGTCTGAGAAGCTGTCATCAACTTTCAGGCTTTTTTGTTTCCAGGTGTCAAACTTTTGCAAGCATCCTGTGAAGTCAGTCTTCAGTTCCCACACACAGCAGTCATCTCTGATGGGTTGACCGTGTCAGCAGTGACAGCTCCCATCACCTCTCTCCTCACTAGAAATCAAGGATCCCATTTCCAAGTGACCCACTCTGACTATATTATGTTATGCTTTCATGAATAAACACACTGAAAGTCCCCAGTTTTTATATCTGTTTGGCCTGGCTGCAGCTGGAAGGTGTCTGTCCCTACAGCTGCAGGTCTGTGCCAGCATGCAGCAACAGGAGACTGATTTACTGTTGGAGATACGCAGCCTCTTTGGGCAACATAATCTATAGCGTCACTGTCCAAATGAAGGTTTTTTTCACCCCAGTGTTGGCTGTTATTGACATAATATTTTCATACTGAAGCCAACATAGCTATTCTGGATTAACAATGTTAGCCAGGCCCAGTCCCTGTAAATGAGAGTGCTAAGTCTGTGCTAGCTGAGCAGTGGATGGGGAGGCAGGAGGTGCTTTGGGTGTTGCTCTGTCTCTTTTCAAGGCAGCCAGGAAACTGAAAGTGAAACTCATCTGTGGAAGCTGGGCTCTTGCCACATTTTTATTCCTTTATTTCTATTGGTGTGGCATGGGGCTATAGCTGAGGGTGAGGATGGGGATGGCCATGTGAGCAGAGCAGTGACATATGCAATGGTCATGGTGGTGATGGGTTAATGGCCAGATTAGATGATCTTAGTGGTGTTTTCCAACCTAAATGATTCTGTGATTCTATGATTCTATGACAGACACTGAATTCTCAGGAAGGAAAATGCTTGAGAACATGAGGCAGAAACCTGAGACACAGTGCCCCTGCATACAGCTGCAAATAGCTGGCATTTAGCAGGGGCTTCCTAAAATCCAATGTGCACATGCCACACAGGCTTTAGTGTTGGCAACAGAGTGGGAGCAAGAGGGAGCCCCAAATTTCCAAGCGAATGACCTAATGAAACTCTTCGGTCCAGGGTCAGCCCCTAACCTTTGTCTCTCGTTAAACTATCATTCAAGTGCTAAAAATGTTCTTCCCACTGGTTATATCATTATGAATGTTTACCCTGCCAGTACCTGGAAAAAATTGCTCTCTGAGGTAGAGCCAAATACCATTACTAGATCTGCAAAAGATTTGACAGTGAAATTAATTAGTTAATCTTTGTAAAGTGCTTTGAAGATGAACAGCTCACTATGAGTTTTAGGTGATGTTATTATAGGTTAGTGAGTCACTTTGTAAATTGAAGGCAGAGGGGTCTCTTTTACGCTGTCTTATGGCATCATCTTCACCATGCCATGGGTTGGTGGTTGGACTAGATGACCTTAGTGGTCTTTCCAGCCTTAATGATTCTATGATTCCACGATGTCTGTGAAGCTGACCGGTCCCATTCTGTCACCTCCTGCATTCACATGGTGCCTCTCATTCTCTGGGGTGAGCTGTTGGGTCAGGGCTATGCTAGGGGCAGATTTGCTCTGGGCAGTAAGAATCATCTGCTAAACATTCCCTTCACTCCTTACCATCATTGCTCCTCTCCTGGAGGTTTTCCATCTCAGCCTGTGTTGGTGGATGGCTGCTTCTCCTCCTCCCAAGCAGACTGAGACCCCAACATCCCCAGTGAGAAGGGTGGCCTGATCCTCCCTGGCTCCCTGCCCCTGGCCCCACCTGGGCGCTCTCTGATCTGCTTGTGGTGTTAATGGTTGGTATTAGGTCAGGGACTTTCCTTCTGCTCTGTGTTTGTGCAGAACGCATCACCCCGGTTCCCCACCAGACTCTGAGGTACAGCAGTAATACAGGCAATAAATAATAACAACCTTGAAACCTCTAGTGCAAATTACAGCCTCATGCAACACCTACGTAATTTAGTATAATGTTAGCACTGTAGCTACCCTGGGAGAATTATATTCAGATAAGAGAATACACAATAATAATCCTGCCATCTGAAATCAAATAGAATTGTCTAAATGCCTAGAGCTCCTTTTCTGCTACCACGTTTTTTAAAGAAAAGAAGGAACCCAGAAAGGAAGCAAGCATGTGAGATAAAAAACCAAAGACAAAAGGAATAATGAAAAAAAAAATGCTAAAGCATAATAATGATGTAATTTCTATAATACACAAAAAAATATTCTTATGTCTGGGCCCTTCTTGCATCTCATGCTCCATGATTACACTGGAGGAGATGAGCCCTCTCCCAGTGTTTATAATCTGAGGTTCCAATCTTGCAAACATTTACATGCATGGCTAACTTTATGCACACAATTAGTGCAATTGAAGTCATGCCACTTGCAAGACAAGATGCAACAAGTGAGTGTATCAAACGCTAGGTGGGAAGAGGGCGGCAGACAGATGAAGGGTAGTAATGATAAGATCATGTGGTTACCCGGGCTAACTCTGCTCACTCGATGACTCCAAATGCCTTTTTTTACTTTTGAATCATTACTTAAAAAGAGTTCCCTGTCGCTCTGTAACTGCTTGATGTGACTCAGAAAATGCTGAGCTTACTCATGTTCGTATAGTATGTTATTAGTGGACCTTTTCATTTTCTCTTCATAGAAAACTCTCTTCACCACTAACTAACACCACTTTAAAAGTAAGATATAAAAAAATGACCCCAAGCCTTTCTCATTTACTCTACTGTTTTCCTGCTCTCTGTTTGTGTATTAACCTCCCCCTCTGGATACTTTCTCCAAATGAGCACCTTCTAGTTTCCTGAGGCTTTTCTTATCTTCCTTGCAGCTGTCCAAGAGTAAAGATCTGAGGAACAGGAAGGCAGACGTGTTGTTGACCATATATAGCAGATACCCCTTGCATGCAGAGCTTTGGGTCTGTGAACTACACGGAGCCTGCCCTTGACATCACCCTGGCCTTGACCGATCCCTCCCAGCTCTTACCGATACACCCAACATGGGGAAGCAAATCACAAAGTCTGGCAGAGAAAATGTTGCTGGGGCATCTGGACCAGCCAGGAAGGGCAAAATGGTATTTTCCAATGTCTTCTTGCTCTCACATTTCCTAGCTTTATGAGAAGCTTGGACAAGACTTTTAATAGCTGAACTTATCCTTCTTGGATGACCTTCTGAAATGGTTGTTTCCCCATAGAAGTGCCATGGGAGGCTTCACAAAGCCAGATTGAGGGGAATCACCCTCTGCCACTCCGCACGTAGATGGATACTTCTGGCACATTTATGGAACAGGGAAGCTTTCAAAGTTGGATGGACTTGGGAAGACAATTTGGTTTATGTGTAACATTGTTATCACATAAGTTAGAATAATTATCACATTTGTGTTGTATTTTCATGATATTTGCTTCACTTAAATTGTTGTTATAAAATAATTTTATGAGTTATGTTGCTATACTCTGCGGCAATGTAAGGGAGTTTTCTGAACTCAATGGTGAGGCCATGTGATTTAATTGCCACACTATTTGTTAATTAGTCTGGGTGAAAATGCCAGCACCTGAGTGTGTTTGGAGAGTGGGCGGTGGGAATGTAGCTTTGTGTGAAGTAGTTCCAAATGCCAGAGAGCTTGAATTTGTGGTTCTGATTTCTTGATGTTCTGACTTCTTTAGCTTTACCAGCCAAATAGCTAGTGTTTAAAACTTTCACAGGCAGAACTTTCCTTGTGTATCTCATGCATCTGAGCAAAGGAATGTTGATCTGATTCATCAGTGGGTCACATCTGCAAAGTGCAAGTGGGTTTGGATCACTCTCACACCAGAGCAGCAGTATCTTATGCCATCTTGCAAGGGCTTGGATGGCATTACCTGCCCTTCAGTGTCTGGCTGCTGTAGCTGTAAAGCATTTTGCTTGAAATCCAACATAGACTTTAATGATCACGTTAGATTCCTTGCAAAATCATCATATAATCTGAGTCCTGCAAGAGAATCTGATCAGACAGTATAGTGCCACTTATGTAAAGATCTTATGAGATACAGCAATGATGTACATAATAAACTGGCTTTTTAAGAGGCAGCAAGCAGAGTCAGTGGAGCTCCTGATGGGGCACAAGGAGCTCAGTCGTTCCCCAGCTGTTGGTCTGGTTGTGAGGCGCAGCAACCACAAGGCTGTCAGTCTTCTGCCTGTTAATATGCCCAAGCCTCAAGCTGTAATTTACGTTTTACATTAAGTGTGTTATTTCTGGGCTAGCAAGTTGAGAGTTCAAACATCAGATGAGTTTTGTATTTCATGGAGCAGTAAGGGGATGCCACGCTCTCATGTTCCTTGTGATGGTACAAAGTAGGCTACAGCAATCTGAGAGCTGGCAGAATCACTCAGCTTCTAAACAGCACAGATGAGAAAGTAGCCATGCTGCTGCCATGTTTTGGAAATAAAGGATAAAACACTCCTTCTATACCTGTTTTGATGACTTCAATGCTTAAGGAAGACAAGAGGAGCTAGGAAGGATCCCTTTGCTGCATGACAACAGATGAAGCAACAGCTTGCCAGAAGAATAACAGGAGAAAGGAAATAATGCATTGCTGGACTGAGTGTTTGAGGGTGCAGGGGAGGTCTATGGGATCAGTGTGAGATAAGCATAAAGCTCTGCTTGCCAGCAGTCCCTGTGCACCTGAGACGCAAGTTTCACACATACTGGTGCACTAATAACACAAGGAATGAACAGGGCTATGTGGCTCTGGTTTCATTTTACCAAGTTACTATTTTCAGCTCCACAACCCACCACAAAGGTGTGTCAGAAAGGCATGGAGAAAAAAATCTTTCTAACATGCAGTTACAATGGCAAGGAAGGGTCTTCTGTTAGTAAGTGGGTAAACCCTGTGTTCTCATCCTTGCCTTCTGCTGTATTGAACACTGCAGGAGGAAAGGTGGGGAAACTGCTGAGTTTTGCACTGTTGTAAAGGTAATTATTTCACTGCCATTTCAGAGCAGATTCTGGTTATGTGACAGGGAAAAAGAAAGCCACCTGTGCTTAATAAGTTCATATGAATTTATACAAAGTGCATCAAACTCATTTATATGCACACTGCCCCACAGTGATTATGCAAGAGGAACTGAGTATAAAATTTGATCTAGTGTGATTTCAAAAATAGCACTGTGAACTAAAGTTGGTATAAATGCGGAGGAAGTAAACCCACAGAAGAACATAACCAAGGGTACAAAACAGCAACGTTGGGTGATGATGCTATTGGTGAAAACTCAGCTCCCTGCTCAAACAGCAAACTCTCCCAGACATACACCAGCCCATTAAGCCACCAGTGGCAAGGAGAGGCGGGATGCTGTCAGACACTGGGAGTCCTCATCATTTAAGCAGACCTCTGACTAATGAGCGAGCAAGGAGGAAAGAGAACAGGTCATTTAATCACTCTACAGATAAGAAAATTGTGGCTCAAATTCAGAAGTGTAAGGTGAAAATTCACTACACACTTGAAACTAAAACTGTTTTATTTCAGGCAGGCTGGCAGAGTGTTTCAACAGCTTCCTGTGGCTTAGCTGCTATGACACAGTAGGAATAACCTTTATTCTGTCTGGGTCTTAGGAAGTATTATGTTTCATCCTTGCTGAGCGACCTGTGTTTCACAGGTCAGATGTAAAAATCATCCAAGACTCAAATCTCTTGCCTCTCAGCGTGCAGAGGTTCATTAGAAAGTACGGCCAGTGCAGGGTGCACCTGGCACTCACTACTGACTCACCACTCCTTTTCCATCATGCAGCCCATGCCCCCCCATGAGCCATGAAAGTCATATCCAATGCTTTCAGAAAGGGGATCCCTTCCCTTCCCTTGGGATCGACGTAAGAGGTACTCCCCTGACCTCAGTTGCACTTAACAGTATGTAGAAAAAAATCAGGCAATTCTGTTAAATAAATGGCTGTGAAAAAATGATTTCTATCAGAATCTCAGGACTGCAGTTCTTCTGCTTGTCTGTGGTATTCTAGGTGTTTCCATCTGAGTCTCGTGTAAAACAAAGCTGTTGAATTGTCATTCTGGGCTGGCTGGGATAGTCTGAGTTATGTACTCAACACCGTGAGTCAGGGTGCTGGAGTCCCACTTAGGCCCTTGGATAGCAATAGCAAGTGATGGTTCTTGGTAGAGTAATCCCTATGGACACTTTGCTCAGGAAATGCAACTGATAGGGTGTGCTATATTATTTCCAATTTGGAAATCCTCTGATGGTGGAATAATGCTTCTTTTTAATCTTTCCTTATTGCCAGATACAGAATTAGATTTTAGAGAACCATAATAAGTTGATTTCTTATACTTGTGATGTGTTAAGTCTGTAATTTTTTTAAAAGCCATTGAAATAAGTTGAAGAATAGCAGCAGAACATTCAGACAATTTTCCCTGTTGCCTGAGGTACTTCCCTGAAATTCAACAGCAACCGTGAGAATATGGGGTAGAAGTCAGCCATTTCCTATTCTACTATCAGTGTACAATCAAAGAGATGGAGCTTTATGGGTTTCGTATTCATGACTTGTCCTTACAGACATGTATCACGAACCACGTAGTTTCACATACTATTACTAATTATGCAACAGCTTTAAAACAGAGATCACTTTGGTGTTTTTTGTTTTTTTCCTTAACAAGAATGGTGTAGGAAATGGTAGTAGCTCTAGTTCTGCAAACACTGAATTGTGGGGAAAATCAATGTAACTAAAGCTTCAGAAGAAATTTGTGTCTGAACTGGGTGCTTTTGCCAACACCTCTTGTGGCATTTAGATAAAAAATCTCAATAGTTTAATGTTAAAGTTACTTTACATTTGGATTTTTGTTGTTACAGTTGTTGGTAACATCTAAAATCAGAGATATTACTAATAAATATTTAAATTTCAGTAAAACATTTCAAATGATCTAATGATGATTTTCCTACCAAGAAAGGGGATATCTTTCAAAAAACTAAAATCCATTTCCAACTGATCTGTCACCCTCACCCAACACAGTATTTATCCTCCCAGTGCCTCTGCAATGCAGTGTGGTTTTCAATTGATTATCTTTCCTGTTTTTTTCTGGAGATTTAGAGTCTGATACCTGAAGATATTTAACCATGCAGATGTATGTTTTCAAGACTTCTTTAAAGACCCCTGAAGTGCTTTGGTCCTGATGAGCTGTTGTGGGAGATGGGCATTTAGAAACATCTGAAAATCCCACTGAGTTTACACTGCAAGGACCTTTTAAAATCTGGCTATAAGTGTGCGAATTATCATGTCTAACACCAGACACCAAAAAGATGCGTGCCTAGCCTCAGCAAGATTGGTCATATCATCTGGCAGGGAGCACAGCCCCATCAGAGGGCAGTGCAGCTTCTGTGTGAAGGACACCCACCTTCGAACACAGCCGTGGAGTATTCTGACTCTTCTCACTGACCCCAGGGGCGGTTTAGATCCATGGCTTAGATGAGATGTTTAACTTTTCGAGACCCACATTACAGGAGATGAATCCAGCACTAGGGTGAGGTATGGGACAAGAGTTATGTGGGCGATGCTGTTACAGATACTTGTAAATGAAAGTTAATGATAGTGCCTACATTTAGAACTTAGGGAATTAGGAAACAAATTCATTGACTTCTATTATCCTCCACTACCTCGATTCAGCTGAAAACTATGAAAGAGATAAAAACAAAAACTCCTAGCCAAGGCAAACTCCCAGATGATGAAAGCTTTTAAGAAGATCACTACGGGACTTTCAGGAAGGTAAACAAATCACAAGGTAGCTTCAGTGTGTAAAATTACTCTAAGCCTCTTGAATTAATTCCAATTCATCTCCTTTTTATATCAATATGGGTCCCTATAGACCCAGGGCTGTGCTTATTCTTTTCCAATATGAGTATTTTTCTGTACACAAAAGCTCCACCTGACCAAGAAGTTATCACAGAATCATTAAGGTTGAAAAAGACCTCTAAGACGATCTAGTCCAACCATCAACCCATCCCCAACACACCATGAAACATGTCTCTCAGTGCCCAATCTCCATGTTTCTTGAAAATCTCCAGGGATGGTCATTGACCACCTTCCTGGGCAGCCTGTGCCAATACCTCAGCAAGAGAAGAAATTTTCCTAATACCCAAACTGAATGTCCCCTGGCACAGCTTAAGGCCATCACCTCATCGTATCAGTGTTACCTGGAAGAAGAGGCCAACCCCCACCTTGCCACAACCTCTTTTCAGGGAGTTATAGGGAGCCATAAGGTCTCCTCTGAGCCTCCTCTTCTCCAGACTGAACAATCCTAGCTCCCTCAGATGCTCCCCATAAGAACTGTGCTCCAGTCCCATTACAGCTTTGTTGCCCTCCTCTGGACACTCTCCAGGGACTCAATGTCTTTCTTGGAATGAGGGGCCCAAAACTGAACACAGTGCTTGAGGTGTGGCCTGACTGGTGCCAAGCAGAGGGATGTGGATCACCTCCTGCCCTTCATCCAGTTCATCAGTAAAGATACTGAACAGGACAGGCCCTAATACCGACCCCTGGGGAGCACCACTCATGACCGGTCAGCAGCTGGATTTAACTCCATTCACCACCTCTCTCTGTGCCCAGACATCCAGCCATTCATGGTTATTATTTCTAAAGATTTGTGAGATCCCTGGGTTAAATGCAGTGCATAAATACAAATAGCCCTATTTCAGCTGCTACCCTACTGAAAGCAGAACTTCAGTGGTACCAAATATAGGTTTGATAGTTATCTGATATCATAGATCACAGAATCACAGAATTGTAGGGACTGGAAGGGACCTCTAGAGATCATCGAGTCCAGCCCCCAAGCAAAGCAGGCCTATCAGTTAATAATTGTCTTGAGAGTCAATAGTCTAAATTTGTTAGACCCCGGTCTGCATATCTGGGGCTAGCTCTCTTCCTCACCTTTCCTGGAATGCCAGCTATGATGAGCAAGCTATTTTCAGTTTCTCATTAGGAAGCTGCCTTTGGACCAGTTCCTATGCTAGTTAGCATTTTGCCGCAGTAGAAAAATTCAAGATCTGGCCCTAGGAAACCTGTTTTCTTGGCATCTTGAGCCAATTCCTTATTAGTGTAGTTACCTCCTATCATCTGCTATGTGCTGTCTGCAGTGGCCTGCATAGGAACCTCTATGAAGACGGAGTTGTTGTGACACTTGTCTCATGAAAGAGCCTCTCCAGTTATTCACTTTGAAGGTCCACTGAAAGGTGTGCCTATGATGACACATCTGTTCTGGTATTTTTTTTTTCTTCCCCATATAAAAAGTAATGTGATAAGTTCTTGTCGCCGTGCCAGGACGTCACTCGATACATGTAGAGGAGAAACAGTTTAAAGCTACTTGACTAACAGCTTCCTCTGTCAAATATGACATTAGAGTTATGATTGTCTCTTTTTTATCTCTTCACTTTGATGACAGGCTTATCTGAGGTAGTGAGACAAAGAGCGGAGTTGATTCAGCCTACCATGCTGTGCAGGTGAGAGTTTTGAGATCAAGTACAGCTGTTCGAAGGGCAAGTCCTGGTGCTGAATGACAGCTGCTTTCATCAGGATCATGGCTTGTTTTTTTTTTTTCTTTCTTTCTTTCTTTCTTTTTTTCTCATTTTTCCCCCCTCTTCTTTTCTTTCTTTCTTTTATTTTTCTTTTATTTTTTTTTCTTCTTTCCTTGACAATGCCAAGAAATTCAATTGAGGAATGTACAAGTTTAAATATCAAAATGTGACTGCTTGTGTAATAATGTCAGTCTGAGCTACTGGCTCCTTTTGATATTCTCAGATCAGATCAGATGCTGCACTTAGAAAATTAAATGTGATGTTGCTGACTCTGGTCAGAAGGAGGGAATCTGTTTACTGAATCCATGTGTGTGTATCTGACGGTGCAGCATATGACACCCACTGTATCACTGCACAAAATGTTTCTGGCTTGTTGCTAGAAAAAGAGCTGCATGTTGCTCAGCACTCTGCTTATCAATCGGTGTTTACCATGATCACACTTTCCACAACTTCACTGCAGAGCAGCGCGATATTCCTTCCTTCTCTCCTTCCCTGCCCCCATCACTCACTGCCTCTCCACCTCACCTCTCAAAAACAATTGTTAGTGATTTGATAAGTCCATTAGCCAACTCTACAAAAGCCCTCAGTGAGCATGAATGGGACATTCAAAGTGTGGCTGTTTTGAATTTCCTGGAATACTCACACATGCAGATGTACGATGAGGTTTTGCAAATGAGGTGCTCAGTTTTTACTGCATGAACAAAATCTCCCATGTAAGCAAGCAAAAAGGTATGTGCTTATCCAAGTATTTATCTATGCCTGCAGGTATTTGAAGTGTGTGCAGGAGTGCAGGGTTTGTACATGCACCGGTTGGACTATACATACATGTTATTAAAAGCTGAATGTATGTGGGCTCTTTCTCACTCTCACTCTGCCTATCTGGAAGAGGATATGTTTCTTTTTAAATCTCATGTCCTCTTGTACTACCTGAACAGAACAATCTGACTTCTTCCTTTTCCCTTTTTATTCTTCCTTGTTGTCTCTTTTGTCACAAATACCATAACTTCCAGAATTGTTGAGCTTATGACCATCTTCATGACTTTTACTATTTCTTCTTACTTTCCATCTAAGAAGATTAATGCAACCTAACTTTCTGGAAATTAGAAGTCCTGAATATGTGATATTAGAAAGTCTGGAGGAATAAGATGCTATTTATAATCAACTTGTCAGCCTATTCCCCCAGTCTTTGAAGTCTTCCGGTATGGTTTTCCCACCAGGAGAAGACACTGTTTTTTAGTACCATGAAGCACACAAGAGCACAGGAGTTTATCTCATGTGATAGCAAACATTAATCTTGGCCAGGAAAAGCACTGAAAATATAAGTTATTTGTAGCCATTATAGGCTATTCAAGTATATGATACTTTTGCAGCTGATGATTGATACTCACTGAACCCTACAGAGAGGTTCTATTAATATCAGATCTATATTTTAATACTTATTAATATTAAAAGAGAACTGAAAAAATTATGTGAAGCAGCCCAATAAAGTCAGAGGACTTGGGACTTGTGGAAATGTCTAATATTTATGCAAGTACCCACTGAAGGAAAAAGAAAGAGAAATGCTAATAATTCTCTGTCTCCACATATGCACTGCAATATTTTTATTGACCACTGTATTATGAACTCAAGGGCTGATTAACACAAAGAAGAGAGCTCTAGCTGTGAAACTATTCATGCATGTTAGGAATATGCCTGTATCCAGATCCTATCCTTGAAATAATCTGAGAGGATTCACTATATCTCTTAGGATCCTGTTGTTAATGTGAGGGCTACTAGTGCCTTACACTGTAACTTATACTCAAGCAAGGCCATCGAATGCAAAGGGATACAAGAAAAGAGAAGCATGTTTCTCATTTTATAACTCCTGGGAGAAGGCACATCTAGCTAATTTCATTTTATTTTAAATGAAGAGTATGCACCAAGACAGCATCCACCATGTAGTAGTACTGCAGTGAGGCAGATTTGCAATGTGTTTACATGTCTAGAGCTGCAGACAGTCAGCTCAGCACCATTTAAGTTCCATTCAAGATTTGAGGTACAGATTATTGAGATGATGACCCTATTTCCTTCTCTAGATGTCTAAATATCTTCAAAAATCTAGTTTCTTCACCTTTAACTGAGATTTCCACAATGAGATCCTCTCATTTTCAGACCCAGAGTGGTAGCTAATTGCTACTGAGGAGCTTTTCACCACAGCCAAAACCAACAACAAGTAATAAAAATCCAATAATCCAAGCGATCGACTATGTATTGAATAATTCTTCTGAGGGCACAGTGCAAATTGTGCAAATAGCACAATTCTGGGCATACTAAAGACAGTCAAAAATTAAAAACCTAAATGAACACAGAAAATGTCTGTCATGTCAGATACATCAACTCTGTCAGTCCAATACATGCACTTAATTAAAATGGTTCAACCATCTGTCCAAGAGGTTGCATGGGAAAACTTCAATTGATCGTCTCAGTTTTTCTGAGTGATAAGGAAGCAGGGCTAAAGCTGGCTCTTCTGGAATGGATTTAAGAATTATAAAACTGACAGTTGGGGAATTTTCTACTTTAACTATTTTAAGCCTCAGTCATTTCTTTCTGCAACTTCGATAGAATCGAGCAATTCAAAAATACAGGGGCAAATTAAGCATCGAGAAGGCAGGTGAACTATGGCCCTCCATGACAGCCAAGCCTTGTGCCTGGGGATGCTATTTGCTGTGAAGAAGGGTAGGTGTTTTCCTGATACAGCCCTCTCTGGAGGATAGAGCAGAGCAGCAAAGGCAGCTTTCAATTTCTGAAGGGGCTCTCCAGGAGCTCAGTGAGCAGAAACAGTTGAGAGGAGATGCAGAAATCGTCACTGCCTTATTTGTCTTACCTGCTACTTGATCTAATCTTTCCTCTGTGCCACTAAGGAATGCATAATTACTTTCATTCATTTGTGTATATTCACCTCTAGAGGCTTGCCTAACCTTGAGGCTCCTGGGACAAGATTCTTCTCACCTAACTTCAGCTTTTCAGTAAGCATCTAGTCTAGGCTGGTCTCAGAATCATAGAATGGCTTGGGTTGTAAATGAACTCAGAGATCATCTAGTTCCATCCCCCCTGCCACAGGCAAGGCTGCCAACCACTCGGACATTAGACCAAGTTGAATGGTCCCTTTCAAAAGTGCTTCAAATTGCCTTCTGTGGATGTTTATTCCTGTAAAGCCAGTGGGAAGAGGTTGGTGCCTCTGAAGGCCTACAAAGAGAAATAAATCCCATTTAAGTTTTTTTCCTAAAAAAAAAAACCCAAAACAAATGAACAAACAAACAAAAAAACAAGAAAGAGAGGTTCCATTGATATCAAATCTATCTTTTAACATCCATCCATCCATCCATCCATCTATCTATCTATCTATCTATCTATCTATCTATCTATCTACCTATCTATCTACCTATCTATCTACCTACCTACCTACCTACCTACCTACCTACCTACTTATCATCTCACGTAAGCAAGAGGCCTTCATCCATGCTATGTGCTTCATGGCTGCTTCTTTTCCCATCCCATACCTGCTTGATCTTTCCCAGAGTCTTGGGATTAGAATTTAAGGTGGGTTGTTTTATTACATCATCCATTACATCCTCCATTACATCGTCCACTGCCATCTGCCATTTGCCTCCAGAAGATACTGTTCTTCTAGCAGCCATCTCCCTGGAAATGTCCTAAAGGATCAGCTCCAGGGGAAAGGGGTTACAGATTCTTCATCTGTAAAAACACTTTTATGAGAAAAAAAGAGCAGAGACTATTCTCCCTCTTGATTCTAGAAAATTTTTCATTTTCTAGATAATACAGTGATGTCATTCACAGGCCTCTAAAATGACAACTTAATCTCATGAGAGCAAAGTAAAGTCTCCATAGAGTGATCACTGAAACAGGGATAGATGAGAGTAGGAACAATCCCATTTGTAATCATCCCCTTAGGTCCTCAAAACCAAAATGGTGAGAGCTCAAACCCTTACCCATGGCCCTCTCACCAGCATCTGTGCTGTTATCATGGCTGCCTACTCTCACCAAGACACACAGGCTCCTGTGGTATTTTATATTCCTTGTTGTGGGAAAAACTTATGCCTAACCATTGCTTCACTAACAGCTAGAGAAGACGACTGAGCCAGTTGAGCAAAATTAGTACTCCTTCAGCCTCCTCAGTAGCCTCAGGAAATAGCACAGCTGGGGCACACCCTACTCGAACAGCAGGGTGGGTGGAACAGAGCTTAAGAAGTCTGTCTCTATCCTTTCAGACCAGTAGCAAGATTCCATTCTATTTGGGTGCTTGCAAATTGAGCAGAATGTTTTATATGGGTCTAGGAACTGGAAGCAGGCACAGCAGTTGGTTAGTGTGTACATGTGTTGGTCTGCTGGTGGGAGCTTCTGCAAATTAAGGTACTCAACAGTACTTCTCCAAGTGTCCTGGGACTTCAGCTCTTTCTGTGACTGTCTGGTTTGGGCCTTCAAGTCCATGAAGAGCTTTTTAAATAAGACAATGACCATTGAGCAGAGCATCTTCATAGGTGTTCCTCTGTTGTGAGACAGAGGAATATTTCTCACAAGCTTGTGCCAGTCTGGGTTCAAAAGTGTTGCATGGGGATAGTCTTGAGCCAGCACATTTTGGTGCAAACTTCACCGTAAGGCCTGAGGAGATAGCATCAAGTGGAACCTTTGGGGAGAGTAAGAGAAGGAATGTGAAGCAACCAATTATGCTGAGCTTGCTTCTCAGCTGTTCCAAGTAATGCCTGTGATATTATTTACTTTCCCTTCCTCCTGTCTCTAGCCTCCCCAGCCACTTTCTCTTCTCCTATCATCCCCCACTGTTCTTCCTTGCTCCCATACTGAGATTCCTGCTATGAGTGTAGAACTCTGCCCCATCCCTCATGACTAAACTGTCTCTAGAGTTGTTGCCAAATGAGGCCAAATCTGTAAGTATATTTTTCACCAGTGCCAATGCCTTATATCTTACCATCCACTCCCTATTGTTTTCATCTAAAACTACATGAACAACCTCCATTGTTGTCCTGTCCACAGTTTCTCTTTGCTTGTGAGATTTGCTGAACCAAACACCAAGATATGCATGAACCTGGAGAGTAGATGTAGTCATAGATTAGAGATTTTGCCCATGTTTGACAATGGACATCATTCAATTATGGCATTAGGCTCCATGCATGTTTCACTGTCCCAGCAGATCTCAGTGACAGTCCAATTTCTTGTGAAATGTTTTTCCTTGATGGCCTTTTCCCAGAGGGTTTGTACTATCTATATGAGCTCACTGAAGCAGAACCTTATATTCTGGCCACATCAAGCTTGATGTATTATTATCCTAAACTAATTTTCTCATTTAATTTCAGGAATATAATCAGTTGTATGATTTGTTTCCATTGACAGTAGCTACTGCATGCTGTATATTACACTGTATAGTTATCATATTGCACTTTTTAAGTAATAAATAGATTGTCCCCACCCTGGTCGACTGATGGACTGGTTTAGAAGTTAAGATCTTTGGGTAAGCTGGGGAGAGTTTACAAGAAGACATATCATCCTTAATATTTAAAATACACTTCAAGATGAATGACTAATTGTATGGGAATAATGTCATCTGTATGTTTGTATAATAGTTCTGTGATCAAAGACAGACTTCTAAGATATAATCTAAGCTCACTTAAATCCTAATGAGAAATTACATGGGAATGTTGGTATTTCAACAATCCACAAGAGTAGCTGAGCTCAATTATCCCAATGTCATAAGGGGTTTGTTTGGATAATTGAGACTTCTGACCATTGAGACCATGTTCATTCTAACTAATATACATGCAGGGAAAAATCTCTACTTTGAGGAAGAGGGAATTGTGAACAGCTATGGTTTTGGATAATCAAGTTACACTGTAAACCTACTTTAGATTCCCATGGATCCTTGTGGTTAATAAATAAAGAGGAAGGCGGGCCTGAAACTCTTCAGAGGGATTCACCAATTGGTTCATAAACACGATCAAGTTAGTACAGAGATAAATGACTCCACCTGTTACCCAGCCCTGAAAAATGTATCAACTCCAGATTAAAATCTCTTTGACTACCCTTATGATGAAGTTCATAATTATGAAAAAATCTATCATATATTACTCACAAGTCAAAACAAATACTATTCCTTAGATTAGTGGACCAGCACAATTACACAAGTCCGTCTGATACTTTCTCTCTGAATTAATTAACAGGGTGCAAAAATGTACTAAATTCTTTCTAAGGGTGAAGTCTTTCTACACTTGCTATCTTTCTGGGTTTCTCTGAGCCAAAGTAGGTATTGGGGCCAGCTGGACAAGATTCACTTCATGCTCCCATGGTTTCAGAATCATCCCAAGATAATAGAAAGCATGAAGATGGGAGCAGAGATATGGGCAAAGAGCTCGCTGTTTCTATCCAAAGGCTGTGAAAATAGGTCAGATAGGTTTGTTTGTCTGTTAATGAAGTCTGTGAGACTTTTCCTATTTCTTCTCTAGGAGAAGGCTCTTTTAGCACCTAATGTCATCTGACTGGATGAGAGAATAAAGCAAGGTCTGAAGTCTTTAAAAAGATGTGTGATTGTGTGCAATAATGCAATTTTCAAGAGCACCTCATGTTCACAGCTCTCACTGAATGTTAGTGAAGGCTGTGTTCACAATTCACCTCAACATTTCTGAAGGCTTCACTTTAAATTACACAGATTTAAATATCCTTTACTACTGTTAATAAGCCAACAGTGTAGAAAGCAAAACAAATACCAGAAAAATGAAAGACATCTTTCTGCCACTCTGTAAACCCACAACAACTGCGTGTTTTGCGTACTGCTTGAATTTCTGCTTGATCTCCCTCTAAAATAATAAGAGGATGAATAACTGGAGGAACAAAACTGGTTGCATGCAAGCAGAGACTGAATAGAAAATGTTTCATTTATTTGGACAAGAGAAGATAAAGAAAAGATATGATAAGAGATCTAAACATCCATGAATGCTGTGAATAATATAAAGAGGAAATGATTCACTATTTTTTTGATGGCAGCAGGTTCACAACTAAAGGAAGATTTTTTTTGCACAGTGGAAAAGTACTAACCCATTGCTACAGGCTGTCATGGAGCATGGAAATGCAGTGGGTTCAAAATGGCTAGAAAAATTCTAAGCAGACAAATATAGAGTGATGACTATTAAAAATGATGACCTATGTGTAAATATGAGCCTGGAAGTATTCCCTATCTGGCCCAGTTTGCCTGTAAGTGAAGCCATTGTGGCTGTTCTTACATTTTTACATGACTATCCACAACAGAAGATCCTCTAAAACAGCATGAAGGAAGCCTCTAAACTTTCCCAAAAGGTCTTTTTCAGAGGCATGAATTTCAGTGGGAAATAGATTTGATCAAAATGTGAGCCCAAGGATTTTAATCTATGGATGTGTGATTTAAAAATCCTTAAGAAATGAGCAGCTTTCAGGAGATATTATCAGTGAAAAGTGAGTACCTCATGAAGAAGGATGCAGCAAAGGGCTATTTAGAACTTGCAGCGTATTTAGTTATCATGAAGAGTAGGAAATTAAGATGAGTCCTTAGCTCATCTTCTAAATTCTTACCTGAGTCAATTAGAAATCATAATTAAAATCAGATTTATCTGGCTTCCTACTATATAGTTCAGAAGTTAACAGGGGCACAGCATCTATGCCACCCTTGGAATTAACTTGGAATTAAATACGGGAATCTGATTTGCATTATGTACCAGAGTGTCATTAAGAGTATGGGCAGACATGTTACACAGCACTTGTTCCCACTTGATTGATTGTGGTTCTATACTATTTTGGAAGCTAAGTACTTCAACCTTTATGCCATTGCTGCTTGGTGTGATGTAATATCAGAGCTCCTAAGTGCATTTCTTATCAGAAGCATCCTAAATCATGCACGATTTAATCGAGTTATTAAAAAGTAAAGTTTCCTCTGTTGCTTAGTCTTTTTTTCATGCTCAGTCACTGAGATCCACTAGTAGGAGTCAATCAAATTAAGGAGTGATTGGTTTCTTGCCTTGGTTTGCCTCAATGAACCACAACCCACTTTCTCTGGGTGTGCTTCTTCGGAATCTAGTCAGCCAGGCTCCATTGCAGAAATAGGTCAGAGGACCTGTTGACAGGACTGTTTCGTGGACTCTCCCCACTACAACATTATTTGTTGCAGTGTGAAATTTGGCAAGGAAGAGGAGAATCAATGTGAATTCACAATGATGCAGTCAAAAAGAAATTCTGTTTTGTTTCAATAGACAATGTGAAGCAAGCAGACAGTGGGCTCTGCCATCTGACCGACTTTTTGTCCATTTTTTACAAGGTGAGCATTCCATAGATCACATTCTTTAACACTAGTTCTTTATGAAGGGCCGTGGAGAGGTGTATTCAAATTGTATGCAATAGCACTTTGGATTGGAATTGGTACCTTCAGTGTCATCCAAGTTCAAGAGACTGATATGGCAGATTGCCTTGCAAATCATCCAGAGCCTGGATCCTTGTCCAGTCAACTCTTAGAGATAGACACAACATCTGAGTTATGTATTTAGCCTAGGCAGTCTGGTCACAACCTCTGCTTCAATCTTGGACCTGAATAGAGCATGATAGCTCCTTTTCATTTTATGATTAATGATGGATCTTAACTCTCTGGCTCACATTCAAAATAATGCTCAATATGTCAGATTTGTCCCTTTTCTATTCTAATCCATTAGGTCATAGTGGAGGATATGCATCACCCTGGAGATGGCATCATTAGTTTCCACTCTGGGGTCTGTAAGAGGCTCATCAGCAGTAGGCACCAGATACTATTAAGCCTTCAGTTGTCATGGCTACCTTCCTTCCGCCTCACTCGTAGAATTGTCTTGGGAGCTTTAATGGAGAAGACACTGGAAATCTTGCATCACTGCAACTTCTTTTTAACCGACTGTGAGATCCTTGACATTCTGCACCTTCCCTAGGAGAAAATTTCATCCTTGAGTTCCCACTGGTCACTTTACAACAAGAAGCAAAGGATGAATCTTGGGTGAGAGAATAGCTCTGGAAAATAGAGCAAAAAGGCGAAAAAGACAGAAGAATATGTATTAGGATAGAAATGCATAAAAGACTGTAAAGGACAGAGATGTAATGACAAGGAGTTGGGAAAATAGGGAATGGATTGAGAGGGAACAGAACAGAAAAGAGAAGAGTCATGGAATAGATCTGTTTTTCCCTTTTTACTCCAGCAGCTACTGTAAAAGAAGACTGTAGAACACAACCCAGAGAGAAGTAAGATTTCAGAGCTGTACAGCAAAGATCTTGTCCCCAAAGTTGCGGGAACTGGCTCACGTCTGGCCCTACATCATTCTCATCCACTGGCAATCACTCCTGAAAGGCAAGGTGAGACCACTGAGCTTTTGCCTGTTTTCCATAAGTCCACTAAGGAAGACAGGAGGGGACCTATTTCTCTGACTAGAATCAGAGAGTCTGGGCCCATGAGCTAATTCCCAGGGTTAAGCAGAGAGGTTAGGACAGCGTGTGCTCCAAAGATGACACTTGTCAGTGGTGTCCAGTCTGCCACTGAGGAGGTGGTGCTACCTGGTGTTACTGCACATGGACCCTAGAAGAAAAACAGGAATATGAACATTTATTTCAGAGGCCTTAGATGTGCTATGAACTTACCACTTAGCTTAATCCTATGTAATACATTCCTATATCTTTATCATGGTTGTACAGAATGCTTATGAGGCATTTTTAAGGTTTAGGAATGGCAAAACACTATAGGTGTTTTGATTTGGTACTAAACTTTTACATGTTATGTGAGACACATAGGTATTATTGAGCAGCAGTGTGCTTAAGATTAATCTCTTTGTGCCGTGCTGCTTGGTATTCTTCTTCTACAGGTCATCTCAGTCTGCAGAAAGCCTCCATGGCTCTTATTCTCAGGCACTGGCCCCTAAGCTGCTGCTGCCTTTATTGCAGGTGCTTGCCCAGGCATTGACTTCTGCTTCCTTGCAACAAGCTTTGGGCTCTCATGGGTCTCTCGCCAGCAAAAGCACTTAAAATATAGGAATCTTTAAGTGCTGAAACTTTAACCACTGAGGTCACTGGGACAGTCTGTGTGTCTATGCATGCATTGCTTGACTGGGGTCATAGGCAGCAAGCAAGCCGAGTCAGTATAGATTATCTCCCCATCTTTCTCATTCACTAACTCCTAACCTGATTGCATACCGATTTTGCAAATGATGCATTTACCTTGGCTTAGCTATAAGGAAGCTTTAGGTGGGTTTTTCTCCTGTAAGACAAATATTGTCGTTTTAAACACTGCTGCAGCAGTGGCAGGATGCTGATTCACTGATGAATCTTTATTTTTTCCTGAGGGAATGATTCTCCATCGTGCACTTAACCTACCTGCATGGCACCATTGAACAGAGCACTTCTGAGTGAGCAGGATAAACAAAGAGCGTGCAGGCCTATTTTTAGTTTTAATTTAATTGCCTGTTTCCTAGGCTTGTTCTGTGATTGAATGATTTTTTATTTATTATTTATTAGAATATTAATTAAGATCCTTATATTTTCTTGAGATTTGCTTCCTCTTCAGATGAAAACATCGTCTGCTCCCTTTTTCCCTTAATGTATAAACCATTTGCTACGTGTTTACAAAATGATATCAAGAGTAAATCTAGTCCTGATAAGCTGCCTTGACAAGGAAATAACTTAGCATTCAGCGCTCATAAGGGAGGGTGGGATAGAAAGAGAGGAGAGAGAAAGGATAAGATCTCAAATGAAATCAGCACAATGTGCTCCTTTAGGATTGGTTCTAGAGCAGATAAGGTTTCTATTCCTTCATAAACAGGTCAAAGAGTCTCGGCATCAAAACTGTATTTACCAAAGCTTTCTGTCATTTGGTGAATTGATCGCACGTACAGTAAACAAACCTTTGTAAATATGAAACCAGATTAGCATTTTCAAGTTTTTCACATGCAGCATTCCCTTTAAAATGGTTGGGCATTTTTCTTAGACATTTAAATCCTATGCAAATAGTTACAGCAAATATATGAATCAGAAAAATGCACTTTCAACTGCAGTGACCACTCCTTTCTGTATCTGCTTTTATTTGAAAATAGGCAAACACAGTACTGAGTTATTTCTGTTTGCTTTTTTTCTGTTGAATATTTTTAATGGTTTGTACTGACGGAGGGAAAAACTGATGTTTAGTTAAAGTTGATACAACCCACAAGTGGACATGTCAAAACAAGCTATAGAAAGTTACTTTTGATGTGTTTTATTGAGATATCCATGGTACTTTCCAATTGCTTTATGCCAAAAAAGGCAGCTCTACTCAAAAATTGTTTCTTTTGAAAACAACAAATACAACTTTTGAGCCTTTTAAATACGTTTCAGTATATTTAAAGGGAACCTTCTTAAAGCTGAAATTATATGTTGCTTGAAAGGAAAAAGGCAAGCAATACAATAAAATCAGTTCAGCAATCTTTAAGTGAAGTATACAGTTTCATTAAGGTGGTGATATCAGGTCACTGTTGTATGCCTGCATGCCCTCTTGTCTTCAGTCCCTGTGTTTGCAGGAGTTAAAAAGTAACAGCGTGCAGAGAGCCAAGTTGTGAGCTCTGCGATCGCTAATGCTCTGAGCCAAAACCACGGCGCAATGGATGATACTCGGGTGTCCTTTCTAATTTAGGATCCTTCCTCCTAGCGCAGAGAAATAATCCAACCTGAAATTTTCCAGGATTTTCTTTTTCCTCCTTTTTTTTTTCAATCAGACCTTAAGACTTCTACCAAGAGAAAAAAAAAAAAAAATAGAAAACCCATTCTTTTTCCGTACACAGAGATATGGTTTTCCCCACCTTAAACATACATGATTTGAGTTCAAAGGCTCAGCTTCCTGAGTGATAGTAAAGGTCTGTTGTTTAGCCAAGGGATCAAGAGGATACTGGGCTCTGAGATGTCAGAAAGCGTGTCTAGACAGAGGTGGGAGGTTTCTCGGTGGAGGTGGGAGGAATGGTAACCTTGATACTCAAATGTCCTTATCCTCACTGCTATAACCTTAGAGGGAGAAAAAGAGATGGAAAATGCCTCATAAAATGGCTTGTGAATTTTATGGCTGGGTGCGCCAGGAGCCCTCGCAGAGCCACACACCCCTGGGATGCTGTTGGGCAGAAGAAAGGCATTTGGCACTGCTGGGAAACCCAAGGCAAGTGCCACCAGAGAAGCTGAGGTGATGCCCAAGGGAGAGTCCCATGTCTCCTGTCCCCAGGAAGAGCTGCTGCAGGAGTGCAGGAACACACTTGGATTAAAACAAGAATTCGCTGCATGGATGGGAACTTGCAGGGAAAGCTCTGCAATCTATTAGATGCAGATTTATCCAACTCAGAAGACCAAGTCCTCCTGAAAAGTATAGATCTCAAAAAGCTCTGGCCTGGGTGATGGGAGACAACTGGGCCCATACACAAATTCTAATCATTAGGGCTAGACAACACATCTGTGCTTACTTGCAGAGGAAGCAAGCAAATATCAGTCTAAGAAAAGCTTCCTTGCTTTATTTGGGGCTGGGATGAAACTCTAAATCTGCCACACCAGCATTATACTCTTCAAGTAGTTTTGCTGGATCGTACCTGTCCTTATTACCCACATCAGAGACTGACCGGCGTTCCCGAGGCCAGATGGGCAGATTGGTTTGTACCCATGCCATGCGTCAGGGGCAGACTCTGACACAAATAATCTATCTACAGTTTCCCTGGCAAAGAACCTATCAGTCAGTGTAGAGATCAGGCACCTGCAGTCACGAACATAGTGGAGAGTGGCCAAAGTTCCCCCAGGGAAGGCCAAAGGATGTGGCTCCATACAAACCTATAAGAGATGGCTTGTTTCCTGAAAATCTTCCAGCTGAAAGATCTGAGACAAGGAGAAGGAAAGCAATGGTTTGAAGGTGCAAATTAACTACACTAAGCTTTGTATGATTTTGCTATTTATGCCCAGCTAAATTCCACATTTACTGTACTCCTGGTCTCCATTGGATTGGTGCCTCCTTGCAAACTCTGTTTTCTCTTCCCATCCACAAAATTACCCCTTTGAGTGCCCTCTGGAAACATCAGACTTTTAACGTTCAGTATCTATATATATTTGTGTGTGTCCTTGAGTGATGAGGCCTGCTTTAGAAAGAGCTGGAAATAGATAAGACATGAAATCCATCATAGTAGTGGAGGGTGGAGAAAAAAAAAAGAAAGAGAAGTGGAAAATTTGCAGGTTGCATTAATTTGTACTAAACGTTTACATGTGTTTTGATAAAACTATTGTCATTAGACAGTGCGCCCTCTGGTAACTTACACAGCTTTTAGTGCAGTAAGGTACTATCATTTTTACTGTTTTCACTGCTGTTTTACTCTTTCATTAGCTTCTTTATGTTTTATCTTCTGATAGATGCTGGTAGCTTCCCCCCCTCTTGTGCATCTGAGCCTCTCGAAACATAAATCTGCTGATTTAGAAGTAATAGTTAGAGATGTTGCAATAGGATCATGAGTGCTCTTGCCTGCATAATATAATCATTCTTTAAAATACTTTTTATTAAATAATAAAGCCCATGTTGCTGACTGTTGTCATTTGTTACTTTTATTATCTGCATGTTAAGTCTTTTTTGACACTATTATTAAAATATGTTCATGAAGAAGGGTATGATGTGTTGCACTGTAAAAATGGCATTAGAAGAACACGTCTCATGAAGAAAAAACTTACATTTTGAAAAATGAATCTGTGTATGGCACTAAATCTAAAGCAGAGTGAAACACAACTTTGAAAATATAGTTAAATAACAATGCCTGAAACATCCTATCAATATCTGAGCAGAAAGAACTTGCAAAACACTGATGGGTATAGCATTTCCTGCAATGAGTTTGCTGGTTGAGTTCTGTGAGTAAGAGGAACATATCTAGTTTTACACGTTAGCAGGATTGGGCCTAGTCTGGCTCCTCACCGTAGAAAAGCATTCTTGCTGCAAGCCACTAGCTGCCAGAAGTGAACAACCTGCCAGTGTGTGGGTGAGGCTAACTTTTCTGTGGAACAAGAAATTCAGAGGACATCACTATTTTTTGACAGTGGAAGGAACCAGATCAGGTTTAAACTTGACTGCAAATTAAGAGTTCACTGGGCATAAGAAGAATACCCCTGCAAAGAGCAAATAGTCTGAGCAAGAAATGTGTGCCTGATCTTGCTCCCTGCCTATTAATGGAGTCATTAAAAAAGCTCATGTCCTACTGTCGGTGAAAATGCTGCCCATGACTCACGGGCTGTATCAGCACCACATGTGGTTGTCTGCCCACAGCCAGCCTAGCTCTTGACCTGTGTGCCAATGTTGGGCTTCCATTTAAAGCTCAGCCTACCTGCTGTGTTACCCTCTGGCCAGCCCATAGGATTCAGGAGACAACTCACTCCTGTCCCTGCTGATGTGCAGACTCACCATCGGCGGGGCAGGTAGATCCAGCTGCTGGAGCCAGCTGTTGAAAACCACCTCTGATGCCTCCAGATGCCTGTGATATTGACTCCTTTTCTGGGAGTCCTGCCACACAGCTTGGCTCAGCCAGCATTTCCTCCTTGCCTCTTTTCTCCAGCCCAGAGCTGGAAATCCCCATGCTGTTCCCCTCTCCCCCAGCCCTTGCCCTTGGGGCAGCCCATGCCCACCTACCTCAGACGATACCTGCCCCCATTGTGTGCTCCCAGCACGGTCCCCTCTTCTGTACAGTTCAGGATGCCAAACTATGCATTTGTTATGTGTGCGGAGGGCTGAACAGTCCTTCAAAATGCAGCACAGGTAAACTGGACCAGCCAGGAGCTGCGGCAACCTGGGTTTCATCAATTGCTTACGTCTGCTTCTTCTCTATTGTCCTCTCCCATCTGTTTTGTTCACCCATTGGTCTTCTGGGTTCAGAAGTTCAGAGGCTCCCTCTGAAGAGCACCCACGTCTGTATGCATATCCATCTGTTATTGTTATAGGCATACTACCCACTTTTGAGAAAATTTGCCATTCACGTTCAGTAAAATATCTCTTGAAGTTACGAAAAGATGGTAAGATTTAATTATAAGAAGTATACATTTGGATCATTTTATTTGCTGCAATGTTTCACAGTGTTTGAGACATATTCTGATCACGTTGTTGACTTAATTCTTAAGGTCTAGAGACATAAATATAAATAGATAAAACTGTTATTTTGGAACAAACTCCTGATTCCAATAGGATAAGCATTAAGATACTCACCAGTGACTGTGACACATGTAACAAAATACAAAATACTGGTGATTCTGCTGTGTGCTAGCAAAACTTCAAAGCAAGTTCAATCAGAAAAATAGCTCCTTTTTTGGTGAATTTTTTGAAACCTAAGATAAGCAGTGATAAGATAGATAATTTTTTCCCAGGAGATATTGGAAAAAGAAATATATATATATATATATATATTTAATATCAGCTATCTCATCTCCTATGTAAAAAGGAAGGGAAAATAAAGCAAGCGTGAAATACAGAAAAGTTGAGTCAAACTTTTAAAATACAGACAAAAAGATTGTTTGATGGAAAGTTCCTTTGATCAAAAATGTTTAGGGAAGCTTTGTTCTTCTTGGTAGCCAAGCAAAGCAGCCATGTATTTGTTATTCCTGTTACGCTTCACAAGTCAGACTGGGCCTCGTTGTTGTCCGTATACAGTATAAGCACACCTGTATATGCAAAATGCTATATGGGGCAGCAAAGTATTTGGGAAATGTTGTCGGTGATTGGGCATGAAATATGCAGAATGTGGATCATTATAATAATCTCTACATACTCATGCCTGTGCTCCTTCTTTTATTAAACTTTCTTTCAAGTTTTGCTATTAATTTCCAAAGGCAAAAAGATAAGAACTGAGAAAATATGAGCTGTCTGCATACATTTATCTATGAAGCTATGTCTTATTTACCTTTTCTTCTGGAGTGCAGGACCAGATATGAAAGAAATGTTGGCACCAAGTGTATATTTGTAGGAGTTTTAGATCCTTCAGGTTTATTTCCACCAGATAGTCTTCCTCTGAGTCCCTTGTCTGAAGCAGAGGAAAGTCACACGGAAGAGGACAAAAAGCACCTTCACCTCTGGGGATTATTGCATCTGTGTGCAAGAAAAATAAGTAGAACAGGCAAGAAGCTCAATGCTCTCAAGCTGATTCCCCAACAAAGCAATTAGAGGTTGCAGTAGGCCATGGGCACACTCTGTTGCAAGACTCACTTTCTTCCAAAGCCTCACGACTGGTAATGTCCCACAGCTGTTAGAAAAGGAGCAGATTCTGAAATTGCCTGGTTAAGAAAATATGGGTAAGAATGGACAGCTTTTACTTCCATCTGCATAAAGAATAAACAACCAGAAAATTACATAAGAGGGACAAAAGAAGTGATGGAGAAGGGTAGGGAAGTGTCAGAACATATCTCCCCAACATTTGATGTGGAATGGAATGAGGAATGGGAGACCACCAGGGACATCCTTGGTCCTCTGCTACATCTTCTAAAAAGGAGGCAGTTGCAAACAGGAGAGTCCCTCAACAGACTGCTGGCCACCTCTAGTGGTTGCTGGGAATTGCAGGGAGTTTGTACTTTCTAGAAGCAAGTTCTTGGCATGTCCATAGGCCAAGGCATTAGGCACTGAAATCTGGGGAAGATCCAAGCCACCTTGCTCAGGGATGCTTTAGCAGTGCTTCTTCTGAACTGAGACATCTGCTTGCTTTGTTCAATATCTCCCTAGATAAGAGGAGGAACCATCAGTTAAGTTACAGCACTCAAGAGTTTGATGGAAATGAGAGTGCATTTTCCAGCAAGCAGAAGTGTGTCATTGCCACCGTTCCCATTGCCCATGGTGGGAACCCTGAAAACAGCCTATGGTAGGGAAACCCCAGAGTGTACAGACGTTAGGAAACATATATGGTAAGGGACATAGATCATTAATTTAAGAGATTCTGCCAGTGTGCATCAACAGAACAGAACTGGCAGAATATAGAAGAAGGAAAAAAAGAGTCTATTCCCAATCTATGGGAAAATTAGATGGTGTTAAAGGAATTGTCAACTTTGGTGAGAAAGAGAGCTGCACACAAGAAAAAATGTATCTTTAAAATACACAACCACATGATGTCGGGTATGCTTAATGGAGGGAAGGACTATATTAATCTGTTTGAATTGCTAATTGGGGATTTAGTTGGCTAGATCAGGGGTTATAAGATTAAGGCTTTTATTCAGTGTTTTTGTTCTTTTCCAAAGGTAGGAATCCTCTATAGATCCCTGCTCTTGGGAATCTAATGCCCTCAAATGAACAACTCAGCAGCCGACAAGCAAGCTGATAAAGCATTCCTCGCAGATACTTAATGGGTACATTCTGTATCTCCGTCTGTATCTTTCTGTCTGCCTATCTTTTTTTTTTTTTCTTTTTCCTTCCCTTAGCACGCTTGGAAGAAGGTAGGCAAACAAACAAACAAAAAAAGGCCTTAAAGAACTACCTCTTCCCTTTGTGTTTGTAGCTGCTTTCCCAGAAGTCATTTCCATTTATAGAAATCACTCTCTCAATTTTTCAATTCCTCCTGCTTCAAGTTTTAAGATACCAATTTTATTTCAAGTTCTTTTGATGAATGGGACAAAATGGAAAGAGGCCCTCAGCACACTTTGCATTGCAGCTGTACAAACTGCAGCCCCAAAGAGGGTGGGATCTGCCATGGGAGCTTGTGGGCACTGCTGTTGTTCTGCTTCCCCTTGTCCTGGGCCCATGGTAGCAAAATGTAGAGTTGGAAGGAAGAAGATGGAGAAACACCTGCAGCTTTTGGAGATGGGGAGCAGACATCAGTACAAGCGGGGCTCCTTAGAGGATGAGGCAGCTTCACGCAAGGCAGATCCTACATGGTGGGTTGCTTCCCACATTGCTCCATCACCTATGTTTTCCAGCTCACTGGAGAAAATGCTATTTACACTATCCTAAAAAAATTATCAGTCCTCACCACAACTGTTGCTCTACAATAAATGAAATAATAATAAGGATGTGGAGCAAAGGAGAGCCTGTGTTTTTATTAAGATAGTAAAACAGCAGTTGCTTACTGTGAGGTGGATTATTTTTGTACAAAGAAAAAGCTGGTGATGTTGTGTTACTTTCACAGCTTCCAGTGAAGAGCTATGACATTTTGAAACCACTGACTCATTCTTTAAAAAGGCAAAAGTAAACGTGTACTATGTAGTAAAATGAACACAAATCTTGACTTCAAGTATATACCGAAATCTTCTTCAGGAATCTCGTAGCAATAATTATCTGTATACTCAAGTAAACATATCTTCAGAATAGTTTTTGTAGCAGAAATGGCAGAACATTTTTTATCATTCAAACAAAACCTCTGTAGATTTGCTGTTTGCTGAAAACACAGTAGCTGTCCTCAGCCAGAAGATGAAAAACAGATTCCTGATCTAGTTGCTAATTTACTCTCTCTGGGAGCTCTCTGCTAGGGACAAAAAATCACCACACTCACATGTATATTGCACATTTTGTACCTGAATTTGCCATTGTTTTGCAGCTGTTTCCAAATGGGCACAATTCTGATATTAGCCAAGTAGTCCTGACTCCCAAATTGCCTATCGACACCCATTTTGCATGTGTAAGAATGATTATTTCTGGTGCCATTGTAGTGATGGACTGAATTTATGGTGCCAGCAGAGCTGGGATTCACAGTTTTCCTATGGGAGTCAAACTGTTTATTCTCTGATTGGTGGGTATATTCCTACCCCTGATCAGAGCCATAATGAAGTCAGAAAAGGATAAGAAATGCTCAGGGATGCACCAGCTTTGATACTAGATCAGGGACCCAGCAGGTCATGGCAACCTGCCCACTTTTAATGGAATGAATCTCATAGGAAATTTTGCGTAAAATTCATTGTCAAAACAGTGCCAAGTCAGATCCTTCAGTTACAACCAGAGAAGAACCAAATATGGCTCTGCAGGGAAGTGAAAACACGATGGCAGATGCTGCTGCTATGTGGCTAGAGGTACCGCAAGATGCTGTGAAGAGCTTAAAGGGCTGTTTTGAGAAAATACTGTTAAAAATGTTGCGGTTAATATAGCAGTGTTGGGAACTTGGGAAATCTGGGGGCATGAGGACCAACACATAGATGGAGCTGATAAAAAGCTTCAGAGCTGGAAACAGCATGGAAATATGCTTGAGAGAGAAAGGGTTTCCAATGCATTTGCTGTTCAGGCTTTTCAGATCCAGAGGCTTTAATGCATAACACTGCAGATGATCTCTGTTTGTGATATGTGTTATCTCCATAACATCTTCACCTGGTTGAGATGGAGTTTGTACTTCTTTAAGATGGAAAGAGGAGTTGCTATGTTTCTATGCAGCTAAATGAGCTGTGCTAGGAAGAATCAAATTGCTGCTCCTGGAAGACACTTGCCTTCACTGATCCAAATTTTAAAGCGTCTTATAGAATTCACTCATCACCCTACATCTGTCCCCTTGTCAGTTGGGCTTGATCAGTATTTCTCGGTTCCTTTGTAGAGATTTAAAAGCTTCCCATTCTTCCTTTGAAATGTGGGAATAAATCGCATATTGGGTTTTGCAAAGTGAGTGAACGGCCCCTTTCAACTAGTCAGCAAAAAGTTTCAATAGAGGAATTAAGGCCAATGGAGGAGGAAATGTGATTCTGGGCTTAAAAGTTGTTTTTGGTGCAGACTTCGAGAAACCTAGTGCATACATTCATTGTGTGAGTAATAATGGAAAAGAAATGTCTTAAACAAATACCTTTTGTAGGATAAGTTTAATGCCACAATCATATTACTTGGGTTGACTGCAGAAATGGGAATGCAAATGATAAACCTTTCCTTACAACACTAATCTGAGAGGAGCTCTCTGGGAAGAATAGCATCTGAAATATTGTACACAATGAAATATTGTGTCCTTCCCTACCCCCAAGGTTGAGGTCTTCTTCCCCTCTTCAGGCAAGTGACACTAGTCGGATTACAGTGCAATCATAACAACTAAAGATGGAAAAAGCTATTGGGCCATCTAATCTCTTCCCCTGCCAGTAGAGGATTACTCCTGAAACATGTTCTTCAATGCCTTGTCCAGTTCTGGGTGACCTGAGCAATAGGATTCCATCATTTTTTTAAGGGAGATTATCATTTAGATAAGACCTTCAAGACCTATGTCCAGGCTGCCCTGTGCGAATCTTCAGAGCTTCATTCCTCAAAGTTAGGCTTAAATACAGCTGTGTACATGCATTTGTATGTACTTATTTTGAAAACCAAACTTAGGGCTGTCACAGCAATTTTGATTAGAATTGTTAACAATTCCTTGGTTAAAACTACTTTCACCCTCACACCTGTACTACATGCAAGAAAATTGTTTGGCCATTTGCTTTCAATCTGCATAAAAGTGCATACCGGAGCTTCTTGTGCAAGTTTTTCATTTGCAAAGAACTTTGGGATCTTGGAAAATCTGATCATCTATCAGTTGAGTAACTTGGCTAAAAATCACTGTCTATTTCACTTGGCATGATTTGCTCTTTTAAAAAGCCTTAGAGAAGTTCCGGCTTATTCATTAATTAATTTGTTGCTCTCTTATCATTCCATTATTATTTTATTATTTTGTTATCTTTATGTATTCAGATTTAATTAAGAGTTTTTATGTTACTTCTGCAGGGAGTCACATTGGCTTATCAAATTATAATTGTGAAGTTATGGCTATTTTTAAATATGAAGCTTAGTGAGATGTTTTATTTTTTTTTTCTTCTTCACTGTTCTTTCTCCATGTTATTATTACTCTTATATGTATTATTGCTAATGTATGTAAGCTCTTGTACGTGCAGGAATCCATATGGGGCCAAAAAAAGTTCCCAACTTCCCTAACTTTCCCTTAAAGCAAGTGGCCAAGGAAGTACGATTCTACAAACTTTAATAATGTGCTTAACTTTGGGCTGAAAGTGAATAGCAACATCTGTAATACTATATGAAATGAATTAATGCCTCCTCTCTCTCTGTTGAGGAGTGGTCAAGTCTTTCTCCCTTCCTCAAACAATGGTGTTGGTAGATTATTATAGAATACAAATTAAAAATGGGGGGTAAAATGTTAGTTTAATTATGAACTGTCCTGTAGTTAAGCTTGCAGACATCAGTAAAATCAGTATGCAAATTGATACTATAATGTTGAAGATTAAATGGAAGGAAAAGGTATTAGGTACAGAGATTTAACAGGACTTTTTTTTCATGATGCTGGCGTCTTTGTATCTATATCTGTTGATATTTATTAGGGGAGAAGATTGTCTATTTTTGTTCCTATAAAATAAATGATATTTAAAGGAGTCTTCAAAGGGAGAATTGAAATTGAAATGCAATTTAGATTGTGCAGGTAGTTTCAGACACGTGTCCTTCCAGAGAAGGTCATACAGGATCATCACAGAAGGATGTTGACAAGCTGTCATGGGCTCGCATGTTGAGTAGGCAGAGTTATGTAAGATGGAGCAAAAAGGATGAAAATAACAAGGTCAGCAGCAAGTGGATTGGACAAATGATTTCTTTTTCTTTCTTTCTTTCTTTCTTTCTTTCTTTCTTTCTTTCTTTCTTTCTTTCTTTCTTTCTTTCTTTCTTTCTTTCTTTCTTTCTCTCTCTCTCTCTCTCTCTCTCTCTCTTTCTCTCTTTCTCTCTTTCTCTCTTTCTCTCTTTCTTTCTTCCTTTCTTTTTTGTTTAATGAAAGGAAAGAAGAATCTATACATGAGGATAAAAGAGATTGTGCATTCCTGTAACATACACTTGAGGTGAATACATTTTGCCCATGCTGATTCTGGCTAATTAGTTCATGAATTTGACACAGTAGAATATTCACGAGCTTTTTCTGATGATTCAATCATTTACAGATTTTCACCTAAATCATCAATATTTTTTTCCTTAAACAACTGACAAAAACTCTTTTCCCAATTTTCCATTGTTAAGCATCCATTTATCTTGGATGGACTCAATTGTTGAAAAGAAGTTGGGGGTACATCTGTACAATGCCACAGAAATTTCAGACAGCTGAAGTCTCCTTTGTAGTGCTGAATGTAGCAATTTCCAAGTGAAAATCAAGAATAACAGGGAAATGGATGCTGATGATAGGCAGGACTGACTGATTTCATTACAAGCTGCTAAGGCAGTCTAAACACTTGTGTGCAGGAGCTAGATACGTAGTAGTAAATAAATTGAAGTTTTCTTTGCCCAGAGGCCAGCTGGCATGGCCAGGCATGGCTCGGACCCATGCAGCTTAGTTTTATCCGTCCTCCAGAAGGGCTGCCACATCCCTGTTGCTTGTTGGCAGCAGGCCTTGCTCTGTGCCGACCCCTGAACTGTGCCCAGACCTTGTCAGGGAAAAATGAGCTACTTGGCACAGGTCACAACTGTGCCACACGCCGAGCCAGCAGCTTCCCAGTGTGGGGATTGCTGCTTTCCAGAGCAGGCTGCAGTCCTACGTGCCCAGCCTCATGCTAAGCTGCACATACACAGTTGTATTGATTGCAAAACTATAAAAGAATAACTAATTTGCTCTCTCTTCTCTGAAGCTATGACAACTTTAGTGATATTCCTGACATAAGGTAACAGATAGTAGGAGAAAAGATAGGGATACTGGAGAGAGAAACAAAATATATAAATGATGCAAGAGATGCTTTGCTTAGGGTATATAAATAGAAGGAAAAATGCAATGAAAACTGCTTTAAAGCAAAAAGACTGGACCTAGTTTCTCTGTTCTTAAATTGTTTCTTCCAGTAGAAAATGTTCCCAGGAATGCTAATATTTTTCACAAATCTGCTCAAAAATACTTAGCAGGTCTGATTAAGTCAGGGATAAATTTAGTTATCCTCATAGTCGGTTTGATCTTCCTTGCAATTTTTGATTGGTTAACTGTAATTGCCATTTTTATTTTATTGTATCTCTAATTGGTGCAAAGTTTCTTTTAATTTAGTGGCATCTAACTTACCTTGCAGTGTGTTTTGGTTCTAAGCAATTTCAGTCTTAAGCATACTTAATTCCCTTCTGAGATCCTCCATCACTAACAACACAAGATCAAATAACCAACTAATTAAAATTTATGTCCATCTTCTATTGAAGTCATCATTCATATCCCCCTGAGTAGGTGATTTCTGACTGTGTGATCCCACAGGAATATTTTTATGTCTACAGTAATATGTGAGTGTAGAAATGTGGAGTTTATTCTCTTTCATTCCTGTGTAAATTGAAAAGGTTTCAATTAAAGGGTATTATTCTTTTTTCAGTTTTCAGATATATTGTGCAAGAATCTAGCTAAATTTGCCTTTCTGTAAGGAAACCATGTTCTGCCTATATCATTTTCTCATCAAAATGTACAGCAGATAAAAGAAACTTCATCTTTCAATAGCCACCCTTTTTCAGTTATTTCCTCACAGGCAGAAATGTTTCACTGGAAACAGGTGCAAAACCTTCCTCAGCATTCAATATCCATCTGAACATGTCACATGCAATGTTGGGTGGCTGGTCTGTAGGTGAGAACTGGACTTAGCTTTTACTTAATGACAACCTTATCTCTGTGGCTGTGTTTGCAAACGAAGCAGGGCCAGGGAACGGGCCTGGGCAGGCCACAGATCCCCACCATCCATGCTGCTTCATTGCATTTAGCATCACACAAGACATTTCCTAGACCCCATTCCCAAAAGGCAATATGAGTGAGACAACAACGCTTTTGGTTCCTTCCATCTTACTTGGTCCTACAGGAGCACCACAGAAAATTTTGTATCCCTAAATACCTTCACATGCTTAGGTGCCATTGCCCAGTGCAAGGAATTCTTATGAAAGGATTCATACTCTGAAAGCACCACCTTGATGGACACAAACACAGCCTTCAAAGGATTTCAAAATTTGGAAATACAGGAGCACACACCAAGGGTGAACACTACATATTTGGGTCTACACCAGAAGTACAAAGCTGTACAGAAGAAACCATGTTCCGCACCACATTGATTTGGCCACGTCATGTCATTTGGTTTTAGGCCTTCTTTAGCAATTTAGATACAGCCTAAAACAACTTCATGAGGATTGTCCTCTTTCTTTGCAGTGAACCCACTGAGTCTTTGTGACTTCCTTCACCCAGGTATAGGAATCCATCTGAGAAGAACTTGGCAAATGCACAGAACTCTGATCAGATCTCTACATGGGAAAACACACCGCAGTTAAGATGCCTCCTGCCAGTAGGAAATGCTGGTTACCATGGAAGGAAATTGGAACAAGACTTGGACCTAATGAGTGTCTAAGAAAACATCCGTGTGTGCAAAAGTTTTTAAGGTAAGAGTATCATGCAGGTCCCTAAACAACTGGGTCCTCAGCAGTTTGTTGTAGCCAAAATTATAAGTTTGATGATGCTTCCAGCACCATTATTTATGCTACTCTGTGATTTATTTCTTTTTGTTTGGATGCTTTCAATGATTTTTTTTTTGCTGCGTTGCCACTGAGTCAGGTCCATTTCTGAGTATACCCAATTGGTTAGAATATTTATTTCCAACCAGGACAGTTCAATTGCTAAGCATTCCCATTTCCATGCAATAAAAAAATAAAATAAAATAAATAAAATTAAAAAAATAAATAAAGAGAGAGAAAAGGTTACTGTGCAACTGTGGGGCTCCCGCAGAAAGCATGCACTAATAGCTGGTGATGCTCATGACAGCTAGATGGTATCAAGCTCTGATTCATAATCTTCATAAGTATGTCTATTACTGCTCATCCAGTATAAGCTGCTGAGTTTTACACCTAGGAGATGGATGTGTCGTCTGGGTTTGCAGTAGGAGTGGGAAGACCAAGCATAGCACTTCTCCTTGGTCTATAGAGAGGTATAAGCACCTCACTGGGAAAATGATGGCATCCAAAGAGAAAGATCCAAAAGGTGAAACCACATTTGCATGCTAAATCTGGCAAAAGCTTGTAATTTCAGAAGCTGAAATGTAGAAAGGAGTGTCTTTGCCAGGGCTTGTGCATAAGATAGTGGAGAAATACAACACTGTGCTTTGAGGTCCCACTCATACATGCTGTTTTCATCTACTGCCTTTGGATGGAAAGGTAAAATGCCCTCATGGATCAGCTCCTGCTCACAACAGAGAAAGAACCTGCATACCTAACCCTACAAGATGTTACCTAAGAGTGTCTGGGAACAGAAACTAGCAGTGGGCTTGTCACCGCCACAGCCTAAGTTGGCCAGTCATGGAGTTGCTGCACAGGGATCAGAGCTCCTCTAAACATGTAGCTTTTAGGTGTGAGGATTTTCAGACTAAATAGCAGTGAAAAAGGTGTGAGGATCTTTGTCTGTGAGCTGTCTTCTAGAAGAAATAACTTGCACTGGTGTTTTTCAGTCGCGCCCTTCCCAAGGATGCTGGTTTTGTTGAGAAATTACTGTGGGATTGGTGGAATTTAGGCAGAAGGGTGTGATTAAATGCTTCTAACCAGAGAGGGAGGATGAGAAATACCACACAGTGGTCCTAGGGATGTACTTCTCCTTTGGCCTCCTGTATGAGGCCATAATTAGAGATCTGATTTACCATTATTTCATGATTTATTTCCTATACTTCTCGCTTCCACTGAGTCTAATAGGTTTCTCATGTTATTAGATAACCCTCTCTGTGAGCTGTTACATAGATAATGGTTTCATGTCCCAGACTCAGAGCTTCAATTTTCACAAGTGCACTTAAAAAAATAATCAAGCAATGAGTTATTAGTCAAGTTATTAGTTTCAATTGTGTCATCATTAAATAGTTTGGTTGCTTTCCTGGCTACAATAGCAATGGGTTGAGTGTCTTGCTGGTCCAATGGCTGTGGAATGAGCCTTATACCTTCATTAACCATCAGAAGAGCTAAAGAACATGTGTGCCAGTACTTGTATGGCCTGATGTGTCCAAGGCTTGAGTTTATCACTTAAGCCACTACTTACATCCTGTTGGACTCAACAAATTTAAATGTAGATGCTTTGTTAATTAGAAATGTAATTTCTTGGTTCAATCTAAGCAAAAGCATGAGTGGTTTATGGCATTTTGGCTGATGAGTGTGTTGACTTGATTATCCAACAACAGCAGGTTCTCAGAAGAACCACTCCCTGCTGTTGTCGTGGGCTTCTTCATTTTGAGATTTTACATCCAGGTCCCTGAGTTTTGGGATCCCAATTGTATCAGAGCCAGAGCACACAGTGAAGTGAAGGGCATTTGGTGTGTAATGGAAGTCGTTCAGCAGCTGAGCAAATCAGGCTCTTAAGCTCTACTGCATCCTGCAATGTGAAAGTGGAGAACTCCGAGTTTTATTTAGCTCCATAAAATATTTAACCTCAACAGTGATGGAGTTGATAAAAATCTGTATTTTGTAAAAAGCTTTTGTTTCAAGGCTATCCTTTTTATGACTAGCCTGTACATTCTCAGAAAAAAAATAAAAAAAAGAAAGAAAGAAAAAGCAATATCTATTATTACCAGCGAATGATCCAATAAGTGTCCTGGGTATTTCTGCCAAACTTCTGTGCAGGTTCTTAATGAGGGAGATATTAAGTTAAAATCAATGTGGGAGTAGTTCTTGTAGACCAGGGGAAAGCGTGTCATTATTTTTGCTGGCCAAATATAGTATCATCATCCATTAACTCCCCAACTGAAAAATATCCTGTATCTCATTGGGATGATGGTCAAGTCATGTTGTTGTACATAATTTCTCTTAAGACATGCCTAGAATGTATTTTTATGGGAAGATTTATGGCAGAAATATCTGAAAAACACTCTGAAATTTTCTGTTGCTAAATCTGATCTGTATCATCCAAATCTCCAAAAATACAAAGGAAAAAACTACAACATGAAAACAAGCAAACAAACAAATTGGTGCAGGCTACAGGTAGCAATTTCATCCAAACAGACCACTCCAAAAATGGAAATCTAAACTGGCAAAATTTTCTAGGAAGGCAGATCCAAAGTTTTAAGAAACAGAACAACCCTGAAAATACAGAAAATAAATAACTGCCACAAGGAAATCCAGAAACACAGAATCATAGAATCGTTAGTGTTGGAAAAGACCATTAAGATCATCTAGTCCAACTGTCAGCCCATCCCCACTGTGCCACTAAACCACATCCCTCAGCGCCACATCTCCAGGTTCTGGAGAGGTTCTGGTACCTCCCTGGGCAGCCTGTGCCACTGCACTGCCACTCTTTTTGAGTTTCTCCCCAATATCTGACCTGAACATCTCCCTGACGTCTCATCATATCACTGTTATGTGACAGACAAGGCCAATCCCCACCTTGCCACAACCTCTTTTCAGGGACTTATAAGGAGCAATAAGGTCTCCTCTCAATCTGGTGCTCAAGTAAGGTAAAAACCATAAAAATAAACAGAATTGTCTGTAATGCATACTTTTATGGGGCTGATGTTCTAACTAGAACTAGATAATTTTTGTGGGAATATTTTGGATCCTTAAAATACAGTCTGGAGTTTTCTGAAACTATTGGTAAATCGGGGTTTAGTAAAGTGAATCGTTTTGGCTGACAAAAAATTAAAATACTTTCTCAAGGAAGAATATTGTCAAAACCCTTAGCTCTGCCCACTTGCCCAGTCTGGCTGTGCCACTGAGTTTTCAGCAGTTCCTGACAGCTGCTGCCAGCAAGGGCTTCCCAACCCTCTAGGGATCTGAGTGAGCACAGGGCCAGACCTTTACAGTAAAGGCAATCCCCTGTCTTATTAACCCTCTCTTTTGATAGTGACCCACTAACGGAAAGAATTAAGGTTGGCAAACATTGCTTTGCTGTAGTTGTCTGCACACTCATGCTGAAGAGAGGCCTTGGGGAACAGCTGTGCCATCAGGATCTGCTCCTGCCTTTAGGCTCTGCCTTCTCCTTGCATCTTCCCCATGGCTGTCTGCATGGCCAAGGCACCCAAGTGTTTTGGCTACTTCTTCACCTATTTCAGTGTGAATTTCTTTATTTCGATGCCTCAGAGTTTCTGCCAGAAAAGTAAGCATCTCCAGTGAACTTCAAATTACATGCTACCAGAATTGCTTAAATTTCTGTAAAATCTTTGTCATTGTTTTATTCCTTAGCTGGTTAAATGACTTTTGGAAAAGTCCTTTCAGTCATATAATAGCATTATAAATCATCTGCTGAATGACTGGGATTCAAGGTGGTTGATTCCTCACAGTTTCTGCAAGATCAAAGGTATGGCTGTCCTCCAAAAGCTGTGATGCTTCACATCAAAGTTCACAATGAAAACTGTCTCAATTTTCCTCTTCAGCACTGGATTTGACTTCATGACAGTAACATTTCTACCAGCACGTTCATCCCTCGTTTGTGAGAGGACATGGCTGTGCTCATTAGGATGGTAAATGCAAAACCAAATGGAGCTACACTGATTTCAAATCTTCAGTTCCTTCAGAATTTGTGAGCCTATTTAAAAAAGTGAGCTTCTTTAGCAGTGCTATAAATATCCCTTTGGTAAATGCCCTGAGTATCTTTCAGTCCATGCTGATCCTTGTAATCACAGCTGCATTGTTCTGGCCGTGTCATTGAGAATGCTTTTGACAGAACAAATGATGATCACCTGTGCTATAGTTTGTAAAAAGCCTAAGGTCCAATCTGCTATTTCATCAAGAAAAAACAACATTCAGTTCATTTCTTTCTCTCTTTTATGTGTAGTGCTTTTCACTGGGACACACATCTTTTTCACTAGCTTTTTTCTAATTCTTTTTTTCTCCAGGAACCTCACAAAACAAATAACTGGTGGGAAGTTCATAAAGGAATTGCTTTTACTTGCTTCAGCTGCCGACAGCCTGGCTTGCTATGTTGTTTTTTTTTTTCACTTAAAATAGAAAAAAGCATTTAGGGACTGGACTCAGCTCTGCATGAAAGTAATAGTTCTGCAGATGTGCAATGGCTGATATTCCTGTACCTGTACTTGTACAGCAGAATTAGACTTTAAAGTGTCTGAAGTTGGTATATTCAGAGAATATCAGTCATAAATACTTTTATGTCTGATTCATTTAAGCTAGAGTTGTAACTTTCACATTGCCATGTGCCTTTATATTATTGAAGTTTAAAGGAATTCCTTTCGAAGCCTAATGTTTGGCTCATGATGAAAGAAAATCAAACAGCTTATTCGCAGTTACGTTAAATAATTACATGCGTAACCCTTTAAGTGCTAGATATTCAAATACGGCGTTGTACGGTCACTTACACAGCAAAGACTTCAGGCCAAATTCCCCCCTGCCTATTCCCCCTCCCAGTTCCATTGCTGTTTCTTCTTCTGAAGTTATCTGAAAGGAGAATTACCCTTAGCAAAAATAGTTTGTTTTATGACAAAAAGGTTCGCAGCAAAGGACCCAGTTCTGTACCCAACATTATTGCTGACATCACTGGAAATTCATCAGAACTGAAGACTCACAGGGTTAATCTCCATTTCTCATGGTACTTTCTGTGACCCTCAATCACAGACTCTTCCAGGTGGGAAAAGGTACACCTGAGTCACAGGCAAACCTGAATTAATAAAGAGCTACAGACTGAAAGGCAGTGGCTGTTGTTGTCTTCTACAAAACTGAGAGCACCAGCAAAGATCTAGGGGGTGACAAGGAGGTCCATGTTGAACCTCGGCAGAGAGACTTTCATCTCTGCAAATGTATGTGAATTTAGCAATTATTCCCCACCTATTCTATCTTCTTTGTGTTAGCTAACCTAGCAGTGCTGGTGTTATTTCAAACACTTGCACAGAAAGAGGTAAAAACCCACTTAGTATTGCTGCAAAGAATCTAAAGCTAGCTGACTCATCCAAAGTAATTTAGGAATTGCTTGGATTTATGCCCTGTTCTCCAACCCCTCTTAATGCTAATACACGGCATTACCTATTTAGGATCTGTCATTTCACTCAAACCATTTTAAAAAGAGATTTACACTACAGAGGGATACATTTCCAAAATATTATGAAATCTCTTTTATGGGATCTTATTTGATTGTGAACTTTTATTAACTTAATTGCTGTCAGCAACTAAAGAGAGTCAGAAAAAGTTGCCTTTTTTTCATGGGTTCAAATCCCTCAAGGAGAACAATCAGCTTTACTGTATTAGAGCCTTTTTGGCTTCTTCACTGCCCAAATTCAGGACACAGTGTTGTCAAAATATGTGTGTAAATACTGTAAGGCCTGAGACAGGGGGCAAAATTTTCCCTAATTTCAAGGGAAGATTGAGTTTAAAATCTGGGCTATGATTCAGATCAGGTTTTGTTTGTTTATATCTCTTTCTTTCTTTCTGTTTATTTGATCTAAAGCAAACTCCACTTCCAAAGTTTTTCTTTTTCTTTTCTTTTCTTTTCTTTTCTTTTCTTTTCTTTTCTTTTCTTTTCTTTTCTTTTCTTTTCTTTTCTTTTCTTTTCTTTTCTTTTCTTTTCTTTTCTTTTCTTTTCTTTTCTCTTCTCTTCTCTTCTCTTCTCTTCTCTTCTCTTCTCTTCTCTTCTCTTCTCTTCTCTTCTCTTCTCTTCTCTTCTCTTCTCTTCTCTTCTCTTCTCTTCTCTTCTCTTCTCTTCTTTCCATTTTTGCTTTTCCCTCTTCCCTTTTCCCTTCTCTTTTTTTTTTTTTTGGTGTGTCCTGGCAAGACTCCATCTTCAGTTTGGTTTGCTGGAGCTTGTGCTTATGTACCACAAAAAAATTTCCTCTCTCACCAAGAGCTTTGCCAAAGACTTGCGCCATTTGACCTTTACATGCAAGACCAGGCTTGGGCATGGCCTAGTCCACTTCAAATGAAGAAAGAGAGTTTGGCCCTAAATGATGTTAAGAACACTTTAATGTACCGCTATTTATTTATTTATTTATTTATTTATTTTAAAGCATTTGGAAAATTAATAAGAGGGGCAAAGAGAATTGTATTTTTGAGCCTCAAACAAAACGAACTGGAAACGAAAAGAAATATTTTTACTTGCTTGTTAGCGCAATGCTAATCTTTAAAAAGCACAAGGATGACCATTGCTTAACTTTGTCACCGACTTTCTAAATATTTTAGAAGAGGGAATAAGCCATCTTCATTTCTGACAGAGTGCTGTTGCATGCGAGGTACTTTCAGTTGTTTACAGCATACCAGAAGCATTCTCTTAGTGAAACGTTTCAAGACTAATGAACCAAAACTTTGCACCAAACAGACAGCGGCTGCAAATGCTTTCTTGTCTGAGTTTGCTGGATTTTCAGTTTCAGCACTGCTCTCTGCTCCACCCACTCCTCAGTGCTGCAGATAAAACAACACCTTAAGCTGACAGGGAAAGCTTGCAAGGTTAGCTGCCTATGGAGCTGCAGCAAGCCATACCATTAACTCTTTGAGGCAAATCTACTCATGCTTTTTGGGAACACTGGCTACCACTGGGAAGAAATAGTGTGCTGCCTTTGCAGTTTTAATGTCTTATCAATCAAATAGTCTGGCATACGGTTGTGAAGGAATTATAAGAAAGTGTGTTTTCAAATAGGGATTTCACGGGTATGGTGTGCACTAATGGAATAGTGGTTCTAATACAAAAATCAAGACTTGACTTTCGGGAATTGCTGAGGTTGCCTGGAGCTCTGGATCCATCTGGCTCAATGCGCGCCCCAACAAGGACACCCAGAGAAAGGTACACAGCACCACATCCAGGTGCCTTTTGGAGATCTCCAAGGAAGGAACACAGCCTCTCTGGGTTCCTGTGCCAGTGCTTCATTGCCTACACAATGAGGAAGTGTTTCCTGGGATGATTATTGTCTTGGCAACATTGATATAAGTTCAACGCTTTTCACTGTGTTTTTTGAGTATATATCCCAAACTGTGCTGTGACAAAAGTAATCCAAGGTTTTGCTCCTGAAAGTCTGTAAGCAACCAAACAAACATCCACAGAGAAGTCACAATCCAGGACTGAGCAATAGGGATGCTACTCTGGGGATCCATGCTCCCTTCTGCTCTGACTCTGGCTTTCTTTGTGGTCTAAGGTAAAGGATTTTTACAAAGCCTTTTCTAGTTATGCATTCACACAGTATCTTGGAAAGGCCATGCTCTGATCTTGGACTCCGAAGCAACACTGTGTGTGCAAGTTATGCTATAAATAATTCGGGATAAATCATGCAAACTGAATTGAAATTGCACGCTGAGTCTCAGTCAGACACTACACAAGTGCACAGAGAAGCAAAAAGGTGTAAGCAGAGGACGGGTAGGTATGCAGAGAGATACTATTTTAAATCTTTTCCGCTTCATGATCCACATAACCATGGTCACACAGTTCTGCCTAACTCTATTAGAAGCCCAAAGTCTTCTGATTCTCTGAGAATGCTATGAGTACACGATCAAGTTTGCTGCTGCCCATCTCAGGCCATCCCTGCATGGCTCCTCACCAGGGCTATCATCATGAATCCAGTCTGTCTTGTTTAGAAAGGAAGCTGCTTTGTATGTGAACACAAAAACATACGTGTTAACACAAACACTTGCTTATTTTGATGAATGTAGAGTTGGTAATGTGATCTAGAGCAAATACTTAAAGCAAGTTGTTGTTGAAATCCTGGTAGTACATTACTGCCACTGTAGTTCACACAAATCAGCAGACTGTATGCTTTAGAGGAAGGCATACATCAGGTGCTTCAAAACAAACTTTTTTCATAGGGTCATCAGCATCAATGGGCTGTCCAAAGGGCTGGAGACACAGAACCATGCCTCTGGTAGGCATTGGATCATGTTGGCAAACAAGAGACTCACAGTTTTTATTTGGCATAATGTCGATATTCTCTATATTCAAAAAATGATAATTTTGTGGATACAGTTGACTCATACCTAAACCTATTCCTTCGTCACCACATTGTTCTAATAACATTACTTCTTGCACTAGAAAATAAGCGAATATTAATCTTCCCCAGAGAAATACTGTATTTGAGAATATAAGTTGTGTATAGGTAATAACTGCTCTATTTTTTAAGAACAATCTTTCAAGCAGCTGGAAAGGTTATTCCTAATGGTTTTGAATCTGAGATAATCATCTTCACCAGCCACAATGAACAGGCCCTGTCTGGAATAAAGAGACAATATCTTCAGCCTACTTTTCTCCCAGGAACATGTTTGAGTGTGGTTTTTGGTTTGGTAGTGGAGTTCTCTGATGTGTATCAACTCAAATACAGGAGTGCTTTTTATCACCATCATTTGTAGATGTGGTCCAAGTTAGTGTTAGGTAAACCTACCTGCAAAACAAAATATGAATAAATTCACCTGTTTACTCTGAACTTCAGTTACTCCATAAATCAATATTTTTCCAGGCTTTTCACCCTCACAAGAGAAGTAGGTTTCATACATAGCATATGCAGAAGCAATATAATAATTATTTTTTCTTTAACTGAAATCAATGAAATCTCATCACATAGCAGGACCGTTGTCAGGTTCTCATGCTAGGAGAGGCTCAAAGCATTCTCAGAATGCAGCAAAACATTTTTAGTCAACATCCAAAGTGATTTTCCATAGTGCTGCTCCCCATACAGGTCCTCCGTGAACAAAAGGAAAACAGGAAGTCAGTGGATCCCTAGGAACTGGTGCTTCTAACCACTGTCCACTCATCTCCTTCCTACCCCTCGCCTCTCCCGCAAAGGCTGTGGCAGGAAACACTCTCGCCA